>NC_135998.1:10712655-11062655 GCF_048128805.1 Centroberyx gerrardi | reverse complement strand
GAAATGGGAACCTAAAAATGAGGTAGTGAAGACTGAGGTGCTGGAGCTCAAGGTCATGGTTCCTTTCTCCAGAATAACACAGATAGAGGAAGACTTCACCAAGGTGAAAACAAAGACGCGTCCTTTAGTGCAGCCTTGACAGGCTCCTCTGCTCATTTCAGAGATGGCCATAGACTCTAAATTGGACAGAGCAGCATTGGCCGAGTCCCAGAATCTTTTCACTGAGGGAAGTGCAAGTCATCGTCAAGGGCAAAGACCAGGGGACGCAGAGTCTGTTCTGGAGTTAGGCCAGATTTCATGTGACACAACTGGAAAGACACTGCAAAGTAGTGCTGAATTTCAGGGACATCAAACTGACATACTGGGTCAATAATGAAAATAATATTATGACTATTACAACTACTATGACAACAACAACAACAACAACAACAACAACAACAACAACAACAACAACATTGCTGCTGCTACTAGGCCTACCACTAATAATATAACAATAATAATAAACTTTACTTATCAGTATTATTAATATTGTTATGTGTCTATGTCCTGTGCTGGGCTGGGTGGCTTATCCAGGGTGTTTCCCTGCCTTCCACCCAATGCATGCTGGGATAGGCTCCAGAAGTGTGACCCTGAATAGGAATAAACGGGTATGGAAAATAAATGAATTCATTATTATTATTATTGTTATTAGGATGACAAAGCTGGATAAATAAAATAAAAACAACAACAACAACAAACTGTTTTCAAGCTTTGTTGTAGGTCGGTGATATACTTTAACCAATAGCAGTGCTTAACGTAGAATAGCTGTGCTTTTTAGTTTGGGGTCTCTCAATTACATTAATAAGATCAAAATCAAGAAAAAAGAAAAGGCAATTGAGGAAAATACAAAACTAGCAAGTAGTAGCAATAACCATCAGCTGCCACCTGATGGTGCTCAAACACAGTGTGGGATGGAGAGACGGACCAGGATGCTGTGTAGTCTTAAATAGTAGTGCTGTAATTAGATGTATTGACTTTGGCACTCTAGTCTCATGAATCACCATCCACAGGGAATTGAGTATGTGATGCTGGCTGTAAATGTTATGTTTTATGCCATAGTAGAACAGGGAGCCAACCCCCACACACTTTATTTTCTAGTGTAGTCACATATCAAGAGAAGAGAAGGCCTGCACTCTCAAATGCAGATAAAAAGTCTGGTTTATTTGATAGACCGGTGGAACTATTTAAATGGGCTACTGTTTCCTCTTTGTTGAGACAGACATTGATGAAGCCCTAATGGGCGAAACATCTGTCAAATTAGCCAGACTTTTTTATCTGCATTTGAGAGTGCAGGTGCATGTTTTTATGCCATACCATATGTAGGTTGGTATGAACCATGACCTGACTGTTTCTGCTGACAGTGGATTGATTATAGATTATAACTAATTCAAAACGCTGCAGCTAGACTTTTATCCAAAACAAGAAAGCTAGAGCGCATCACTCCTGTTTTAGCTTCGCTGCACCCCTTTAGATTTGGATTTTAAAGTCATTTTACTTCTAAAGCTTTGAATGGTTTAGCATCCAGATAGATAGATAGATAGATAGATACTTTTATTTGTCCCTGTGGGGAAATTGGTTTGCAGCAAAATCACAAGGCATTTCATCACAACATCACAAAGTCACCAGTAGACATACTCGAACATACCCATATCATAATAGTCACAAATAGACATACAAAGTCATCAATAGACATACAAAGTCATCAATAGACATACTCGTAGACATAATAGACATACTCATATACCCATACATAGGAGGGGGACGGGCCAGACCAGCTGGACATCTTTTGTGACCAGGAAGGAGTGGCCAAAGTGCATGGGGGATAAGGTGCTGGTGCATTACCTGTTTAAAAATTGAATGGCTTGTGGAACAAATGAAAACTTGGATCTATTTTTAGTGAATAGAGGGGGGCAATATCGTCGCCCAGATGGCAACAATTCAAATGAGGAGGCAAGGGGGTGCCTCTGGTCGTTCTATCTCTGTAGATGCATTCCATACTTGGTAACGTAATCCCTAACAGTTTACTGGCCGTTGTTACAGTTTTTCTGACATCCTCATATATGTCAGAATCCCTGTCAAGCTCATGCTATGTCCCACTAGGTGAAGTGAGTTCCTCTATAGCAGGTTTGCTAAATATTCCCGAGAGCACTCCTAAGAAAATTGGGAGTGCTGCCTTTACTTATTATCCTTATAAAATATGGAACACCCTATCCAAAGATGTTAAAGAGGCAGGCTCAGTATAAATGCTGACTGAATCTTTTTAACTTACCCTTCAATTAACAGCAACTCAGCATTGTGCTTTTTTGTATTTTTTGTGACTATTATTCTGTGCAGTACTGTACTGATTTGGTTTTACTGGTGTTGGCTGAGACCACACACACACACACACACACACACACACACATTCTTCTCTCTCTAGTCTTTCTCTGGCATGTAAGCTTCTGCAAAGTTGTGGCTGGCAATTTCTCTCTCTTGTAATGACCACCATTGTTTTTATATTGTTTCTCTGCTGTGTTTTCTCTTTCTCATTTTTACATTTGTATCTGTCCTAGTGCTGCTTGTAAAGTACTCCATTCTTTGTATGAAAAGTGCTATAACGTTTATTTTTACTGAAAGGCTGTATGGAGTGCACACACACACACACACACACACACACAGCTCATGTGTATGCAGCTCATAGCTCATGTGTAAGCTGAGATGTTAACTCTATTTACAGTAATGAATGAGTAGAAGGAAAGGAACAGTGCAGAGGTCTGTGTGTGTGCACTTGCACCTGCATGTGCGTCACATACCTCTATTTCTAGAGATGAGAAAATAAGTTTTACTGTCCCATGGCACTGTAAGATGTGAGACTAAAGTGTTCGGTGAATTTGCCAACTGGCTGATACCTGCATTTAATAGCTGCATTACATTTTTAAACTTTTAGAGATATCTACAGATGACTCCATCTCATTGTCTTACAGTTTTGGGCAGTAGTTTTGTCAGAGAAAGTTGTGCTTGTAAATTGTACTGGCACTGGGAAATGTAATAGGCCTATACCTTTTTGGACTTATATATCTGATTTATTCTGTACTTCCAAACAGATACTGTGCCACCTCCAATAATAACAAAATGTTTGGGAAGGTTTTCCCTAGAGGGGTTAGTAAAGGAGAGGAAAGGGAACAAGTCCAAGGAGGCTTCCATTTCCTGTGAAGTGGAACTGGAAGTAAAGGGGTGAATCCTGTGGAATCAACCAAGAAAACCAAACTCATCAATATCTTACTAAATGGTGAGGTATAAAGTCTGCTGTTCTGCATATAATTCTGGAGATGATATATGGAGAATGAAGTTGCTATAGGTTTATGAAAGATATACTGTATCTATCATCAAATCATCAAACTAGCAACAAAAGATAATGTAAAGATATTGTATAAAAAAACAACCTGGCCAAATCATTTCTGATCCCCCTATGCTTCTAAGGATTACCTGTACTCATCATGGAAGGCACAGAAAGTACCACTGGAAGTTCATAGGGCACATGTCTCCATGACGACGGCCAGCAGTCTTCTTCTTGAGGTTGTCTAGAGTCATCAAAGCGTCCAGGGTGCCTGCATAAGTTTTGGGTTTGATAAATCCACACATCCCCGGAGGTCAGCGCTTGTTGGCATGCATTAGCTCTAGAATTGCCGCAGTTATTCAAGTAACAATGGAGTGATCAAAGGAACCATAGCTGATTTAATTAGCCATTCCCTGTTTTGCTCTACCAGCCATGTGTACTGAGAATTGCATGGCTTAATTTTTCAGACAAGCATATGCTACTGGCAGGGTTACAAGAGAGCCTTGGTTTCTGGTGGAGGATGGTCATAGATTTTTAACTGAAAAAGTCAGTTGGTGAGTTTACCCTCATATGGCTCAGCTTACCCGATCAACTTACTCCTAACCTGGGGCAAATTGAGCCACTTGTGCCACAGCTCCTCAATGCAGGCAGGTGGCGGCTGCAGCCAGGCATCTACACCAACGAGTAGGTCATCAAAGAGGTGGTGCTTGAGCAGTTCAGCGTCTGCTTCCTGCAAGCGGAGTAGGTCCAGCGCCACCAACCCTCCACCCTGATGGAGTACCATCTCTCCCTGCAACTGACTATACTCTTGTGCCAGTGGAAATTTGATTCCAAGGAAAAAAGGATCAGTTTCAAGTCAGGTTTATTTGTATTTATTTGCCCTTAATCACAGTCACAGTCTCAAAGGGATTCACGTGCCCAGATTTTAACACAATAAATGAAAAATGACACATCCCAATCTTCGGCTCTCGATGAGAATAAGGAAAAAATCCCGCAAAATAAATGGAAGGACCTCACAGACAGTCATCCCCCTTCCACGACGGTTAGGTGTGCGGGGGGGGGGGGGGGGGGATTAAATATTTATTAAATATTGATAACAAAATGGAACATCAACAAAATACACAGAATAAATACAATATGAATGATGGGATTAACATCCAGATCCGGCACGGGAACATCAACGCCATCTCGATCACCATTGTCGTAAAGACTGTGGTTGAGAGAATACACAGGGTCCATTCACGACAGGCAGGGTGGTGTATGCTCTGTTTAATGGTGATGTTGCGTCGTCCAGGACAGATGGAGAGGAATTGGGCAAGGCGGGGCTGAATCGGGGCTGTGCTTCTTCTCCTGAAATAGAGGCTGCTCTGCTTGCGGCAGAGGCCCCGGCAGGCCCACCTGTTCATCCTATGGGAGACTTTACTCACAGTGTCAGGATGACATCTTGTGGTTACGTGACGTCTTTGACCAAGTGATTATGGTTGATGGTCAATTGGTTCACCCTGACACAGTGCAAACATACTCATACAAATGATTGATAAGAGACAGATTACCCAGAGTGGGTTGTAACATTCAAACCAATGAGGAAGATACTCAATTGTTAGTCCCTAAAGGTCGTAGGGAAACGCTTTTCTAGGCAGCTCATAACCTGATGGCTGGCCATCTTGACAGGACAAGGCACTGAACCAGCTCATGGCCCAGTTCTACTGGCTGGGCATTCGCACAGATGTGCATAGGTGGTGTGCTGCCTGTTGATGAACTAGTCAAACTCCCCAGCCACTCCAAAAGTGCATTTGCACATTAATCAAGGTCCCCTTCAAAAGAATTGGCCTAGACCTCATCAACCTCAATTGGCCTGGACCTCATCAGGCCATTAGACCGTATCGCATGGGGATAACACGTTGTGCTGTGATATTGCGTTTGTTTATGCAAACTGATATCCCAAAACAGTGTCTCTGCACAACATAAATGCCAAGAATGTTGCTAAGGTGCTGTTTCATATTATCTCCGGGTTGGAAAGAGATTCTGTCTGACCAAAGCACGTTGTTTATCACAGCCATTTTGGGAATTATACAATCAATAGTATAATAGTATAAAAGTGAATCAATTCATACGAGTAGGTATCATCTCCTGACCCACAAGCTGATGGAGCAGTTTACAGGAATAGTTCACCGAAAAAAATGAAAAATCTGTCATTATCTACTCACCCTCATGCCAGTTGAAACACAGGTGAAGTTTGTTTGTCCACATAACACACAGGGAGGTTACCAGCACAACTCTGTAGCAGCCTTCTCCAAAACAACTGAGTGGAAAAGACCTGAATTTACATCACTGGCAACCTCGCTATGTGTTATATGCTGACATGAGGGTGAGTAGATAATGACAGAATTTTCATTCTTGGGTGTATGATTCCTTTAACAAAATTAGCCTACTTGAAGACAGAATGAAGAGAAAAAATTATATTACATCCTAAGAAATCTACAATTTTTAAATTTGTATTTTATTTATTAAATCAAAATCCTATTAGGCTACTTTTCCTTCCTGGAAAACAGCATTTTTTTAGTGGTTGCAGCATACTATAGCCAACATATTTTTATATATTTTTCATAATTCACTCCCATAGCATAGCAGTGGGAAGTGTGAAACTTACTTTTTTGGTGGGGGTGAAATAGCAGGATTAATACCTAAAATAATAAATGTATCTTATTATTAAATAATTATGAAATGACTGAATTTTGATGTGAATATAATAAAACAAAAAAAAAATAATAAAATGAAGAGGGCTGTGTTCAGCAAGAAGGATACATTACTAATGCTTCAGCCCGCCTCTTGCACCTCTCCATTGGATGCGGACCAGGAGAGCATCGGAGGAGCTAGAACCTCCTTGGAGCTAGCCAAGGAGCTTCTAGCATGAAGAGGCGCGAGCAGAAGCTAACCTGTCGCGCTCCCGCTGGAGGTTAGAGGGAGCTGCTGCACAAACACCAGCTAACGGCAGCCTCACCAGCCGAGGAATATTAGTTTTCCAGCGCTGCGGTTTGGAAAATAAACTTTTTGTCGCTCCTTTGCTAAATGGAAGTGGCTGCATTAAATGGAGGACCGTGTTGTGTGTATTTCTTTCGCATTACGGCTGTGGAGAGACGGTTTAATCCGAAGGGACAACGTGAAGCTGGATAACTTTTAGGAAAAGAAACGGTTGGAGCTTTGTAATCACGCACCTGGCCCTCTGCAAAACGGTACGATCAAGTTTTTTTTTAGCCGCTGCCTTGCAGTGTAGGTTATATGTCCTGTGTGGCTAATTAGGCTAGGCTACTTGGCTACGCAACTGTTCAGCTGAGTGAATATTGTTTCAGCATTGTTTTTTAACTCAGTCTTTTGGTTTGCTGTGGCAGAGGCCAGCACTTGCTTGCTTGCTGTGTTTATTAGCTGTTCCTTCAATATAGTCAGATGGGACTCTGTTGTTTTATGTGGTTTGCATTTGTAAGCTGTCGCAGCTCTCTTAATTAATTAATGATTCATGAGGACTTGATGGTTTGTTCATTTGGTATCAATTTGTTCTGTTGCTTTGATTGGTTTAAGTGTAGGCCATGGTCACCTGCCTGTAGTTCATTCTACTTTATACATTCCCTACATCTTCAGGCTTACACAGCCTTAACTAGCCAACTAGCTCAAGAGGTGTGAGCAGTAGTTAAGAAGTGGAAAAGGCAGAGAAATACCATGTTAGAAAGAAGTGTATGCCTCAAAATATGGCTATCCTCTGCATGAAGACATAGACATAGTCACCCAAAATCAAAATGCAATCTTTTTTGTGCTTTTTTTTGGGTCCTTTTTTTGTGACTAACATGATTTCACCTCACTAGCATGTTGGCAGGAAACTGATCATTTCTAAAATACCAAAACAGCTTGTGTCCGCATTTGGCTGAGGATGTCTGGATTTGGCCACTGCTCCTGCAATCCTTTCAAAATGCAACCTAAAAGCAGCCATGTCTTTTTTTTTTTCTATTTCAATTATCACAATTCAGACAGTATCTGACTATGTTAGTCTTATCTTAAATTAACTAAAACCCAGTACTTTTATGCATTAAATGTATCCATCTATATAAATCTGTACAAGTAATACTGCATAGATATATTCAAGGGCATTCAATGATAGTTGGCATAGATAGTGCTGGCGCTCTGCTTCAGCATCCTCCTAGTTGACTGAGACAGTGGCCATTTGTACAAGAAGCATTATACGGTCTGATAACTGCACAAAAGAGCACCTAAAGTGCTCTGTGTTGCACCTTGGGGCATGGGGTGATGAGGTGGAGGTGCTGTATAGTGAGTGGGAGGTGTTGTCCATGATGGACATTAGTCCTCATCCTCCCCTCTGCTACTGCGTCCAGTTTGTTAAACCCGCCTTGGTGCTGCCTCTCCAGCACACCCTGCAAAAAGCAATATACTGGCCACCAATCACTAATAGAACATGTAGTGTTACATGCATTGAAAGACCAGAGTTTCCTCAAGAAGAACAGTCTAGTCTTCCCTTTCTAGTACAGTATCTCTCTGTTGGACCAGTCCAATTTGTTGTTGAATTCCCAGGTATTTGTAGGTCTGCACTATCTCCACCTCCTCACCCTGGATGGTGACAGGTGTTTCTGTGGTTTCTTCCTCTTTTAGAAATCCACTACCAGCTGCTGTGGCATACTGACGTTAGTCTGCAGATGGTTCTCCTTGCCACCTGACAAAGCTCTCCACCATACTCCTGTACTGCTCCTCCTTGCCCTCACTGATGCATCCCACAATAGAAGGGCCCCCATGTTGCTCTGCACAATGTCAAACGTTGGCAGACTTAGTGACAAATATAAAATGCTAGGTAGTCCACAATCCAGGAAACCATGGTTTTGTCCACCTGCATCGCTCTGAGCTTCTCCCTGTGCAGGAGGGGCTGGATGGTGTTGACAGCTGCATTTTCATCAGTAAGGGGAGGGGGAGAGATGGGCAGTGTGAGTGTGGGTTGGGTGGGTGGTGGTAATATGGGTCACACTAGGCTGAGCTGGTGGGTGGGGTTAGGTGGTCCGTGGGTCCCTGTGTCATACCTGTTGAAAACATGTCTAACTCGTTCAGTCTGTGCTTGTTCCCCTCCACCATTTGACCTAGCTGCCTATAACTAGTGATCCTTCTCATCCCACTCAACACCTCCCTTGTGCGTCCTCGTTTTGTGCCGGGAACACAGAATTTTAACACTTTATGTGCCACCGACACGTAATTTGGTGTTAACAGGTCATGTTCATTTCACGTATTTGTGTGAGATGAGGTTGTGCAAGCATGAGCAGGTGGCAGTGTCACTTCTGTTTTGTTTTATTACCTTCTGAATAATAATAAAAAAAATTGAATAGCCGCTGCTCCCCTTTAATTCTCCTCTTCAGCTCCCTCTGGACTGACTTAACCTCCTCCCTGTCCCCAGTCCTGAAAGCCCAGGAGGGATTAATGTGTTTTGTAATCAAGGGTTTGTTGTTGGGAAGACAGCAAACTCTTTTCATTTGAATTGCGTCCTCACAGTGGTCACACAGAAAATGACATAATCCATTACGCAGTGGGAGCGTCCCTTCATGTCCTCACTGTGAGACCCATAGAGAAGGTCCCAGATACAGTCCTGCAGAACCCCCATAGATTCCTGAGACCACAATTTTACAGTCTTGGTGGCAATGGGCTTCTGTTGGACGATGAGCACATACTTAGATACCAGATTCATCAGGTTGTGGTCTGATCTGCCAAGGGCGGTGGAGCTGTATGCACCCCTAACACCCCCTAGCACCCCGTCTCCCTTGTCTTACTGTTAAAAAGGCCGTCACACTCATTGACTTTTCTTCCCCCTTTCCCCCAAAGTTTACCGCCACTCTCTCTCCCCACTATATTACCTCCTAGCAGTCAGCAGCTCAAATCCTGGGCTACAGACACCAACTTTCAGAGTAATACCGTCTAGAGTTAACAAAAATGTCAAGTCCCTTACCACTCTTGCGTATTAGTGGTGAAGCCAAGTTTCTGTGGTGTACAATAGGCTGGCTTGCCCATATTACTAATATTCCTGAAAGCATGAGGTTTTTACTTGACAAGGATAATTTATCAAATTTTCATAACAATTAGCCAGCAGACAACAAACAACTGTGGGACGCATGGCCCTTACCCTTGCTACCAAGAGCACAGTTAGACCAATTTCCCAATTAACCATACGTAGTTCATAATCTATTAAAGTGATCATCAAAATAAAGAGTATAAACACTGCCATCCATGAATATGCCATTATTGTGACAATGATGTATTGTTTGTTTGATATATATTATTCTCACAAGTGAAAAGGATCCTTTGACAATTGTTGTGACAGAAAAAAAATGATGGAAGTAGTGACGTCACCTATTGGCTTCTGAAGGGCCGTTTTGAAGCCTGGAGATTGGGTTTACGGTCTCCGCCATGTTGACTTTTTTTGGAGCCAGTGCAGCCAAAGCGAGGCCAAGGGTGCAATTCTGGTTGTCTGCAGAGCCGCAGCGCCACCTGCTATTGCCGCATAATTAGATATTAGATAGATATTAATATCTATCTATCTATCTATCTGTCTGTCTACTTGCTTGCTCACTTTCATGCTTGCTTGCATTTTTAAAAGCTTTGACTGGCAGTCCATTTATGCTCTTCACTCTGACTTTCAAGGATGTCGGAGAGTGAAGAGCAGCATTAATAATGAAAAAAGCATACTGTTGTTACTGAGCGTCCAATAGACAGAGACAGGGGTATGACTACATCTGTTTTGGAGACAAGTCAAATGACATAATGAGAGAACGATAATTCTTACTATTGGAGGTTGTTGTAATGGTGGCAAGGTTTTGTGAGAGGTTTGTGGTTGGAGAGTGTCACACATTGAATCTGACACACATTATCTGTGATGTAAAGCATTAGAAGATTTGGAATGGTGTTAGTAACATAGTTATGAATGAAGCATTTCCACCCACAAGGTTATTGCTGTAGATGGGAGCTTGAAGTAGCACTGAAGCTACTGCACTTATTGTGAGGAGATACTTATCTATTTAAAGAGACACGAGCATGAAGGGAGAAGGATATACACACAGGCAGACCACAACTACAACGTTCTTAACACACTTGTACTGAACACTTTCAGGGGCACATATTAGTTGTTTTGTGAAATTTGCATGTGCCATGCACAACTCATGCATGTTTGACCCTGAGTGGTGACAGCTAATCATGTGTAATTGCTCGAGTGATGCAATCCAACTCTCTCCATCTTTGAGTGAGCTTTTATGTAAGCTATATATAATATAAGGAGGAGTTTGCATTGGCCATATTTTGGCTATTGATGGGTATGTAAATGCATATGAATAACAGTGACGTCTTGAGGCTATTTGGGCCACATGTAGGCCTCCTTTAGTTGAATGTGCGTCATGAGATGCAGTCTTCATAAATTAGTCCAGTGCTGGCTGGCTCTGTGAATCATGATCATGTTTAGGATGAATGATAAAGTGATTTAGAAACACAGGAGTCATCATCCTCATTAGATAACAGGGGCATTAGCAAAGTATTTTTACAATGTAAATAGGTTATTGTTATAGAGCCAAGATGGTCCAAGAATCTTGATTTCATATGAATGCGAAGAGAGGTTGTATTAATTTAAACACATGGAAATTATTCCTGCAGGTGGCAGCAGACCTCAAATAATTATCATAAACACACCAATCTTTGATATCTTAAAGATACAGCATAAAATAGAAATTTGTTTTAATTACTACTATCCAGCAGGTGTATGCACACCAAAATCCTGACCAGGTTCTCAATGCAAAACGTGAGACTATGTGACAGCATGAAGACACACTGGATTGAGCTTCCCTCAGTGGTTTATTCAGTAAAGAGTCAAACTCAACTGGTCATCTGAGAGATTTGTGTCTGCCAAAGACCAGTTGAGGTTGACACATTGCTGAATAAACCACCATGGGAACATCAATCCAGAGTACAGGTATCCGTTCTCTATTTATCCTTTATGATGCACACAGCCTTGAATATACACATTTGACCTTTAACCTGCAGAAGGTCATTTCTGTGTGGCATTTGGAGGGATCAAGCAAGTTTCTTCAGATCGCTACAAAACCATTCAGCTCCTCAGGCGAAAGTACTGCAGAGTGGAGGGGTTAACCATTATAGTGTTTACTGCCTCGAGTTTAATAGATCCATTATCATCGGGCACAACAAAATACAAAGTTGTCACTCAGATGCATGCACACTGGGACGTGTAACACACACACACACACACACACACACACACACACACATACCCCCACACACACACACAGAGAAATGCTCACAGGCACACACAGACAGACAGACAAATTTACTGCTACTAATTCTTATGCAGTATTTCTCATAGCGATCAGCACGCACAAATGTAGAAGACAGTTGCCTTGCTTACACAGGGGAGGCATCACTTTAAGCACATGAGCTCTGCAGGTGGGGGTTGGGGTCATGTTACTTGGCAAGGGAAGGAAGTCCTCACTAATATTGCCCTCGCCAAGGGAAATTTAAATTTCGAAGATTCGCATATAACCACCGTACTGATTTCAACCGGCTTTAATTTAGGGCTTGGATTACAGTGAAATGATTTTCAGACCATGCCTTTTGGCCCGTATCATGCAGGTGTTGCTAATCTTTTGGCAAGTGACACCCATAAATACACAAGATTGATGCATTCCTAGTCATGTCACATGGCCTCTGTCTTGAAGGCTGTGCTGTACCTTGGACTGCAACATCATATTTCTGCGGAAATGGCAGAGGGGAGAAAGTAAATGAGGAGAGAGAGGGGAAAGAGAGCGAGGGAGAGAGAGATGTCAGTGCATTTTTCCTTTGTTTCCCTGCTTTGATGCTGACCAGAGGACTAAACACAGCAAAGGCATGATGTGTGGAGTGTCTGGAATAGAAATTAATAAAAATGCACAAATGTGCTTTCAAAAACACTGCTCTTTCCCCTTTCCCTTGATGTGTACAAAAGGGTCTGCTGAAAATATTGAGATTAATGTGTGCATATTTCTTAGATTGATTGACTGATTGATGGAAATCATTTGAGGGTTTAAAATATAAGAATATGGACAGTTCTACTAAAATGTAAAAATCACATACATTTATTACTATAAAACAGAAAACATCAGGATAATAAAATGTCTTATTAAAATTAAATAATACACAATCATACATTTAGCTTATTTTCACTAAGGTCTTTATGTCTAGACAGTGAGACAGAGCAATATTAGATTGAGCTTGATTGTGAAATGCAGGGAACAGGTGTGATTGGTTGGATGTTCTGTTGCTCTCAGTTCAGTTCAATTCAGTGATGACTAATTGGAGTGACTATCAAAAGATAAGGCTAGATAGATAGGCTAATATCCCCCCCCCCCCCCAAAAAAAAAAAGGGTTTTATGTAACACCAAAATATAGACTGATAATCGCTGTCACTCTTTCTGTAAATCTTCCTGTCTTATCTTCTATTCATGCTCTGTTGTCTACTCACCTGCAACTGAATTGCTGCATCAAACGTCCATGCATGCCCTCCTGATGTGAAGAGAGAGGGGAAGAGGGAAAGCAGTGGAAAGACAGGGGAGGGGAGAGCATGCAGTTTTTATGAAGCATTCATGTTGTTGATGTTTTTCTTCTTGTTTGCTTTTGACACTAAAACATGAGGGAAGCGGGCCGGCGTTGATGTGTGAATGTCAATTTATGGTACCATGTTTTCACCTTAATAGTAATCTTTTGATACCCAAAGAAATAACCAGGCTGTGCACCGAATGAACCCACAGAAGAACAAGCACTCAGCGACTGCATATTAGATAATAAAAGGTCTCCATTTCTATTCTACCAGCCTCCATCTCTCTCACTCTTGCTCTCTCTCCCTCACTTTCTAGGAGGGAGGTGCTAGAGCCGTGGAAAAGCCAATGCTCAGAAGGAGGGAAGACGTGAGAAAAAAAAAACATAATTTGAAGGTATTCCGCAGCTCTGTCGCCATCATCTCTTGCACTTCACGTGTGCAAGGTACCACGACAGTTAGAGTGAAAGAGAGGCGTTCGGCAGAGGAGGAACACGGAGAGAAAGAGGCAGAGCAGCGGGAAGAGGAGGACATTCGATAGATAGATAGAAAGAGAGGGAGCTCTGCAGCAGGATCCCCACCGTGTTCAGCACAGGACTGCGTGACTGGTCTGTGCAGGCAGAGGGAAAGAGGGAGGAGAGAAGGGAGGAGGAAGGAAGGGGGAGGGGAGGCAATTCAGCGCAGTGCATTGACTGGATGAGTAGCAGCCGCGGCAGGCAGCGGCAGCATCAGCACCACTAGCTGTAGCATCTTTCTTTGTGGCTGCTGGAGGCTCTCTTGTGGCTGCTGTAGCATCAATCTCTTTCATGCACACACACACACACACACACACACATCTAGACATAGACGCTCCCATTGCTAGCCTTATACGCACACGCACCGTGGTGGCCACCAAGGAAGAGGTGGTAAGTGACGGGGCTGGGGGACAGAGGGGCACAGGAACAGGAAACGGGGAGGACTGGTGCTAGTGCAAACAGGAGGAGGGCTGGAGCTACGGCGACAGCAGCAGCAGCAGCAGTAGCAGCGGCACCATGGCGCAAGCCGCCAAGCAACTCCGCAAGAACAAGGACCTAGCGGAGGCCGCCGCCCAGGAGCAGCGAGACAAGGAGGAGGAGAAGAACAAGAAGAGGAATCGATCCAGGGACCGCAGGCGCAAGGTATGGCTGGCCGCCTCAGGAGGCAGGGGAGGTGACGGTATTTCCTCCATCCATCTCTCTCCCTCTCTCTCTCTCGCTCTCCCTATTTCTCTATCAGTCTCTCTCCCTCCATCTATTGTGCAACATTTGGTTAGGATGCATTTACACACGTATCATTGCACAGATGATCTTGCGGCCTCAACGGGTGTGCATGTGTGTAACCGGTCATGCACAGATGCTCCGGTGCAGGTTGTGGTTGTGTGCTCGGTCAGACATTTAGCTTTAGGGGGAGGAGAAGGAGACTGGCGCTGATTGTCATGGCGGTTGAGGGGTGACCAAGATGTGCTGTTTGTCGAGTAACAGGGAATGTGATATTTCATAACACTATGTTTTTGGATTTCAGCTTTTTATGGACGCACAACTCTTATTCATCTCCAGTGGGAGATTAGCGCACTCCTGCTATTTTTGTGCTCTTAATCACATCCCCAGTAATGTGCTCTGCATGCTCTCTTCTTTCCCAGAAGGGTGTCTTGGTCTTAGTTCTGGTCTTTTCCCCCATATGATAGATTCATGGGGGAAGATGCAAAATGGTGGGGGAAAACGGAGGTACGCTCTTATAATGGATGTGTCATTTTTACCACATCTGTGTGTCTAGTTTGGGACGGCATATGTTTGTGTTACTTTTCGACCCAACATATGCTAATGACAGCACACATTATGTGTTGCTATATTGTGTAAAAAATGAACACGAACATGTACTGCCACAAACTAGGCACCCAAATATGCTGAAAATGACACATCCTGCAGGCAGGGGAACTCTCATTCACCCCTCCATCTCACTTCTCCACCCCTCTCCCCTCTCCCACTCTTCTGGCTGTGCCTTTAGGCGCTGATTTTATTGGGGTGGTGCTGCCTTGCCCTGCAGCTGGCCAGTATTGTAATGTTTTCTGAAAAATATTCCGTATTCAATATTCTTTTTGGAAAGATGTTTGGTCAGTAGAATATTGTTTTACTTTCATTAATTCAGATAGTATTTCCCACCGAGTACATCAGCTAATGGCTCAGTGGAATGCCAGCACTCTATTGTTTTCTCCTCCTCCTGTAGCGTTACTATGTGCTGCACATATCTAATGTGGTGGTGGTGGTGACAGAGGGTAGAGGGTTGTTTTATAGTCACTCTGTGAGATGAGAGTGTGTGGAGGTGTGTGTGTGTGTGTGTGTATGAGAGAGAGAGAGAGCGAGAGAGAAAGAGAGAGAATGAGACAGAAAGATAGAGAAAAGAGAAAGGAGTGTCCACCAAATTAGATCTGTTATTTAGAGAGAGGTAATGTGCTCTGTGGTTTCTTTTCCCTCTAAGGTAGTTTAATGCTCTCTTCGTAGAAAACAGCTTGTTGTTTTGATACTAGCTGTAGGCTACATGATGAAGGAATAAGAATGAAAGGTCCAATATGCACAGCTGTGAGGCTTTGGGTAGTATGTTCAGCTTGTTTTGCTTGTTTGTTTTTTGTCAGACTCTCTGTATTCAGTATTGTGATGCTGATTCATTCAACAATGTGAATATGGAATGATATTTTATTATTTTTCAATAACTGCACAACTCAGAATGTA
The DNA here is from genome assembly GCF_048128805.1 of Centroberyx gerrardi. NCBI lineage: Eukaryota > Metazoa > Chordata > Actinopteri > Beryciformes > Berycidae > Centroberyx > Centroberyx gerrardi. Next base: position 11,046,946 of record NC_135998.1, on the reverse strand, counting down.
TTATTCTGCTTGTGCTGTAGTGACTGACATCCAAAGGTAAAAAATAAAGTAGACAAGACAGCAAGACAGTCCCTGTCTAACTGGCAGCTTTGACAAATTAATTATTCTTGAGTCTTCGATCTCAAAAATCGTAATTTTCAAGTGAAAAAAAGGATGATTTTACTTGGTTTTCAATACAGAATTTTCTTTTATCCATACACAGGATGTGATGTAACTATCCCTTGTGCTATCTGAGTGAGAACCTATGTAGAGACCTAGTTTGGATGATAAAGGGGAATTGGAACAAGACAGTCTTTTAAAATTTCGTGAAATTAACACGAACTCTGAAACACAGATTACGTGTTGTGATAATGTGAAGATTTATGTTCCTCCACTATGAAAGGATTATGTAACAATAGCACAAATTGGACACATTTTCACCTGTTTGTCACGTGAAAACGTTAGTTAACGGTTAAGTTTAGGCAAGTCAACAACTTTGGTTGAGGTTAGGGTAAAGTTTTGGTCATTATTAAATAAGAAAATCTCTGAACCCTAAAAATTTAGACTTTATTCACACTGGAAAACCTCTAGTCTTGGCATGAGTTGAGATTGAACACAGGTCACCAGAGTTGAATGCAAATGTTTACACCCATCCACCACCATGGATTTTAACATTGCGATTTCATAAAAAGCTCAAATGACTTGGGAAGATGGACATTTTCTGGCAGTGTAAGAAATCAGTCAGGGTGTATGGTTACATTACACTGAAACATAATGCATGTAGCCGGGCCTAAAAACCCCGTGATGCGACGCTGAGCAGACACAATTGAATTAGTTTTTGATGTAAAGTGATAATGAACACTCCTCCCGTCAATCAGAACTGAGTATTCACTGGGACCAAGATATAAACATCATTATTAGACGGAGAGAGGCTGAAGTCTCAGTCTACTGTGATACTACTCCACTCACAACGTCATGGCAGGAGAGGTTTAGAAAGAGGGAGAAACAGATTGAAAGATCGGTAATATACAGAGAGAGTGGAGAGAGAGTGGAGCCTTTCTTTAACAAGCAACTGTAACATGCACACACAGATGGATGAGAGGGAGATACATGGATGAAAGAGAGAGACAAAAAGAGAGATACTGTATATAAATGGGAAACAGTGAAATAAAGATAGCACAGCCACCAGTGACAGTGGTTGTAACAGTGTTGAAATAGCTCAGCAGTGTCAGTGACAGTCATGTTCGCACCCTGAGCAGATCGCCCATAACGACCGCCAGGGTTCAGCTTTCATCACTGACCTCTATCAGAGAGAGAGAGAGAGAATTTTTATGATGGATTCTCATTCTATTGAGAGACTTTGTCAATATTGATCATGTAACAGTTGTGACAATGAGGCATACTGAATTAAAACGAATTGAGAGAGGAGGGATTTTAGCAATATACTGTGACTGTGCTTCCACAGTATGCCATATTCATTTTCTGTGATCAGAGATATGTCCACCAATGTTGACCACGGTTGCTTTTTTCCTGTAAATTTGACTGCAGGTGAGCTTATGTATGAGCTTATTATATGTCCCGCCTATTGCGGTGACAACATTGTCAGTATAGGTATCAATCAGTAGGCTCAAATCTGCCATCAGACAGAAGCATGGTGATGGGTTTGCCAGCAATCTGAATGACTGAATGTTTGTTTATTTTTTTTTTCCTGATTAAAAGTTAACTGGAAACAACATGATCTGGAATTTTGTCGCCTTGGTGAGAATACGAAGAGATGCTTTTCGGATGTCCTCCAAGCCAATATAAAAGTGCATCTGAATTGTAATTTTTGATTTTCACAAGTCATTATGTCAAAACTGCATCATAATAACAGATACCTAACGCCTCTCACCCTTAAACCTAGCCATTTGTTAAACCCCAATCTTTAGCCTGAAAAAAAGAAATTAATGGACGTGGAGCACACTATCTGAGCATATCTGAACAATTCATATTATTCAATCTTAATGCAAAACAGTGTCTTGGAATGTGACAAAGAAATATTATGAATAACGTGAAAGTATGAAAATATGCGAGCCAGGGCACAAATTGTTCAGTGCTTTTTCTATTGGCTATAACTGGTGATTACAGACATTGCATAGTGGAAAACTCATTTTTTGTGCCAATACTTCTTTCTGATCAAATTTTATTTCTTTACAGCACTACAAAATACAAGAGAATGACAAAGCAATTTACAGCATCAATGTCATTGTAAAGTTTTCCAGGAGTTTACAAGCTTAAGATACGTCTCATGAGGCAATGTGGAAAATTTTGCAGTTTACAACCCCCTCTCTGCTTCATTGGTTCTGTCTGAGCGGTCTCTCTCTCTCTCTCTCTCTCTCTCTCTCTCTCTCTCTCTCTCTCTCTCTCTCTCTCAACCCCATCAACAACTGTCACTGTCTTTCTCTGTCCACGTTTTTTTTGTCTCTCTGTCTATCTCTCTCTGAATCTCTGTGTCTCCAGTAGATTGTTGCTATGCACCCAGAAGGAGAGACAGAGAGAGAAAGAGAGAGAAAGAGAGAGAGAGGGGGAAGAGGTAGAGGCAGGCCTTAATGTTCTGCGGATGTTAATTAGTTCCATTGGATGTAAATCAAACTCGGCAGCATGGCATCTCTACTACTCTACTCCTCCCCTCGCACAAAGGTCATCCACTGTACTGCCAACAGAGATCCTATCATTACTCTGGATAGACTGGATAGTAATGGGGTTAAGGAATCCATAAATAAAGGAAAGTGCAGGGGCATCCTGGTGGCTCAGCTGACTCAGGTGCATATACCACATAACTGCAACGTCCTGGGTTCAAACCTGACCCAGGACCTTCGTCGCATGTCACCCCCCAACGCTTCCTGTCTTTATCTACTGTGACTATCCCATAAAAGCAAAACTGGTCCAAAAATTATCTTAAAAACAAAGGAATACGTGGAAATGTCACTCTGCGGCCAATTGAAAATCTCTGAGTGCACCTAGCATTGTTCTCAGTTTTACAGATGATCAGTTTGGGTGATGCATTTATTGTATTTTAAAACCACATGTCATTTGATGGCTATGTCAGTTCTTGAATTGAATTTTTTTGGATGTAATCTCATTTCTGACAGGCAAAAAGTGTGCCTCCTGCTTCTGGAATAGCATCATTCAGACAGAAGATGGATAGATGGATGGATGGATGGAAGGGCTGTGTGTCAAATCTATTCAAATGATGATGGACTTGTTTTTTGTTTTATCAGTAGTGTTTGCACAGTGTAAATGTAAGACAGCGTTTTTATTGACATTTCATTTAGCAAACATTTCATTTAGCAAACTTTGTTTTTGTTCATGAAGTAGAGTCTCTTACTCTATGGTGACCAGACGTCCACGTCCAGGCCCCAGATTTGGTGCTTTGTATGCGGCTGGCACTGGCCTCAGAAATGTCCCCGGATTTCCCCCTCTCCAGAAAGCATTAGTATTCCCAGGGGAGGTCTAGTGGTTGGTAATTGGTTGAAAAAGTATAGGTTATTTGCTTGGTTATTACCACTGCCACAGGGACTTGAATTCTGAAATAATCACAAATAACGTTGATCAGGAATGAGATTGAAATGACTGAATCACTCCAGTAAAAACTACATTACCAGACCTCCTCTAGTAATACTAATGCAGTCTGGACAGGGTCAGTGATTTTCTCCAGCTATCCAGATAAAAATTCCAACTTAACCACAAATGTCCCATGATTTGCTCCAAAAAATCTGGTCACCTTATTACTCTATTAACTATAACCTAATGTGGCTAGCATTGGCTAGCTTTATACTTTTACTCCCATTTGATTATTGCTAGTTTTGTGAAGCAACTATAACACATCTATTTACAAATGTATTACCTCAGTGTGCAGCTTCATTTCAAACTTTGCCTCTCTATTCGGTTTGTGTAGGCACAAACTTGGCACGCTTCTGAGTGTTGCCAACTCTGTTGACCTGTGTTCAACACCAGATTATATTTGCATATATACAACATCAGTGCCTTTATTTATATGCAAAGCATATTTAGCAGCATAAGCAGCATAAGTCTTTGTTTTTTATCGTGTGGCAAGAAATGCCCGAGCTCTAATTCTACTGATCCTGGCTGGATGACGTCTAGGGGCAGATCACTATCTTGATGGCTCTATGGCTAAACTGGTGCCAGGAGGACGAGTAACATTAGCATGCTTTACGCCTTAAAGCTGCTCGCTGCTGTGCAGATTTTTGGCTGTTAATTTACCTGGGCAGGCCACACCAATTTATGGGAAACCCTGCACATACTGTACATGTATACATACTGTACATACATGGCTAAAAGAAGTGTGCAACAAAATATATGAGTCTTATTGAGTCAATAAATGGTGACAAAACTGATTATACTAAGAACGGGTTATGTGAACCAGGAAGTAAATAAAAAGGCATGGTCATCGTTAAACTGCAGTGGTGTTTTTCAGGACTCTAACCAGTGGGATAGGGTAAGCTGGGATGTGAAACGTTTTCTCTGTTGTAATAACTCAGCATCAGGCTTCTTGGGCCTGCGCATTTTCCTGTTTCCTCCAGGCGTGCACTTAATACAATAGATCCAAATATCTGCTAATGGATACTGTGTTCTCTTTGTGTGTGTGTGCATGTGTGTGTGTTGTGTGTTTTCAAAGGAGCTGTGTGTGTATATGCACACATGCACATATGTTTTTCTGTGTGTGTGTGTGTGTGTGTGTGTGTGTGTGCAATAGCATAGCTTCAGGGGTATCTCATTCCTCTTTTATGTAACCTTATGGATGCCCACATCTAATTGGCCACACACTAAGGCTCTATCTCTTCTGTCACTGCCTCGTCTCTCTCTCTCTCTCTCTCTCTCTGTCTCTCTCTCTCTGCCTCTCTGTCTCTCTCTCTCTGCCTCTCTGTCTCTCTCTCTCTGCCTCTCTGTCTCTCTCGCTGCCTCTGTGTCTCTGTCTCCCTTTTCTTTGCCTCTCTATCTCTTTCTACATAGGTGCTCACCCAAAATAGCACAAGGAATAGTTACATCATAGCAAATGATTTCCTCAGTACTTGGAAATGAGACTTGGAAAATTCTTTGCCAACTTACAGTATATATCCCAATAGCTTTGGATACTAATTTCGGCCCCCACTTAATCATCCTGCGGTCCACAGTGGAAGGCTGTGATCCCATCTTTGGAAAACAGTCCAATGAGCAAATCTTAGAATCACACGCTGCAGCACACAGTTCTACCTGAACGATTGTGCCTCTGACGACTGTGAACCGCATGCGCATGACGATGCTATATATATTTTCCAAGTGACAGATCTCGGGGCTATAGAGAGTAGCACTGATTAAAGACATGTATCACCTGCTACATAGCTACCTGCTGTTATAACCCATGAGTTTCAGTTCCTTATACCTGTGAACTAGGTGGTAAACCGACACAGGTCTTGTTGCGCAGGCCAGTGCAGCTCTACTGTGTGTAAATATGTTGCCCCAGATTCAGTGTAAGGTGGTATGAAAAGAACGTCTTGATTCTTTGTCTGTGTGTGAGAGAGAGAGAGAGAAAGGGAGAGAGAGAGTATGTTTATTTGCGCCTATGAGAGTGGAGGGCTCTAAACGAAGTGTCCCAGTTTCCAAGAGACCTGTGCGCATGTATGTGCTCGTGTCCACCTGTGTGCACACATGTGTTGCGGTACGCCTGCGTGTTTCTGTGTGGACACAGATGTGCGTGCGTGTGCATGCGTGTGTACGTATTCATGGCTCACAAAGTATACATGTTTCTGGTTTGTGTGTGAGGTAAGAACCATGTAACCTGCTTTTTATTTTCTTACTTGATATAAAATTGTACATGTATTGTACATTTATGTATTGAGTGTAGTTCAGGGAGTCGTCGGTCTGTGAAACCTTTTGAAAACCCAATGTTTAATTTCAAATGGGATCAGTTCTTGAAAAACGTCCTTTTTGGAGATACATGTTTTGTTTTTGTTGTATGGCGACAATAATATGTACCATAACAGTCTGGGCTGGTGCCTGTGAGGAGAGGGAAGGCAGGATGAGCCAAGGTCGAGCCGAGCTGTAAGCACCACTCAGCCCGGCCCTGAGCAGCCACAGGCTATATTTACCTCCCAGCCTAGGGTTACACTGCATCTGAGACCAGAGCTACCCATCTATCTACACACCACTACAGTGTGCTAACTGAGCACCTGCTCTGATACTGTATCTGATGTTGCCCTGGATCTGTACCTGCTCCAACAACACAGGAAGATTCCAGAATAGAACCATGATGGCCGATATTTATCAAGCCTCTCTGTGCGCTGATCTAGGACTCGACTGTAATTTTTTATTTTGATCTGAAGATCAAACTGATTTTAGATAAGCAGCGCTCCTGGTGGGAGACCTTTGATAAATATCAGGAGAAGCATTTTGAACTGTCAATGCAAAAACTCAGTAGCTAGTGTGGCCAACAGTCACCACTGGTGGCACTACAAGCAAAAGAGAAGAAAGAATAAAAGGAGAGGAACGCGTAATTAGAATGTATAGTGTGTGCTTGCGTGTGTGTGTGTGTGTGTGTATGCGTACATGTATCTTTGTCTGCAAGCACAAGGGCACATGTAAAGGTTTATGAGGGATATACAAGCTCCCACTGTGTGTACTTGCACAGATCTGTGTCTGCATGCATGTAAGACTGTGTCCTGCTGTGTATGTAGGTTACACCTATGAAATATGACAGAGAAGGGTCAGAGGTGGAATTTGTTCTCAGTGCAGGCTTCAATTTTAATGTCCATTACACTGACACACTGTACCATCCCATTCCATTTGCCACACTGCTCAGCTGTCCAGAAGACAGTTATTACTTAAAAGGAAAATTTCATCAAAATTGATTCATAAACTGTAGACATTTTGCTAAAGGTTTCATTTTTCAATTGCTTGAGATTATTGAAAGAATAAAATGATGGGCAGTCTTGATCCTGTACCTATATTAATAGAATTAATAGAATTCTATATTTAACATAGGTACAAGAAAGCAACTCTCTATAAATTTGGCTTTGTGAAACAAATAATTCTGGTTCTCAGTTTATAATGTCTGAATCATGTTCAAAACCATTGTGAAATATGTGTTCATGCATGTAGAGTGTAACACTAGAATATGCATAATTTCCAAGACATATTCCACACACTGCCACATATTAGCTGGACAAAAATCTAGCCAAAACAATCAATTTATTAACACAAATGCATAATGACAAACTTAAGGGTGCAATTCATTGTATTTTCTGGTCACCACCTCTACGCTGCTGAGGGACTCTTTCATTGTCCAGAAACTGTTAATTAAGAAGGAGAATGATTAGCAGAAATGTAGAAAAACAACAGATCTCTCATCCTGCCTGCAAATTGCATTTATATATTCTGTAATTCTGATGCTTAGGGGCGTACTGTCAAGGAACATGGGCAAATAATTATGTACACCACATGAGTGGACTTGCATGTGATGAGCTGTTTTATTTTATAAAACGTTTTATGTAAGGGATGTGTAAAAGAATCACATCTGAGATAATGGGAATAAGAAACATTTTCTGCAGGCCCAAGCCAACTGATCCTGCAAACTCCGGCTTTTTGAGAAGACAAACAGCAGGGGGTCAGAGAAAGTCTCACCAAGTAGGTCATTGCTCTAAATGACATGCCAGAATTTATTAATAACTTATTAATTAACCCTGGCCAGGTGACTATTGTCTGATGGTGTGTCCATTGATTATTTGTTTTTATAGTATCATCGCTGTTAAGGGACCATTTATACATTGGTTATTGCCATTGTTGCCTCCTTCACGTAACTGGAAATAGTATTTCTCTCACTTTTCGTGCACAGAACACAAACTTGCATTTTAAGACTCATTTCATGAAATTTGGGCTGTAGTCATCAATGAAGAATCTTCACCTCTGGTTGATGAGCTAAGTTGGTGATAAGTTGTATTAGGAACTATGAGGGAATCTAAGTGACTCACCTGTTGTCAATTTTCTCATCTAATCAGGAAGTCTTATCTTAATGGGCGATGTGTTGATTGATGAAACATCTGCTCCTGCAGCCCTTTTTCTTCCTTTTTGTTTTTTTGCTGATGCACTTACTCCCATAAGTGTGTCACTATGCATTTGTGTTAATAAATTTATTATTTTGGCTAGATTTTTGTCCAGCTAACTTTTGGGAGTGTGCAGAATATTTTTTACTTTTTACTTTACTTTTACTTTACTTTACTCTGAAGTTTGTTCCATGCATCTGCAACACTGAGTCATCAGAGCGCTGCGGCATTCTTCTATATTTGAATATTCCAACAACCAACACTAACAAGTGCAAGGGCCAGAGTCACAGCGCCCGACCGATTCTTCTTTCACTAGCATATTGATGTTATAATATTGGAAATTTAGTGTCTGTTATGTGGAGATGTGTCTGGTATCTAGAGTTTGTTTATGAGACCACTGAGCCATATAAGGCCTATTCAGCAGTACACTTAATACAGTATGACTATTTTCTGCATGTCCAGTCGTGTGTTTTTGAAGTCAAATATAATTATCATTTTGGCTCGCTCTGCTCAATCAGTGGCACTTTAACCAATACATCTGTGATTACCAGCTCTCAGAGGGAACTCTAAGAGTTTAGTAGAGGCCTTTAGCTCCATGTCATGAGCTTTTATAAAAGAATATCTCTATCTATTACCTTTACTGTTTGTATGTAATTGTGCCAATATATACAGTACAGTGATTATTTGCAATATTAGTTATCTGGAGTAATTGTGTAAGCCTTTTTGTGTGTGTTTGGCGGTTGGTGATACTTAGGCGTGTGTGTGTGTGTGTGTGTGTGTGTGTGTCTGTGAGCGAGGGGAGGACAGGAAAGAGGTGAGGGTGAAGCTGTCTTGCCACAGGCTCTCTTGATCTGCAGCTGGACACACAACTGCTGAGACTTGAGGGTTTTAACTGCAACATCATGGGTCTGTGTGTGTGTGTGTGTGTGTGTGAGTGTGTGTTGGCTCATGTGAGTGTGTGTTTGTGTGTTTGTATGTATGGATGGGTAAATTCATTAATTAGTGGTGGGCCACAACAGTAAAAAGAAAATTACGACAACTGAAAAAAACAAAAGGAAATTACAATAACAGCATCATTTTTGCCGAATTTCTCAATAAAATAAAACAAATTGTTGGTTTAATGTATTTATTATTTATTATGGTGAAGTTTCCAAAAAAAGAAAAGAAATCAGCACTGCAATCTGCACTATAGCATAACTGGGACCAAAACAATGATGAATGTGGTACCAAAACTAAATTATTCCCAAGCACCACTGCTACACAAAATGTATGTGTGTTGGTAAATGTTTGTGTGTGTGTCTGTGTTAGTTTCTATGGAGCCCGGGAGTGGCCATTGGGAGAGAAAAAAAGTTATATCGAGTCCACGATTTACTGTAACGTGTGCACATTTTAGTCCATTCGTGCGCATGAGATACAATTTGTTCCCTCGATTTCGTTAAACTGTGCAGTTTAGGAAAAAATGCAACTTAAAATGTAGCTTTTAGGTATTGCAGATAGGCCTAGTAAGGATTTGGTATGTTAATATCCATTCTCTGTTTATACTGAATAGGCATATCCCCCAAATATTGCAACATATTTAGCCACTTAACCTTCAGGCCATGTAAACACAATCAGGTGGCTGCAACACACCCAGGACAGCGCCACATTTAAACATAATCACCAATATGTGCACTGACTCTTTATAAGCTCGTGAAGAGCGCATGTAGGCTATTATATATTGAGAGCATGATATCACTATTTTGAGGGCACATTTTGGCAATTTGTGCGAGGGAACGAATTGTATCTTGTGCGCACGAATAAACCAAAACGAGGGCTCATTTTAACCAGATCAAGGGAACGAATTGTATCTTGTGCGCACGAAAAAAGAAAACGAGAGCTCGAATTGCATATCGTGCGCACGTCACAGTAAATCGTGGCCACGACATATATTATTTTTCTCCCGATGGCCACTCCCGGGCTCCGTAAGTTTCTGTGTTTGCATGCTCAGTATTTCACAGTCTGTGCCTGAATGTCAACAGCATATGTCTGAGTCTTGCAGGCCGGCGCTGGTCCATGAATGCTCTCAGCTATGGGTGCGCTCTTACATGTCTGCATATCATCATAATGCTGAGTGTGTTTATGACATAATGTCTCTGTCTGCCTTTGTCTGAAAGACTCTGAATGTCCGCAATTTAAGACAAGAAGACAGACAGACAGACAGACAGACAGACAGACAGACTATAGACAGATAGATAGATAGTAGGGATGGGACGATATGCTTATCTCACGCTACGATTCAATACATGATATGGGGTTCACAATTCGATACAACCACGATACGATGTGATAAATAAAAGTTCAATGACAACAAAGTATGACTGCAGAATTATGTTTATTTCTGAGGTACAAATCATTCTTTAAAAATGTCATTATAAAGTGAAAATAATATAATTTGGATGGAGAGCTTGTGAAATTGTGATGGGCAAGCCGTCTCATTTGTGATTACTACAGCAGAATAAAATGTAGCTAATATCGCGATAAATTTTTCTGCTCCACGATACGTATTGTCACATTTTTGTATTGCAATGTATTTAATTTCGATATATGTATTGGAATTGAGGCGTTGTCATCAGCACACCACAATAGCATATTAAAGCTAAAAAAGCTGTTGGTTTTTTTGGCAAATACATCGTTCCTGTATCTACTTCCTCTACATGCCACTGTGTAACATAATGAAGTCAGATCAAAAGTCCCTCTGACAGACTTTGGATAGAGACAAACCCACACTGAATTGGCTCATCAAAAATCAATACCTTCTTCAGAGACACCCAACCTCTGAAACTTTGCCCAAGCTAATTTTATCCTTCAGCCGAAGCACTGATCCCATGCCAGCAGACGCCCTGCCAAACTGAGGTATTCCGAGAAAATTAAAGAATAGAGGGAGATGAAACAGTAGAGGGGTGCTACTTTTCAAAAAATGTCCATCATTTAACCCTTTAGCCAATCTCAAAATCTTATTTTTGATAAAATGAGTGAAAAAAAATAAATAAAATCTGCCAATAGGATGGACATTTCTGACATTTGAGTGATTTACCTTTCTTCAAGATATTTTAGAAGATTATTGAAATAAGGTAAACTGCATTGGAAACAAGTAACATTGTTTAACTTCAATAGGAGATTTTTCACTTTTTAACAAAATAGATTTTAGGACTGGGTGTAAGATTAAATCACTGGTTAAATATAATAAATGAAATAATATAAAGTGTATCATGCCTTTTATAGTGGAATTATCACCTTAGTTTTGCCATCCGCCATTCTATGACAATGTTATTTATTTATTTTTTATTGATGCTGGTGTAAATCAACAAGTCTTTTGCTTCTGTTGTAGCACTTTTGTCACCTTTGCACTTTGGCATTAAATATTTCTTTGTTTTTGGCATCATTTTATCTACATTGTGTTACTTTTCTCCTCTGAGAAGCTTGATATTGGGCCGTAACACCAGCAATAGATGAAATGTTGATGCAGCCGTGCCATGGGATCAGAGAGTCACTCTGCCAATGGCCCATTAGAGCGATGTGCAGTCGTAGAGATCTTCACCAATCAAAGCTCCTCTGCCAGTCCGTACCCGTTAGTCACAGCATCCATCACCATTGTTAGCAAGGCCAGCCAACCTGAAGCCCTGGCACGCAGAGGGAGGGCTAACAGCTGTAAATCTATTGGCAAAGTTTATCCTGACCCCAGGGTCGAGCGGCAGGCGGTCTGAAGTGACTGATGTTACCGTGGTGATTACAGTGTGACACGGCACGTGAGTGAGAGCTGAAGTATGTTTGCGGGGTGATGGAGGGATGGGGAGATGGATGGGTGTCTGCCTTGGATGGTGATAAGATGTGATATGTAACTTGTCATGCTGCAGAGACACAAAATCCTGGAAGGAAAATAGTTTGTTACTGTAAGACTATCAAGATAAAAGAGCTGCAACATGGGTCCAGAATTATTTGGATGTTGACCTTCATCTTCAACTCACAATGCCTCTAATGAGACCTGGATCAATAAGATAAGACAAGTTAGATAGTACTTGTATCCCAGATTTCATGGGATTTCTATTTCTATCTATGTACATGTGTCAAATGTACAGCAGTTACAAAATGCACATCTGATTCACATCATTGACCTATAGGTATACCCTATACTTTCTCTAACATTGCACCCATGATGCTGATCAACAGGCCATTACCAAATTCAGCAAAGGCGAACAGTTCAATAGCAAAGAATCATCAGAGAAAGAATGAAAGAGATACACACTGGCACATTGACACACACACACACACACACACACGGCTGGACATTATGTAATGGAATTAGAGCTCCTGAAGGTCTATATGGATCATGTGACCTGCAGGAGCCCACTAATGTACTGAAGCAACTGCCCTTGGGCACACCCTGCCCCCATCACGTTCCTGGCCTGGACAGATTTTGCAGCATGTATGCTGGCTAATGGATACACTGTTTGATCTGAAATCTCACACAGTATCCGTTCTATGAGGTATTTTTAGCTTTGGTTGCACATTAATTCTCGTTTTGGCTCTAGCACCGTTTGAAGTGCCCAAAAATGTTGTTTGGATACTTGATATAATATTCTAATAATGAAAATATTACATCAAAACTACTTGTTTTAAAAATAAATTAGGGTGCGTCCTGGTGGCACGGTGGTCTGGGGCGAGTGCCATGTGCGTGTGGCGTCCTGGGTTCGGGTCTGGCCCCAGTAGTGGTAATTTTCTTGCTGTTTTGGAGCAATATTACTGTGTGAATGCAGAAAAAACAAACCAGGAAAGATCTACCGGGAATTTACCGGGATTGGCAGCTGTACGCATGTGTGCGGCAGCAGTAGTGGTCAGGCTGAGTATTACGTTTTATAAATGGTATATCAAGACTTTAGTGATCTCTCTTGGAAGTGAAAGTATTAAACCTTATTCTGAGTAAATACAATAAATATGAGTCCCAGTTTCTTTATCATTCACATCACAAAGTTTCAATGTACAATAACAACTATTTTTGCTCTGAAAGAGTTCAGTGTCATTATAATGAGGTAATAAGCTTCAGTCATTCATTTCAAGGAGTCTATACACTCTAGTTTCAATACAGTCTTTCAAGTGTAATACAGTCTATACAGTCTTAGTTTGATGACAATTCTAAGCTCTTAAATATGATTGGTTTCAGTGTAATAAGGCTGCCCTTCAATATCCTTTTCTAAATTTCAATCCAGCAGTCATTTCTGTCAATTCCGTTTTGGTTTCAGTTAATGAAATGTTGATGTGAACTCTTACAGTCTATCCACAATGGCATCGCATTGGTAATATATAGAACAGATACATATACAGGCAACTGAAAATAATGGAAGCACCACCACTACCACAAGTTATTTCAAAATGCATTTATTTGGGATTTTTAATATCAGCAGCAGGGGTGTCACAGAGGTGACAATACATTTCCAATGACTTTTTAAAAAAAATGTCTGTTATTTATTAGATTATATTCATGTATATTAGGGCCAAAAATAGTAACTGTCAATGATAAAAAAGGTATGGGGGCAAAAAGACAGACTTGTCCCCATAAAATCAAAAGTGTCGGGTCAAGAGCCCCATTTGCTGTATGGAGTAGGCACCTATGGGTGATGTGATGCTGAGGATAATGGGCCGGGGTTCACCTATGTAGCACAGTTGCACTCTGGTTGGCTCCACTCCAATTTAACCCCTATGGCTATATGGCTTTTTAACATCCGATTGGAGGCATGTCTTTTCTTTTAATCCTCCATGGAAGCTTTACTGAGAGTGTGTGTTTTTTTTCAGCGATGCCCTGCTTCACATTCAGTCAACCACAACCACAGTCTTTTACTGGGGTCCACATTCAAGCTCCAGCCCATGAGACAAAGCAGATACTGTATTGTTAACCTTCCTAGGAAAGGCAGCAAGTACATAGCAAGAACATAGGTTAGAAATGTTTTAGGGTTGACCAAGGCAAGTGATACTTGCCTACATAGAAAACAGAAAAATTTTCATAGCAAGTCATTTAGCGAGGTTACAGTCATGGTTCAGGGGTTATAGATGTCTGGGTAAGGCATAGTAGATATTTGGTGGGCAATAACTTCTGTTGTGTTTGTGTTTTTTATGATTATTGCAAGCTACATTTTTGTGTTTATTTGTGGAGTAGAAAAAAATGAAACAGAAAGAGGAAAAAAATTAAAACTGACTCAAAGACAAAATGAAAGAGATTTGTTTATTGACAGATATTGGGATTAGACTGTTAAGTTCAAAGATTTCTGAAAATTGCTGTCACTCTCACTTTATAGAGTACCAAATATGAGTGTTTTTGTTATAAAACTATGGGAGATGGTCAAAAATTCAAACCTCTTTAATGTTTACAGAGATATTTGTTTTTTCCAAAGAAACATGTAATTCCTTGACGGACTGGAACAAAGTACTGTGCAGTGTCACCTATACTGTTGCTATTGGGACTTGCATGTGTGTATGCGGTTGTCTGTGTGTTACTGTTTGTGTGTATGTGTGTGCATGTGTGTGTGTGTGCTCTCCACCAGCGTAGATTGGTTATTGAGTGATGAGTTTGAACAGGGTGGAGCCAGTCCATCTGCCATCAGGCTGCAATCCCGGTGATACATGGCACACACACAAACACACACACACACAGAAACACTATCACAGCCATTGAGTTATAATGATCCCGTATTGTAAAGAATATCAGTTTTCAAGTAGTAAAACTACTGGAAAGGACAAAGTATCAAACCAACAGTTTCCAGACCTCTCTGCCAAGAAGAGCTGCCATTCATTCAGTGATATCACTGCACACACTCTGATCCAAGAGAGCTTACATCAGCATTCACCATTGTCACATTAGACTGGGAGCATGGCAACAAGGGGAGACAGCTAGAAACAAACTTAAGCTAGGTGTTTTTCCACAGTCAACTCTCATTTGTCATCATCCCTCTGCTACTTAGTGTCTCTCGCACTATCTTTCTCTCTCTTCCTCTCTCTCTCTGTGTGTGGGAATGATCGTGTGTGTGTGGCTGTGAATGTGTCATTGTGCCTGTAGCACATAAACAGAAAAAGAAAAGGTACCAATCAATTTGTGCTCTCTGTATCCCTAGTTTCAAGTCACTATCCCCCCCTGCCGTCTACTGTACAGAGGCATTGAGTTGGAAAATCCACACTGCGCTTGTATAAATACTTCATTGCTAATTCAATTTTAAACTGTAGATGGAAGGGAGGAAAGTGGAGCAACTGCTTGTTTCTTCCACCATGCCCTCAGTCCTTTTCTCCATCAGCTATCTCTCTGTCTCTCTCCCTATTCTCTCTCCTCCCCCTGACTTTCTCTCTGCATCCCTCCTTCTTCTCTCCTCCTCCCTTTTTCCTTCTCCTTCCCAGCTCTCTCTCACCTCCTCTCTCTCTGTCTCCCTCTTCCGTCTCTCCTCTCGCTCTGTTTTTCTCTGCCTCCCTCCCTCTTCTCTCTCCCTCTCTCTCTCTCTCTCTCTCTCTCTCTCTCTCTCTCTCTCTCTCGCACCCTCTGACTCTTTAATGGTAGAGGTTGAGAAGGAGGACAGTTACATTAGCCGTCCTATTGTTTGCTGTAAAATGCTCATTGTTTTGTTTTTGTTGATTTCTCAATGGGGCTACTTGCACTATGACCAACAGAGAATAATTGCATGTTTATGTGTTTGTAGATTTGTTGATCTTAAAGCACTCAAGCAATTCACTGTGCTTGAAAAGCTTTGGAAATGTGAATACTATCACTGTTATTTGAAAATATATGCAACAGTAAAAGCCAAAGTCTTATAGTCTGATTTATCTTAATACAATATGGACAGCATAGAATCAGAGGCTCCTTTTTACCAAGGACGTGTGTGTGTGTGTGTGTGTGTGTGTGTGTGTGTGTGTGTGTGTGTGTGTGTGTGCATAGTGTGTGAGACAGCGCTGTGCCACTGTGCTGTTATTGACTGGTAAGGATGTGTTGCTCGTGCACCGCACCGTACCAAATGTTAATTTACTGCTTGGTGTGCACATTCTGCCTCATTAACTGACATGAGGATTTTTCTCACTGGAAAACCTGAGCACATTGCTTGCCCTCCTCCCTCCCTCTCTCCCATCTTTCCTCCTCCCTGCCTCCATCCATCCATCCATCCTCCCTGGACCCTTCCCTCCCTCTCTCCCCTCTCTCCCCTACACTCTTGCCACGATAATGATATTGACCACGGCCCACTGAGCCAGACTGGCTTTGTCTGTGCATACCTGTTATTTGAGACACATGTCTGGGAAAGAAAGGATGGGATAGAAGACAGGGAACGAGTTAGGTGCATTCAAACGCCACAAAAAACTCAGGAAAACATTCATAGTAAGTGTTCATTTTCCATGACCAGAGAACATTGATTGATGTTAAGCTCAGTTGCCTTGTTTTCCTTGTTTGTCAGTGTAAACATCGCCCATCAGCAGCCTGCCATACACTACCGTTGCTTTGTGTCTTTCGTATTATTGCAACACCTTTGGTGCTGCAGCAAGCAATCAGGTAGCTACTTCAAACCATCCATCAGACAGCAGCATGTGCATGTGTTTGCTTGCGGCCTGAACACAGAGGTAGAGGCTGACTACTTGACAGTAGATATAACACTTTATGTTTTGCCAGAACAACCTATGAGTCATAAAATATGATTTTCTAGCATTTAGAAGATATTGGGTTAGCAGGGGCACAGGAACAGATGAGAAGACAATATTGCTGTGAAGGCACCGAATGGAGAATGTTATCATTGATTTTAACCTTCCAGTTGTCCTATCTATCTATCTATCTATCTATCTATCTATCTATCTATCTATCTATCTCCAATTTGGAGGACAGTATCTTACCATGCATACACACCACAAGCAACTCAAAAAAGCAATCACTTGAAGTCAATTCATATTTGATGAACTGAAAAATGTTAGTGCATGTTGACCACAGCTGCCTTGTTTCCTTTGATGTTTGTGTGGAGAAGTTAGCTGCAGTTGCACATCGCTCATCAGCAGACAGTCACTCAGTTACTGTACTGATCTGCCTTTCGCTTCAGCACCACTGGTTAGCAACCGGCTAGTTCAGATCGGCCATGGGACAGTAGCATGATGATGCAGTTGCTAGCAGTCGGACGACTTGACACTTAGTTTCACACCAAGGACCCACAAGCCTTATTACTACGGTTGATTTATGATGACAGTGTCTGGCAGCTTTTTGGATTGCTCGACTATTGAATTTTTACACCCTCTCTCTCTCCCTCTTAGGGCTGGGTATCATTCAAAAATGTTCGGTACCGGTACCGATACCTTGACTTCGATACCGGTTCCTGAACGATACTTTTTTCGGTACTTTACTCTCTTGCCATGGCCAGCTTTGCATTTCGCATCACAAATATTGCAGCGAGCATAGTCTCGCTCTCGTAGTCTCGCTCTCGTAGTCTCGCTCTCGTAGTCTCGCTCTCGTAGTCTCGCTCTCTCTCTTTCTCTCTACTCTCTCACCCAGATGCGCTCTCAGGTACTGAAATTTGGCACCGATTGATTTTACGTGAATCGGTACTCAGTAGTACCAACGTAATTCGGTCGGTGCCATAAAAGTATCAAAGTTCGGTACCCAGCCCTACTCCCTCTCTCTCTCTCTCTCTCTCTCTCTCTCTCTCTCGATTAGAGTTTCTACATTATTGCTCTCACTCACTCTCTCATGACCTGTCTTTCTTTCTTGCTCTCTCTCTCTCTCTCTCCCTCTCTCTCCCTCTCACTCTCTTTCTCCCTCTCTCTTTCACACACACACACACACAAATATTTGTGGAACATGGCCTGATCATAATGAACCAGAGAGTCTAACAGGGTGACAGGGCGTGTGCTGCTGGCTCTGCACCAGTGGCCCCATGGGAAAGGCCAAGGTGAGAGGAAGAACAGACACATACACACATATTAGACATACACACACACACACACACACACACACACACACACACAAATATGCAGGGAGTGTATGTCACACGCCACCTCTGTCTGTGGCACCTGAGTGCCGTTGAACTAGAGCGAGAGAGAGAGTGATCTGACTACAGTACAGTTTGTCACAGGTTTCATCAACAGGTTGACAAGCTGGCTGCATCAGACTTCATCATCTGAATTCAACAGACCAAGTTCACTGAACCAAGCAAAGAAAAATTACTAGAATGATAGATTACACTATAATTTGTATCACCCACTGAAATGGGGAGAAATCGACTCTTGCAGCTGTAAACACATCCTTCATCTCAATTTACAGATCTGTCTCTTGTTGGCCACATCTTTGAGTCTGGAGTTTCATAGCTACAGTTTTTTACCTGCACTGGCATTAGGTGTGCACTGATGCACTTCCTGGCTCATAATGGCTGAAGTGTCTACCATGCTGCTTTCACTTGCTATTGCCTTTAGAAATAATTAATGAGGTCAAGTGCAGGCATTGAGGCTAGTAGTGACCCAGTAAGAAGGGGTAGGGAGTCTTTTCCCTTCCTTACTCTTGCCAAAAAACACAGGTACAGTGGTAGCTGCTGCTACCTTTTGTGTTTCAAAGACATTCTTACTGTCTGCATGGCTCGAAATCATCCTCCAGGTTGCAAGAAATATCTGACACAACTGATACCAGTGTTTTCCGCAGGGTTTTGCATCTTGTGGTTTTAATAAGGGGTTTCAGAGGCCTTTCCACTATGACATGAAAGATTAATTTGAAAATGAATGTTTCATACATAGATTGTCCTGAAAGCAAGGTTTAGACACTGGACATAGGTACTTGTGTATGATATTTGTTTCAAAATGAGAAAAAACAAGTGCAACAACCTCAGACAAAATGATCGTTGCGATGAAAGCAAAATAGGACACCATTATGGATTATGGAATACTATTGAAGTTTGATCCATCTAAGCTTATGAAACAAGAACATACATTTCTAATGATGCAATCTGCATTTTTGAAATTAATAACGGACAGTAAATTTACCCCAAAATGTAGTCAAAGTGTTTTGAAACCTTTCATGTATTGTACAACCCTGACCTTTTAGATTTATGTGTACTCATTGATGATATGCCAATGTACAGCCGTCGAATCATGTAGTCTGTTCGATGCACAGCATAGAGAACATGCATCAGCAACTGGTGAATGATGAAGCTGATTGATGGCGCTCTGAATGAAAAGCAGCTTTCTGGGAATGCAGTATGTCAGCATGTCTGGCCCATATTCTTAGCTCTCCCTGGTGCATAAGGTTTATTATAGCATGAGCGTTAGAAAGGGCTCAGTGACTTCTCATTGCGCCACCATGTGACATGTGTCACAACGTTGCTACACACTACGCCGTCTTTGCTCATCGGCTTGTGTGATTTGGTTACACAGCACTGTGGACACAAATAAAGCTTGTTACTGTAGATGTTATGTTTTTACTTGACATGGTTATTACATATTACATGGTCGTTTGGGTGAATCAGGACTTATTATCCTAAGGCCCAAAGATGCATGGTCCCCAGTCAAAATGTAAGGGTGTTTTTCTTATTTCATGAAAAGCTGTCATTTTGGAGATACAGTTTTCACTTGACAACAGCAATATGGTTTATGGTTGCAGTATTTGTGCTGTGTCACTGCCTTGTTGACTGGACTTGAGAGCTGGATTAACACAGGCATTTTGGATGGATTTAATAATCTCACACCATGTGTGTGTATGTGTGTTTGTGTCACTGTGATCGTCTCAGTGTCTGCTTTGGCCCAGGGTCTTTGGATGTTTTTGTTCACTATGCTAATGAGTTTAAATCAGGGTTCATTTAGTATTCCAGTCTCTCTCTCTCTCTCTCTCTCTCTCTCTCTCTCTCTCTCTCTCTCTCTCTCTCTCTCTCTCTCTCTCTCTCTCTCTCTGTGACTCACTTCTCTAATCCTCGCTTTATGGAAAACTGTTTGGCTGGCCTCTGGGGAGAAGCCACTTGCTGCAGCTTCAAATGGACAGGCAATGCGTTAACCCCTATTGGACCTTGCGCATCAGGCCTGACCCTGGCATCAGCAGTTTGTCCCACTGATGAATGGCTCCTCTTGGGTTAAAACGGCCCTCGTGAACCCACGCAGAATGCTGAATCGTAAGGAGCTGGGTTTATCGATCGGCCCGAGGGAGTGGTCACCATCTCGTTAAGTCCAGCAGAGCAGCAACGGCAACTTGTGGCCGAGGGTAATGCCATAATTCTGTTAGGGTGGCGACAGTCGGTTCACATATGGTTGATTCACCGTTGTTGTGGTTCTGTTTTGAGTGATGGAACACATACTGTATCTTACTGTTATTATTATTATTATTTTTATTATCATTACACAAATACACATAAACACAAGGAAGCAGTGACAACATAAGACCTAATTATAGGCTATATGTAGTAGTAATAGTAGCAGTAGTAGCCTACTAAACTTCAACACGGTTCTTGGTGGAACCGTGGAGAAGAAGTTGCCCTCTGGTCTTGTCCTCTGCAGCATCTTGTGATCGTCCTCTGTGTCTTTCCCTCCTCCATCCTCCATCAACCCCCTGCGCCCTGCACCCCATCCCCCCTCCCAGCATGTCGCTTAGCAGTTTGACAACACCCACTGAGTGATTAGTGACGACCCGCTGTCAGTAACACAGGTATGCACCATGGGACCCGCTCAATACATACATGTTGGAACACAGAGCCGCCACATGTACACACAGGCGCACATGACAGACACATAGGAAAAACATACGTAAACATGAAAATTCACACATGTACATAAAATGAGGCATACACACACATACACACACACAGCACACATGTATATTTCATATTTCTGGAGATAGCGAAGATTCAAAATGGAGAGCACACATACGTATCATTTTCTTCACCCTGTCTCTTTAGTTTAACCAGATTTTCTTTCTTGCTTTCTAGCTTTCTTTCTTTCCTTGCCCCTCTCTCTCTCTCTCTCTCTCTCTCTCTCTCTCTCTCTCTCTCTCTCTCTCTCTCGTGACATCCTGCCCTGGTTTGAGTTCCCTCCATCTCTCCTCCCTGTGATCTTTTCCTCCAACTCGTTTGAGAAGGTGCTAACAAGAGGGAAGGAAAGCGAAGGAAGGGATTCCTCATCCCCAGTGCTGCTGCAAAGGCTGCTGGGAAATTAGGTTTTGGGGGAGGGGGGGGGATTGAGGTATGAGAACAGAACATTTTGAATATACTATATGTGTGGCTGTTTTTTTCAAAGTGAAACTATCTTTTTAAAAATAATTTTTAATGCATGGCTACCTTTTTGGGCAGCATTCAGAGGGAAGGAATGACGATGTGAACTGGACTCAAACCCGTAACATCATGAATACATGGCACACACCTTAGACTACTGATCACATGGAAGCCTTCTGAATTGACTTGCATGTGCGCTAATGCACTATAGAGAGTGAGCAGAGAGCTGACACGTCCATCCTTGTGTGTGTTGGAGGAGTCACTATATCCTGCAGTGAGGAGCATATGTCAGGTTCTGCGACCGCCTGTTGGCAGCGGGGCTAAGATGATGTAGAGTATACGTGTCTCGACTGTGTGATATGTCTGCACGTGACGTGTGTGGGGGCACATATGCGTGTGTGCATGAGTGTGTGTGTGTGTGTGTGTGTGTGTGTGTCTTAATGCAAGTGTGAATGTTCATCTGAATTAGTGTTGGTACGTGTCTGTATTTAAGTGTTTGTGTCTGCTTATGTGTGCACATCTTGAGTTTGTGGGTGTGCGTGCATTTACCTTTGATTTAACTGTGTGTGTGTGTGTGTGTGTGTTGCTGCGTGAGTTTGTATGTGTCAGCTCCAGAGCCCTCTACAGTCCTGATTCATGACAGGGGTGATTTGGGAGTCAGTCAGTCAACGTCAGGATAGGGCAGCGGCACCCGCTTTCTCTCTCTCTCTCTCCTCAGCCCCTCCGTGTCTCTCTCTCTCTCTCTCTCTCTCTCTCTCTCTCTCTGGCCGCGATTAGAGCAACTTTGACATCCAACATCCAACTGTGCCCTCACCAACACAGTCATACTGCAGTGACCTTGCAGTAAGTTCCCTGTTGAGTTCTGTCGTACTTCCTGGTATCCAATCCAGTTGTGGTTTTGTTTGTCATTTTGATTGTTTTTATTTGTTTTCCTATTTTGTTTCATTTGCTGTGAGATGTGTATATATATATATATATATTTTCATAAAACCCTTGTGTTTTTTCATTCAGCCTGAACAATTAGCATTTTTCTCTTCTGTCTTGGTTTTAGCTTTTCTATATGAAATTTTACATTTTATTGTATGCAAATTAACTAGAGTGCAGCTTCCTTGTTCTACTACTACAGTGCCAGGCTTTCTCTATTACAACTTTTCATTATGACTCAGGATCATTTGGATGAGTCATTCACTGCAAGTTGTAAATGACCTTTCCACAGGACACAGTTGGCTGCATGCATATGAGATTATTTTGGTCTTTCCATTGATTAGCATTTAGGCTAAAGTGAGAGAATATTAATTTACATTAATTCCACAAAAAGTTCAAACATTCTCAAATTGTCCAAAGCTTCCAGTTTCCTGATATTTCTCAACTGTCTACGGTGTCACTTAATCTCTTAAAGGATAATTCCAGTTATTTTCATCCTGGGCCTTTTTTTCCTAGTTTTTGCAATCATGATGATTGATTGTGTGCAAAATTGTTGTCACTTACTGCTACCGGCCAACTGGGAGAGCCCTGGTTAAGATGCCTGCCTTACTCCAAATTAAACAAGTTACTGTGGCATGTAAACACTGCTTTTACTTTGGTTTTCATCATCTGCACAAACTCAGAGCGGTATGGGTACATTTTGATATCAACCTAGTAAAGTGTAATTGCCTGTAAAATCATACTATCATATGTTATACTGTCATATTGGAACATTATTTCTTTCCCATGGATTAGCAGTAACCTACTGTTGCTCAGTCTAAGAAAGCCTAAGAAAGTAGGTTCACGTAAGTATGGCCAATAGCCGGGATACTCTATGCACGTAAACGTAGCCACTTACTGCTACAGCCTGCAGATATGATGCCTGCAGCCTGCAGCCTATCTGTGGCCTTCCAGGTATGGGATGTTCTCTCTAACAATGAGGCCTTCCTGGTGCTCAACTGACTTTTCAGTTGGTTAGGCCGTATCGAGTATATATTTGATACTTCTAGAAACCAATGTTTTTACCTTCAGAGTTTGTATCTGAGTCTGTGCTGAATAATGGAGCAATGACAAACAAATGTAATAAGAGTTATAATAAGCTTTATCTATATAACATGTGTTTTTTAAATAATCAAACCATAATAAATGAAAGCCAATAAGATAAAAAATCAAACAAATCTTATACATGAATTAAAGACAAGGTTACGTAGGAATCAAACTGGCCAATACAGCGAGAACAACATAAATAAAACATCCTGTATAAAGTAAAAGTCTGTAAAACGTGCTGTAAGATTTTGCTAGCCTACAGTACAAGGCAGGGTTTACCAAAGCCCAGAGGCCCGGATGGCAAAGACCTTGGCCTTGGCCCGACATCACCTCAAGATGAACAGATGACACACAGATGGATGAGGGAGGATGGAGTGATGGAGTGATAAACTGACACTGCTGAAAAGGGAAGTGTTACGACTGTGTCATCTACTGGGACACGAGCGCAGAAAAGCTTTTGTTTCTCATTTGTGTGATTTAGTGTGAGTGTGTGTGTGTGTGTGTGTGTGTGTGTGTGTGTTTGTGTGCGTGTGTGCGTTCTTCAGAGTGGACGTATGTCTGCTGTGTATTCAAGAATGACTTGAGCAGCCAAGAGACAGACAGAGAGGAGTAGCTGTCATGGCGAACTTTCTATTATTGATGGTCTGGTTTCTAAAGTCCCCCCTCTGTTCAGCCAAAAGTGATATAGACCGATAGATAGATAGATAGATAGATAGGCAGATTGAGTTAATTAATTTACAGCAAACAGTTATTGAGATTACAAATTTAATGCATTGAAAAAAGTATATGCACATGTAATCACCTAAGAGTTGTATTGAGTAATTGCATGGACAGATTTTATCAGGTGGAAATGTGTTGACTCATGGAGTCAGAACCGGGGCAGCAGGGTGGTGCAGTGATTATGGAAAACGCCCTTCAACCCCTCGGGCAGCAGCGCAGATGATTCCCTTGAATGTCCTTGAGCAAGACTGTGATCCCCTCCCAGCTGTAGAGGGGCCGTTCTTTAGCTGTTCTTCCTGTGAAAGTGAAAAGAGAATTTTCCTCTGGGGATCAGAAAGGGATCACATTGTTATGTTAAGTTGCTCCTTTGCTTTAAGACGTGTACCGCTCACATTACTGCTCACATTACACATGGATAAGTCCATGTAACACGCTAATCAGTGTTTCCCCTCAATTTTTTTCTTACAGCAACGGCATGGTCCGGGGGAGAAACACTGTAGGCAGCAGTTACTACAGGAAGTGACTGAATGATTATAGACACTCTATAGACAGCGGTTTTGATAAGAAATGACTGAACGATTATAAAAACACTATAGGCAGCAGTTACTATAGGAAATGACTGAATGATTATTGAAACACTATAGGCAGCAGTTAGCAAATGACTGAATGATTATAGAAATACTATTGGCAGCAGTGTGTCTGTGTGCTTCTCTCATTCTGTCTGCGACCACACGTTGCTGTTTGTCACTTTGATAATATAGTCTCGGCAGAAATAGGCTACATATCCTTTTTCTTTATTTTTCTCTTCTTTTTTTTTATAATCTCAGATCTAAAGGAGATTGACATCTGAGTGGATATTTGTATTGAATGGGAGGTCGTGAGAGTTTGAAAGTTCATTATTGTTTTTCTTTTTTCTCCTCTCTGTTCCCAAATTAAGTTATGATCACATCCCTGTTTTAAGAACAAATTGATCACAAACAAAGAAAAAAATCTTGTGCATTTTCAGCAGTGGCACCTAGAAACACAGTCCTCAGTGCGCAGCAGCTTAGCCTACCAAGTGAGACCATTTCGGCCAAAAATACAATTATTTTGAAAATATGTTTAGCATGTCGTGTAATGATCTTACTGTGGCGGCAGAATATATATAAGGGAAACACTGACGCTAATTTTCTCATTCCTCGCTGTCACTCCCTCCTCTCTCCTCCTCTCTCTCACTTCCCTCAGCACCAGCACCTGACCTCTACCTCTCTCTATATCACTGCAACTCTCCTCCATATCTCCTCCGCTCTTCTTCCGGCCTGCCTTCCCTGCCCCTCCTCCCTCTCTGTCTTATCAGCTCTCTCTATCTCCTCCCCTCCCCTCTCATCTCCTCTCCTCCTCTCCTCCCTACCCTTCTCCTTCTCTTTGCCCTTCTCTCCTCTCTGCTCTTGCTCCTTCAATCCCTTTCCCTGCCTTCTGTTGTTTTTTTTGTGCGCTCACCCTCTCAGTGCCCCTCCCTCTCAATGTTTCTGTATGTCCTTCCTGTCTTCTCCTTCCTTCCTCTCCATCGCTCTTGCTCCTCCCTCCCTCTGCTGGCTGCTCTCCCTCGTCACGGTGATGGTATATTGGCCCGATGGGAGTTGGAGTCATTGACTGTGAGTGCTTTGTGTTAGGCATGCACACACGAGACGCTCAGACACCTTGGCTCCTATCTCCTCTATGTCTCCCCTTCTTCCTCCTCTCCTCTTTACTTTGGCCACTCTCCCTCTTTTTGCCTTTGCAGTATATTATGCACCTTCCTGTTCCATCTAGGGGTCGCCAGGTTTGGCACCCCCCCCTCACCTTCAGAAAAGACTTGGCCTCCGTTTAAAAAAACATCTGTACTTTTTGAATTGTACACCTGGCTTTTGTTCTCTGTCTCATTTTATATACTGTCACATACTTTATTGTTTAAGCTAGGAAATAATTCCAGTGGGATGATATATTGAAATTCAATATATTGCAATACAAAAATGTGACAATACATATTGTGGGGCAGAAAAATGAATCGCAATATTAGCTACATTTTATTTCACAAGCTGTCCATTCAAATTATAATATTTGCACTTTGTAACAACATTGTTGTTTACATTCTAGCAAGCCAATGCTATTGCTAGAAAGATTTGTAGCTCAGAAATAAACATAATTCTGCACAGTCATACTTTGTTGTCATTAAACTTTTATTTATTACATCATATCGTGGTTGTATCAATCGTATCATGATATAGGCATATTGTCCCATCCCTCGTCACAGGTCATGATTTTATTATCAACAAAACCTTCTGAATGAGAGCCTTGAGAGGTGCTCAGTGTGGGCGTAGGCCATTATCGTGCCAGTAAACCTGCCTCAGCATGGGACCACACTGTTCAGGGAAGGCACATGTCAGTGAAACAGTCTTTGTAAGAATGTGTCATATTACATTCTGTCATTCTGCTCTCACAGTTTGACTCCATAACTCATTTATATGTGCTTCTTTTACGAAAGGCAAGAATTTGTACTGGTGTACTGCTACCAATCGTGAATTTATTTGGCATGATCTATAACATGTAGGACAATGATGGAAGCCGATTTTGCCTTTTTTCAAGTTGTCGCCTCTCTGTCCAGCACCAGTTAAATTATTTTTTGGTATGTAATGTCTTGTCAAGTTGATTTGTATAGCCCTTAATCACAGTAACAGGGCTGCACAGAGCCCACATTATGAAAACAATAAATGCTTGTTTTTTATTTTATTTTATAATGTTCTTGCTTTTTGTGTATTGTCTTTGCTTGCTTGTTTATTGGAAATCTTTCTGTTAATTACAGTGACAGACCAATTCTGCAAAAACACAGGCACATTTTGTGCTTTTCACTCAGACTGCAATTCTAAATCTGTTTTTGCAAAACACTACACGCAATTCTGTATATACGGAAAGCACTGCCATTCATAAGAAATTATCTGAAATTGTACCTTATTTCCTTATGTACACAAAAGGCACAACTTAAAACCATGTTATGTCTTCTCCAAATTGAATTTTGCATCCAATTGATACACACACGGCATCATATGAATAGAAGAACCAATTGCCCACTGATTCCACTCAGTGGAAAGCACTACTATGAATACTAACTATACTATATCAGCAGGCTCACACCTTCTTAATTCGTCATTTACTGTTATACTTACTACTTACAAATGTACAGCCTGTTGTAAAATATTATCATGTTATGAGCCTACTCAAATATAATACAAACACACAAATGCAATAACAAAATACTGTATACATTTCAGCAAACACAGTTGGGTTATGTAAAATGTTCCACAGAACACACAATGGAAGATACAGAAAATAGGACTATTGTTTGCTCTAAATGGTTGCATCCTGTCTTGGGTTTCTATCTGGCCACAGGATCTGGTCCACATTGCAGGCAATGTTCTCCCTGGCTAAGCGGCGGAGGAAGTATCGCCAGGCGTGATGGATCCAGCTGGATGCTTTTCCTCTTCCTCTTCCCCCTCCTCCTCCTCCTACCCGCACCCTTCCTATCCCTCGATGTCTCTCTGCAATGTTGGCATCCATTCACCTCCAAAACAGGAGAGCTCACCTTTGGCCCTGTGCGCTGATTTGTAACTGAACAATTTAGCAACTAGTGTTTGTACCTGTGAGAGGTCGGTGTTGCCAATTGATAATTTCAGTTCAGCATTTTGAATGGCAGTGCTTTGCAAGTGACCACAACAAAATTTAGTATTGAAGACTGTGCCAAATTAGAATTGTGTGTAGTGCTTTGTAAAAAATGCACTTTAGACTTGCAGTCTGACTGAAAAGCAGCAGATGTGCCTGTATATTTGCAGAATTGGTTTAAGAGTTTGGTACTTGAGTGTCACTATGTCAACTATGTCTCAAGTTCCAGTGTTAGTGTGTGGACAAGTGAGAAAAACTGGAATAACTGTAAGATTTCAGCTGTGACATTTTGTGCACTTTTTAGTTAATTACTGAATTCCTATTGTCTACAATCTATATTGTTTCAGAGGTTAGTGTGTCTGTAAAATGAACCTGAAATAACTTTTTCAAAGGAAGACCACCCTCCTGCCCCTGCCCCCTTCCCGTGTGTATCAATATGTATTTGCAGATAGCAGGTGTGCTGATATGGTGTTTGACTTTCCACCTGTGTTGAGGTGGAGGTGAGGGAGCCCAGCGTAGATTCTCAGTATAGAGTGATGACGTCAGGACCAGACTCTGAGGGGCAGCTCTACCCAGCATGCTTTGCTTGCAGCGCTTCTGCAGTGCTCATGAATATTGAAAGGCAACGAAGGGAGAGAGGGAGGAGGTGGACAGAGGGGGAGAGAGAGAGAGAGAGAGAGACCTAACAAGAAGAGGGCAGAAATTGAGAGAGTGAAGGAGAGAGAGAGATAGGGAGGTAGAGAGAGATACTGAAAAGAGAGGTGGATGTAGCTCAGCAGATGAAGGTGCATAACGTGTTTGCAAAATCATGAGTTCAGGTCTGGCTCACCCTGCGTCACATGTCTTCTCTCTCCCATCTTCCTTGTGTCTCCCCTCTTTGCTGTCCAAAAAAAGCCGAAATGCTCAAAATAGGGACATTAGAGATAGAGGGGGTAAAGGAGAATGAGAACTAGATATTGTGGTGAGGCAGAACCAGTCAGAAGGAGAAGATAAAAGGGGAAATATCAATACCCAAGTCCCTTGT
This sequence comes from Centroberyx gerrardi, assembly GCF_048128805.1. Classification (NCBI taxonomy): domain Eukaryota; kingdom Metazoa; phylum Chordata; class Actinopteri; order Beryciformes; family Berycidae; genus Centroberyx; species Centroberyx gerrardi. The sequence goes on along the minus strand of NC_135998.1, from coordinate 11,018,240 downwards.
TTAAGGTCTGAGCTTTGAAACCTAATGAAAGTGTTATATACAGTAAAAAGGCATGCATGTCTCTCTTTCTCTGTGTGTGGCTGTCTTTGATCTGAAGGCTTATTCTAAAGAGACACTAGAATTTTGACACGAGATTGTGATATAGATATGTAGATGTGATATATAGATATATGGCGTAGACTGAGAAGGTTAATATGGAGGAAGAATAGATGATGCAGCTTAATTGGAGAATGTGACAGCTGATTTATGGTGTTTTGTTGTCGGCTGCTTCACAACTAAACCAGTAGAAGCTTTGATATTTACTGTTCTAACATGATCATTTTTACAATGCCTTTCTTTATTAAAATGAAAGTACATTTCAGTATCATCATGATGTCTTGTGCAGCATAAAAGAAAGAAGAAAACTTGAATTCTTGTTTTAAAAATCCCAAATTTTGAAGCTTTTTGAAAAATTTCAATATCATTTGAAATCAATGTGTGAATGAGTGGTGAAAGTAAGAATGGAGATGACTCATGCGTGTACACATGCATAATGTGTGTGTATCTGTATGTATTTGTGTGTATGTACAATCGTGTCTACAGGCTTTATGGACCATCGTCCCCAGTATATCCAGAATCTAGTGATTGAAGTGATTCTGTTCTTCTGTGTGTGTGTGTGTTTGTGTGTACTTATTTGTGTGTATGTATTTAGTACCACTGCCTTACAATCATGTGTCTGCAGGGCTTTATGGACCATCGTCCCCACAGGATCCAAGCCTACATATTGCGTAGTAATTGCATGAATGTGTGTTATGTGTGTGCCTGCGTTTGTGCACGCAGTTAGATAGATAAAAATAAGGGAAAATATGCTTTGATTATAATGGATTGCAGAAGCAGTGGCCTGACAGAGGCTATAAATATTTCAGATGCTCCGTTTTAGCACGGGGGTAGAAGACAACAGGAAGATCCTTATTTTGATGTATCTCATCATTCTTTCATGAGGAAAGAAGGAATTTGGTGCACTGCAAAAAATATTCATCTTAACAAATCATTTAAGCTCATATTCAGCCTTAAACTCTTGTTTTAGACTGAATATAAGATCAACCAAGCTGCAGATGAGCAGCAATTTGCAGAGATGCATGGCTCCAAAAAGCCACATTGCGAAAAATTGTCTGTCTTATGAAGTCTTCAGTCTTAAATTTTGACTTAGTGTTAAAATCTGCCACTGAAATTATATGATCTCACTTATATTCAATGCTGTTTCACTTCTTTCAAAAATTGCCGTCATGTGTTTTGAAGTGTGTCTTGGAGATATTTAATATTTAGATTAAATGACTGGAAATTTTAAATGACTAAGGCTAAGATGGATATTTTTTACAGTGTTGCTTTTTAGCGCTCTCCTCCTCTCTATCTGCAAGTTCAGCTAGTCATTGCTTTTTAAATCACATGCTTGTCCTGGAGTGACACAGCCTGTGTGGGTTTACATGTGTGCTTCTATGTGCATGTGGATGCAGAGTGCAGTCTTGAATGTGTGTGTTTGTGTGTGTACGGGACTACGGGTGGGGCCTGTATGGTTATGCGCATGTGTGTGTGTGTATGTGTTTGTGGATTTGTGTCTTTATCTGTGTGACTGTGGATGTGCAAGAATGTAGCTATGTATGTCAGTTTGTACAACCCCTCCCACATACCCCCTCCCACACACACACACACACACACACACACACACACACACACTCACACACACAGCATCCATCAATATTTGATCAACTCCCACTCTGTAGAGCCTGCCAGACTTGCTATTGATTTCTCATTCTCAGGGCTGTGACTTCATCCAGCCAGGCACGGACATGGTCTTGAAATGATCTGCACTTTATAGAACAGAAATGTAAAATTGTCCCGAAAAAAAATCACTCTAATCACATCACAGCACCTCATTTGTGAATTCTAGCTATTAATGTCAGCAGCATGTTACACCTCTTTGACACCATGTTAATTGTTTCATACAGTAAAAAGTCAAGACCAATATCTTGAAAATTGTTCCCTCTGATGTAGGCTACATTTTACAAAAAACTATTTGCTAATGTAGTGGTAGAATAGAATAGAATAGATCTCTACTACACCAATGTGGAATTTCTCAGCAGTGCCAAAAAAGAGACAGTGTATATTCATTGCATTATTTGCACAACACAAATTCAGCTGTCAAATGCTAACAGTAATGCTAATTTGGTCTCCCCCCTTCATTCTTTCGTCTGTCTGTCACATGTGATATCAGATCAGATTTTAACAAAACTTGGGAAAATGATGCATTTGGGGATTTTGAAAATTAAACAGACACTGCTGATCTGATTCTGATGATAGTTGGGGAAATGATGCGTCCCACAGCTGCATTCCAATATTTTCAAAATTAGACTGATTGGCCCAATGGGGACGCTACAATTACAGGTGAAAACAATGTGACATATTTCTTACTGATTGGCTGTAAGTGGGAGTATATAATTTGTGGGGGGACAACATGGTTACAGTTATATTTGTGGAAGCTTAATGCTGGCCTTGGTTTCATATATGGATATTTCTATTACAGGAATAGAAAATCAAAGAATCAAAAAGAGCAGAGTCATGTCATTAGCGTGGCAAGGCATTTGCAGTTATTGTCAATGCTCCTGGCAATAGGCAGCAAAATGAGACACGGGGTCAAAAATCAATTTAACTGTTTCCTGATGAGGTAAGATAAAATATAGATAAAAGATTTTTTAAAAAGATGCTTGTTGGGAAAATTGTGCAGTCAGCACAATGTGAATACAGCAACAATGCTCAAGCAACTGGTTGGGCACAGCTGCTTATCCATATTACCCAATAAGTTGCTTCGTGTATCACTGTATTTAAAGATTAGCTTGTAATGGTGTGTTTAGTTGTTCATTTTCAACTAAAATCGTGTATGAAAATCATTTATGAATATGTATATCACAGAGCTACAGAGAGTCACTGCCAGTGTAGATCAGATGCTCATTTGTGATTAAACTGATTACAGTTTTTCATTAACTCAGGGTCTACCTTCCTGCCAAGGTAATATTTTACAATTAGAGGCCTCAAGATGAGGGAATTAGGGAATTGCTGGAACAACTGAGGGAAAACCCTGTGGGGAAAAAACAGTGACAGTAATGTTAGAGGTGATGCATTTAGATGGCTTATGTTTATGTGGCCTTGTGTAGCTGAATAGTCCTCAGCACTGACACTGCCAAGTTTAGGTTTTTTTTTCTTCTCTCTGTGTATCACATTGGTAGAGCATGGCACTGACACTGCCAAGGTTTGGGGTTGATTTCCCACTAGGACAACCCACGCTAAAAATATGTGCACTCTTGCTTCTGTATGACGCCTTGGATAAATGTCCCACCAAATGGCACGTGTTGTGTGGCTTTTTTTTTTTATGTGACGTGTGTGTGTGTGTGCGCTTGTTGGCACGCGCATAAATGAACATGTGGGTGGGCGTATATATGTGTGTACGTGTATATGTGTGCATCTGTTTGTGTATTTGCTTTCTTACTAGTGGCTGTGACACAAACCTGACTCCAGAGACCTGCAAGGCTTCCACCACTTTAAAAAATACTCAGTTTTCCTGCTGCCAAAGCTTGAGCATTGTTATGTGTGCAGCTTACATTTTTATATTTTGTGCATGCACCTATTTTATGTGCGAGTGAACTTGTTTGTGTGTGTGTGTGTCTTTTGTGGTAGAAGTGGGTCTGTGTTTAAACCCAGGAGGGTTCATTACTGTGATCCATCTCCCTCCCTATTGGTGCCGACTCTAACGCACCGTGACGTTTGTAGGGCTATTTTTGGTGTTGGTGTGCGTGCGTGTGTGTAGGTATCTCTCTCCATATGTGTTCATCTTTTTGTGAATGAGTTTGTTGTGTTTAAGTTTACAACGTGCAACAGCATCCACCATCTTCCTTTGAAATCTATTACTGCATACCAGTATTCATCAACACTACTTCCACTCCTCATCAGACAATCATTATGGGTTTTGGTTCCTTGATTGTCCAGCTACCTCAACTCAGCTCTATAAAGATGTGTCTGTCAGTTTTGTTTTTCTCTCTCTCTCTCTCTCTCTCTCTCTCTCCCCCTCTCCCTCTTTCCAGCTCTTTCATTTTCTGTCCATCTTTCTCTGTGTTCCCCTCTCTTTCTCTGTCTATATTGTTCTCTCTCTCTCTCCATCTGTCCATTTAATGATGCCAGAGAGTGAAAACAAAATCAGCTTGGTACTTTCTACACTCACACAAAAGAGTTTCATTCCAAAATGAGGTATCGATCAGATGAAAGAGGTCGTACCTACATTTAAGTGAAACTTATAATGGTAAAAAACATGTACGTTATTAGTTGTTTTAAGACCTTAAAATATAAGTATTTTTGAGAATGGAATCATCTGTTTTTGTGAAATACAAAGTGAAATTCAGACTGAAAGACAGTGATTAAATGCATGTGTCTTAATGATATAGCAAGCTACCTCTCCTTGAAGTAAGTGAGATAATTGACTCACCAAGAGAAAAAGATATTTACCCCATAATGTTGTTTGTTGAGCATAAAAAACTTGCAAAACGTGCATTATTGTCTGGAGGTATTCGATTGCATTAGAAGTTCTTGTTAGTGAAATTATAGCTTACCTTTCCTCAACGGGAATGAGATGATGGACTTACTCTTACTTACTAGAGAAGTAAGAGGACAAATCAAATTTATTTTAAGTGCATTTTACACAGAAGTATCACTTTGCACTTCATATAAACACTGAGAATGATGAAGAAAACAAAAAACAGAGGTTCAAGTTACGCTTAAAGAAACACAATACAGACGCCAGAAAAAAACAGATAACAACCCAATAACATTTGGACGCAAAATATAACAGGGTAGTGCAGAATTGTGTGTTTGTATATTTGTGTGTGTGCCTGTATGGCAGTCACATTCCCTTTGTGACTGTTTTATAACTGACCCGAAATTCTCACTAAATGAACTTTTGCCATGTCTTCTGTCTATGTCAGCAGTAGCTAAACTCCCAGGTTTTTCTATATGTACCTTCATTGTAAGGGAGACGAGATGCATGTTGAGCTGTGGGAAACAGTCTCAACTTGAAGTGACACAAGGACTCACTTCCAAATCAGAAGTGACAGGGCCTGTCACTACAATAAGTACACTTAACCGCTGTGCTGCCAATGACTTCTGTCAGCCAAGACCCACAGAAGACCACCAAATGCTGCCAAGACAGAGATTGAATTTCTGGGATTCAGAGATTGATTTTCTCTTTTTCCCCCTCATAATCTTGTTTATTGCAGAAAACAATAGAGTTAGTGTATGTGGGAGAAGCCAATGGCAAATATCTACTACTGTGGACAATAAAATCAGTCTAATTTAATATGATATAATCTAATCTCATCTAAAACATGCCTACTTTTCATTTTCTTCCAAATATCCCAGAGGTAACGTTCTTGCTGAAACCTTGGTGTCCTAAATAAAACGTCACACAATAAGAGTTGAGTGTGTGCGGCTACACTTTACTTTTTATGAGATTAAATTATAAAAATGTATGGACACTTGCACCAGTGGAAATATTCAGAATAGTACCTCAGATTATACAGTCGACAATAGAAAATGGAAAATTTCACAAATATATAGTCACATACACAGACATCAGTTTACATCAACAACAGTTTTGCTCAAATTAACCCATCGGGTGTGAGTAAATGCCATCTGTTTCTCATAATTTTTCTGTTTTTGAGGTATGAAGGATGCTATATTGCAGACCTCACAACAGTGCTTGACTATTAATTTAGCAGTTTGTGTGTGTGTGTCTGTGTGTGTGTGTGTGTGTGTGTGTGTGTGTTTGTGGCCACGATGGAGGAGAAATGTCAGGCTATGATTGTTTTTCAAAAAGGTGAAAAACAAAACAAAAAAAAAACAAAAGACAAATGTAGAATCATGCAAGAGCAAGGCAATGGATTAAATTGCAAACACTCTATGCAGGTTTGTCATGAAATCAATAGCTAATCATCCAAACAGGTTTTTTGTTTCCACTAGTGTGTGGTTTTATGACAGTTGAAAATTGTTACTGTACAGCCATTGAGAAAAAGACGGGGCCTTTGTGCTTCAGTGTTCTTACTCTACTTGACATCTTCAATCTCTGCATGCACTTGCTTTTGATTGCACTATCTGTATCTTTAAAAAGCCATCTCTAATTTGCTGGACATATATGAGTCTGTGTTTCATTGTGTGAATATAAGCTCATATGATTTTCAATATATGAGTGAGCATGCTGATATTGCCAAAGTACCTCATTCAGAATATAAAAGCCCTTTGTTCAGAATCAGAATCACTTCACCAAGTACAATAAACATACAAGAATGTATCTTGGTGCAGAGACATGTCGGCAAATTAAAAAGCCTCGTGCAGCACAGTGCACGCTGACACACATGGCACAACACAACAGGATCTCACATACAGCACAAAAGAACACTTCATGGACAATATACACTCTATGAATATGCATTCAACATTGTGCCTGTGTGTGGGACAACGTGTTGGCTTATAAATGTGAATAAGTCCAGTATAAAATACACCTATTCGTATTTATGATGCTGACGTTTTTCTATAAGTTTAAAATTCATCATATATCCAAACTGTGTGTGTGTGTGTGTGTGTGTTTGATAGACCTGGGTAAAATAAAATGTATTCACAGTAAGTATTTGAGATTAATTTTCTGTAATTTAAATCTGGCCCTCCAGATAAACTCCAGATAGTAAAAGTAATCACTCATAGTACAGTAGAACTTCAGTAAGCAACTGACCCATGTGTGTTGAATGAATATATGTACTGTATGTGTCCTTCATTAACCAGCCCTTAACCATTTGGTGACGTTTTCGTATGTTGTTGTCGTCTTGAGTGTTTTTATGTTTTATGTGTTTATGTTTCTTAAGTTTTGAAAATATAGCCACACATTTGTAACTCCAATACAGAACAAACCTTTGTTCTTACTGACGTGGCATGGGGCCCTGCACGTTGAAATGTAGGTAATACAGTTTTTCTCAGTTGATTTGACACATTTCTCCAAAATAGGATTCATGCTCTCAAAAGTTATCACAGCCTTCGAAACACTCTCATTTTTAGCCCAATTCCATTTCAAAATGAAGTGCTGCTTTCTTTTCATATCACATCTTTATTTTTTTGAAAGCTATACATATCATGTCTTCATTAGATAATATATTCAGCCTTTAGATAATATATTCAGCCTTATACGCACAGGAATGCTAATAATAGATTCCCTAATCTGATTTTATAAACTGTTGATGAAACATTTTCATTTACAGTGAGAAAACGCCAAAACATCTGTTCCTCATAATTTTAAAAATACTGTGATGTATAATAATTCACAGTTTCACATGCAGTCGGTTTGTCAGTTAGGGAAAGTCATATCTGACATTTTTATGTTTGTCTATGTGTCATACAGTAAAGAGGAAGAAGCACTGATAAACATGATACATCACAATTTGCTTCAATAGAAACTACAAATTAGTTTACTGTTGTAACCAATGACTCCTCGACAACACTTTCATTTCTGTCAGGCCAGAGGATTTATGGTATATGTAGTTTTGTGATTTGTGTGGAAACAATGAAAAGGACATATTAGACTATTATTCTAATAGATACTATTAGTTTTGCAAAATGTGTGAACGGTGTGAACTTTTTTTAGAGCATGAATGGAGGTTTTTTTGAATAGTTGTGTGTAGAATTTGGAAAAATCATATATGTAGTTTTGTATTTTGTGTGAAAACAATGAAAATGTACCGTTAGTTTTGCAAAATCATCAAGGGTTTGGATGGCTGTGCTAACTGTTTTGAGAGCATGGACTTTAGTTTGGAGAAAAGTGTCAAATCAATTCAGAAAAACTGTAATAAATATAAATTCTGAATCAGAGTTACATCTGTATGACAATAATTTCAAGAATTACACATTACACGCCGTTAGTTGGCACCTCATTGAATCAGGTGTGTGTCTGTGTGTTCTCTGTATGTCTCTCCCATTAACTGGCCTTGTCTTGGTGTGTTGCTGGTGTGTGTTGTTTTCTAGGCTCATGTGGTTCAGCGCTGGCTTGTCCATCAGGTCAGTAGTGTTGGCTCTGAGAGGTCGGCCGAAGCCCGGGGAATATGGCTCTTTGATGACAGAGTAAATATGATACATGTGTACATCTTTGTGCCGACCCTATATATACTTCCTCAACACTTTCTGTGTTTTCTCTATAGCAGCTGCCGTGGTGTGTGTTTCTTCATACATTGCAAAAAATTTCACCTTGCTAAGTCTCTTAGTTTTGTACTCAGTCTTGATCTTATATTTCTCAAAACACATGAATACATCTACCAATGTGGGGAGATATTATCACTTGCTTCCAGTGCACTCAATTTGTTTCAAGAATTTCCGTATGACAAGTGCAGGACATTTTGGTGAAATGAGCACAAGGTTTGAAAAACAGATTACATTTTGTGGACATGAATTATGTTAAATTTACCTTCCTCCACCACGAATTGGATTATGTAACACTAATGCTAGCAAATTAAGTTTGTGCATAAGTAAAAGGGATTAGGATTAGGTTTAGGCAACTAAAAGTTTGGTTAAGTTTAGGCAACCAAAACAATTTGGTTAAGATTTGGGTAAGGATTTGGTCATGGGTAAATAAGAAACACTTAGGATAAAAAATGAAAACCAGGTAGTCGGAGTTGAAGGCAGATGTGTCCGCCACACTATTTCAGTGTCAAACTATGCCCTGTTTCTAGTCATGTGACCTTTAAGACATCATGCTCATTTCACGAAACTGTGGGAAACCAGGATCCTTAACAAGTGACAGTCTTGTAATGTAAAGCAGGTCTCTCCAGTTACGTAAACCAATTAAATCCTTGAACAACTTCAGATGCATTGGGATAAAATGACATTACCTCACCCCATTGGCAGATTTTCTTAATATTTTTTTGAGAAAAATCTGATTTTAAAACTGAGTACCGGATTAAACGACTTGTTAGATAGACTTTTTTGCAGTGTGGTGGCGGTGGTTGTGTTTTGCTGTTGCTTCTCTGATATTTCCTCTCAGTGTCATGTTCCTGTGGCTTCTCTAGCACTGTGTACAGGAGGACTGTTGTGTTGTTGTTGTTGTGACCTGGCTGGCAAGTCTCTAGTCATGCTCAGTCGTGCTTTTCCGGTGCTGTTTTGTCTCTCTTCGCAACTTTCTCTCTCCTGTGTGTTGCAATGTGCGTTGGTGGAGTGTGCTGTTCTCTCTGATGTGTGTCTGTGTTCATGTGTGTTACTGTACATTTATCATTCAAATGTGTTAAATATTCAATTGTATGATGGTCTTTATCAAGTGCTCTGTGTGTTTACTGTTATGGTACATACATATGTATGGTCTGGTTTGTCCATTTTATTCATATGAGTGTGTCAGTGTCAGTAAGACCTTGTCTCACTCTTGGCCACAGTGATGCTTGACTTTCATCACAGAGTCACCTTGGTCTTTTCCAGTTCCTGACCATTTTTCATATTGGAGGATTACCTCAATACAGCATGAAAGGAAATCAATCTACAAATCACTGCCATTGGCTGACAAACTGACTTATCTTCAAAATGTCACCTTTCCAGAAATGTAGAAAACAGCTTTATTTAGAGATTGACGGCCATCAATTTTTGAAATTGCACCTTGTTTTTTGATCTGGGTTTCACAAGCCCAAGGATCATAACGTTTTCTCAAACCATGACAAACTGTGTAGTCTTTCTTCAGGTAAAAATATAAAAATCATGAACAATGAAGTTGAAGTTCATGAGGTTTTGTACTGTAAGCAGGAATCTAGCTTGCACCTCTCCGCCTTTCCATAGAGGGGAAAGGGCCAAACCATCTTCACTATCTTCTTTTCTTTTATTTCATTTAACCTTTATTCATCCAGGGAAGGTGTGTTTCAGCAAACACCCTGCTTCGCATTCAAGGTTACACACACTCACACCAGGGAGCCTTCATGTGTAACCACCACTTCTTCTGTTGGCCATCTCCAGAGCAAATGGGGCTTAATTGCCTTGCTTGAGGGCACTGCCACGGTACATTTTTGAAACATAGGATGGCATTACTCATTTACTTTCCCTACCTACAGTTTCCCAGCCATTGCAGGAATTTGAACTGCTAACCTTATGGCTACAATCTCACGTCTAAAACCATGAGCCCTGAAACGACCACCTCGAACCTGTTAACCTGTCAAGACAGATAAGCACAGAGATTCACCGTGAGATTCTTCCGCAAATATTGTCGATGAAAATGCAGCCCTCCCACCATGTGCTCATTTACATAATATCCACATGTAGTAAGATTACCTTGACATTACCGCCAATACAGAAAAACGCATGGGATGAGCTTTGGTGGGATTTACCAGTAAATATCTAGATGTCTAGATTCTCAGTTTGGTGACTGGGAAGCCAAAGCTAGCTTTTAAGATTTTTAAGTAAATATGTAGCTATACTGTTATGGTGAACACTAACTCCCATGCATAAACACTTTTGAGACATGAGACCTCACTTTGTGCTCTTACACTCAATGGTATTCTTAACCTGTGATGAAAATACTCTGTGTTCAATACCCCCCTTTAATACTGTGCATCACAACCAAATTATCAGATTAATGCTAACCAACATAACATACAACCCACTCAGTTTCAACAGGAAAATAAAATACTGTACAACTATGAACGCACAGACCAGTGTTTATCTTTAACTGTAACTGTGGGCATTAATTTAAAAAAACCAAAAATGTAATTATATCATAATGCACCTTCACACCGAGTGGTTCCCTTTAAATGAATGTGGCCTAGAATAAAATAATGGAAAGAAACAAAAAAAAATCAACAACAAGAAACACACCCAGGGTTTTCTTTAGTTTATACCCTGTGGTACCATCATGTTGCTGTAAACTTGTTCGATATTATCAGAGCGGCTCAGATCAGTCAGTGAATCGATGAAGGTTGGTCAGATTAAATCTTAAATCCCCTCACACTGCCAGATAGTCCCAACCAAGCCTCAGATCGAGATTCCCCCTCCCGATTGTTGGTACGATATGGTTTGTGAATCGGCCCGATAATCCTCCAATGTGTCCCCAGCCTTAAGAATAGATTCTTAATTAGCAGTGACCTGAGGGAATAGTTTACACGGTCATTACATTTACACATTCACACCTGGGAACTATAATTGGCCAGAGGTTCTTGGATGTTTTCATGCATGCCATCGACCCAGATAGACACACATCACATTAGACTGCACACATTTGATATGATTTTGTGCAAGTGATCCCACATGGAACGTTTTTTTGTGTTGCTGATTTGATACTGAATTATACAGTATAGCTGTATATAGGGATGCACCGATACCGTTTTTTTACTGCCGATCCGATAACGATACCAGAATTTTGAGTATCAACCGATACCGAGTACCGATCCGATATTGACCCCTTTTTTTCTTCTGTAATTACACAGCTGCATACAACATGTAAATAACATGGGAACAATAATTTTATTGTTAAAAAAAAGAAAAGCAGCAGGGCAAAAGAACTGACCAAAATAGGAATGACAGTTCCTAGGATATATAAAAGATTGCTGCAATATAGGGATACAGTGCAAAAAAACTCACAAAAGTGCAAAAGAGCAATAAACTGACCAGTGCATACTGCTACAAAACAATATTGAAACAACCATACAGCCTTTGCTTATATTTTTTTTCCTCTTCTTTAGTGTGAATAACTGACAGAAAAAATACTGCTACACATAGGCTTTTTGTGGGCATAACATCCAGTGTGTGCCAAGTCTAGTCAAGTTTTAATCACTTAAGGACAAGAGGCAGGTCTTTCTTCAGAAACAGAAGCATCTCACCTCTCTCTGCTGTCAGCCTGTTCCTCCGTTCACTGACAGTGTTGACAGTCACTGACGCTGACGCACGCACAGGTCGCGTCAGCGTCATCAGCGCGGTAGCATTAGCTTTAGCCCCCATCTCCAAAAAGCTTGGTTTTGTGAAAACGGAAGACTTAATTGAAACCTTTATGGTAGCGTGTACATGATACTAAGCCCAAGGACACTCGATGTAAGTTTGAGCTAAGGAGCAGGCGTTTGGAAGGCGTCGCCAGATGAAGTTCTTGGTAAAGTGAGTTGGATAAAGATCTTTGGGACTTTGTGGCTAAAATAATTCCCAACCGCTGACATGTTTACATCAGCACATCGCCTGCACGCTCGCTTTCTTTTTCCAACTTCTTCACTCACTCGTGTCGCGTCACGTGCAAACTCAGGCATGTTTTACGGCAGGCGACTACGCCTGTTTACTACTCCGGGGGCTCGAACTGATTGCTCTGGATCGGATCGGATTATAACGTTAGCTGCCACCGATGTCCGATCCAGCATTTTAGGCCAATATCGGCCCGATACCGATGCCAAGTATCGGATCGGTGCATCCCTAGCTGTATAGCTGTCTGTACATGAGGAGATAATAGTGCCGAAAGTGAAGCCTATGAGAACTATAGTTAAGAATCAATCTTATATGTTCCCTAAATGTGATTATTATTAGTGAATTAAATATTAAACTATTCCTCATTTGCTGGGGACCCCCTGAAAACCCCTCATGCCCCCCCAACTCCCCCCCCAAAAAGAAAAACAAGACGACAAACCAAAATGAGAAGTAAAAAGAAGGAAGAGGTAAAGTACAACTGAAAGGACTGGATGCACAGATCTAATCTGTCCACATATCATAGATGGAAGGATGTAGGAAAGGAGGGAGATGGATAAAAAGAAGAAAAGGAGATGTGGGAGGGGGGAGGTTGGGGGGGTTAGTGGGACAGGGAGGAAAATGGATTTCAGCCTCCCAGCAAGACAGCACAGGCTGCCATGGAATTAGTTTCTAGAGAGGTACTGCAAGCCTTTCCATTTTCTGGAAAACACGGTTGGCTCATGGTTCATGGGCAGGTACGTGTGTTTGCCTGCAAACACACACACACACACACACACACACACACACAACTCATACGCTCATCAACAAACACACATTGCGGAGGATAAATGCACATAACAAATTGGTTTATAAGCCAGTGGTGTGGAGTCATGGGGGAGGAGGAGGAGGGATGCATGTGGAGACTCTCTGTAATCAGTATTACACAGACACACACACACACACACACACACACACACACACACACACAAACGCACCATGGCACACTTAGGATGAAGAGAAACATACAAGGAGTCAATCACCAGCTGTGAAATTTGAGATGGCTGTAGACTATTGAATGAAAATCATAGCATTTAAATACATGCAGCTGAGCACTCAGCTTATGAAAACATACCGGCTTTTGAGGCTGAAGTGTGTACTACTAAGAAGGAAAAAATTCCCTGATATTGTTTGTCCAGTGTTTGAAAACAAAAAACAAAAAAAACAAGTGACTACATCAACTAAAAGGCTATTATTTTGTAAACAAAGTTATGTGTCACTTTGTCAATTGGTCCATATTTCATTTTAGAATAAAATTGTTAGAGTTCTGCATAGCATGACAGAAACCTAGAACATATTCCAACACAATGGCTTGTAAAGTTGGAAAGGCTCCTGTCAGTGACATTGGTTGTTTGAAATCCTCTCTATCAGTTCTCTCTCTCTTACACACACACAAACACACACACATACACACACACACACACTTCAAGCTGAGGACTGTCGAGGATGTGTGGTCAAATCAGACAAATGAGATGGTACATAGATCTTATTACCACTCAGACGGCCACTTAGTGATGAGAAGTGAAGGGAGAGAGAAAGGAGAGAGAAAAGAGGAGAGAGAAAGGGGGGAATAGAGAAAATACATTAAAGGATATGACAGGATACAGACTACAGTGGGAAATATTTGTGTGAGCTAATGGAATCAAACTCAGCTTTTTCACTTCAATAGTCAATTTTCAACAAATGCCTGTGAATTAGTTGTGGCAATTCCAGCCACAAAGGCTATAGCTGTTTGATTCACTCCTACAGAAGTCTATATTAACCCGGAGCAAATTGAGACTCAATATACAGTAAATAAAGCCTGTCTGAGAGGGAAGGCTGCTTTTTCTGCCATAATATCTAACACAACCTCAGAGTGGATGCAAAATTAAATGTGTAAGCTGAATTGTGTTACAGTTTGCGACCTAGACTGAGAGGGGGGAAGACCACATAAGCTGAGTTTACCTGCATCTTTACTAGGGAAGTAGAGCTTGTCTTCCCTTTTAAAGATAATAGAATAATAAAAAGTTTATAATAGAAAGTATAATATTAGCCTTATATGTAATGTTAACCAACTTAAGGTCTATTCAATGAAAAATTTGCAATATTCCTGCAAAAAAGGGCTTTTTTTTTGGTATGTGACAGTAGTTCTTAGAAATATGATGATCACTGTTTCATAGTTTACCCACCATTTGTTTTTTCCATCTCTTCAATCACTGAGAGAAATAGGGATGGAGAGAGAGGGAGAGTTTTAACTTAGCAGGAGATCGAAGGAGCTGCATAGCCAAGGAGAGAGGGGGGAAATCCTGAGACATTAGGAGAAAAGAGGTAGATGATAGGGGAACACATAGTAGACATAGGTGCAAAGGATACATGTGAAGGAAATACAGAGGGTGGGTGTTACAAGAATACAACGAAGAGGAACATTAGACTGATTGGTAAAAGAGCGGATAGCGAGAGGCTGCTGAAAAAGCAAATTGTATTGATAAAATCTAATGGACTGCATGGTTTTCAGAGACAAAGAACATTGGCTCCTGATGCGTTGGCACAGATAAGAGATGAGAGGAGACCAGAAAAGAAAAAAAAAAAAAGTCTCAGTCATATGAAAAGGGCAGGCGTATCTTTCAGCAATTCAGCATAATTAAGCCACTTGAGAATAACACCTCTAACAGATTCATCATATTGCCTGTGACAGGAGTGGAGGCAGGGTCAAGAGTACACTACACTACGCAGTATTTTCTCCTCAGGGCTTTGGAAACATCTCAGTCTGCAGGTCAGCCATACTACACTATTGGCTGATGAATGAATTCAGAGGTGGGCGCACACACACACAGACACACACACACATACACACACACACACCACAAGAGCTTTCCTCTGAGATCAGACAGGCAGACAGCGAGGCTCGTGTCGGAGCGTGCTCAGCTATGGATGTCTGCCAAACTCCCAGTGTGGGCGAAGCTCAACAGTTAGTAAAAAGTCAGACATTTTTAGCTTGTTACAGAGGGCAGGAGAGTAGATGGTTGTATTTGTTGTTGTCATGGATAATATTGGATGGGCGGTTGATGTTGAGCGACTATCTATTATGTGTATGTTTATAGCATGTATACATATTTCAACCATATATTTGTGTTGGTATATGTGTTGTGTTTTCCCTAGTTTTCAACATTTGGTGGTGGAGATTAATTCCTGTTCATGGGATGAATGGGTTTTTGTTTCCCTGTATTCCAGCTTTAGTTTTGAAGTGCCCAGTAAATACTCTTGATCTACGTCTAAGTTATATTCTTTCCCCTCTTCTCCTAATTCTTCCTCTCCTCCTCTGCTCTTTTTTAACAGCTGTCTTTCTTGTTTATTACAGGCGGATGCAGCCACCAGCTTTCTGCGTGCGGCCCGTTCAGGGAACCTGGACAAAGCGCTCGACCACATCAAGAATGGAATCGACATTAACACTTCTAATCAAGTAAGATATTTTCATTCCTCAATCAATTCATGGCCACACCAGTTCAAAAATGAGTGTGTTTTTGTGTGTGTGTGTGTTTGCATTTTACTCTCCCAGCAGGGCCAAGGACTTACTCCGGCCATACTGAGAGGCTTTGTGTATCGTAAAATTGAGTGAATAGTAGATTATACAAGGATAGGACTGGGGACAAAGATGTTTAGACACATAACAAGGAGGATTGTTATCTGAATTGTCATCTGATAGGTCTACAAAATCACAGCATCAACATTGTGCCCACAAAGACAATTTAAGTTTAATCAATTCAATTTAAGTAAATGTGAATCTTAACTCACACTGAAATTAGAGGAAAAATGTTGTCTAGCATAATTAACACTTGTCTACTTCTATGAATATAGAAAAAAGTTATACAACTTTGAAGGTGGAGAGAACTAACCTTAACTCTGAACACTCTTAATTTACAATATTCAACCTTAAAGGAAAAATCCACCTTAAAACACTTTAACACACACTTAACTCAGGTCCTTTTTATTGTTTGGTCGTGTATTTTTCTTATTCCCCCGGATAACTGGCCATGAATATCTTCATGTGACATCATGTCATCACGTGGATGCTGTGATGTCACATGAAGATATTAACAGCACAGCTGCAGTGGAGTAGGAGCAAATTTAAAAAATGTAAAACAAAAACAGTTAATGGCTGGGTGCATCAAGTCCAGGCAAGTTCGGATTGCCGAAAAGCATTCTGGGAAATGTAGGAAATCACTAACTGAAGCAGAAGTCGATGAGGCAGGTTGAGGGAAAGTGGACACAACAAAAAGGTAAATTACAACACTTCATCACAAAATTATTCCTGGAATGCATTGAACCTCACAGATTCATAATATTTAACAGTGTAAGAGTGTCTGAGGGTGTAATTTTCCTTTAACACAAAACAGTCCTGCATATTGACGAAGAAATATTACTCTGCATGAATAATATGAATATACAGCTATCATGTTAGCTACACAAGTTAATTAAACCCTTACTATTATGTAATCTACTAAACATACAGTATTGCTAAGTCTTGGATAAAGTTAGCTATGGGGAGAATTAAATTGTCAGTACTTAGTAAAAAAATTAAAAATGGCTGCTGAACCCAAACACACAGGCCAAGTTGAGAGAACATTATTGCTTGTGTTGCTAATGTTTCTCAAGAGAAATTTCAGCCGGTGCTGGTCTAGATGATATTTTTCATAGGTGGGGGAAACCCATGATGCATTGTAAGCTCAAGTTTTACTTCAATCAGGAGAGACTAGGATGAATGCTCGAATCAAAAGTTTATTCATGACATAAAACAAGATGTAAACTTTGGTGTAAGCTCCATGGAAGAACTCCTCCCATTCGTGAAGTTAGGAGTACATCCGGGATAGACGTAGGAATTAGGATGTCTCCCTGGGGAGTTCCTCTGGAGCCTGGACATTGGTGGTGATGGGGTGGTGGAGGGACGAAGGTAAGCACAGCGACTGGAATGACAGCAGCATACGGCAGGGAGAAGGGCAATAGCATAGAAGGTGATGTGTATATACTCCCGTCACTTAGACGATTGGCTCTTTGAAAAAGAGAGGGAAGTGACGGCTAACTCTGATTGGTTCTCTGGAAAAGAGGGAACGTGTTCACCAACTCTGATTGGGTAAAGAGAAAGCATGAGTGAATGATAAGTAGTCTTCCTGATTTAAATTACGTAATACTTCACGTGGTTCCCCCGGGCCAGTCAGCAGCCTTCTCAGCCGCCTGTATAGCGTATGCCATTGACAGCCACTGGTATGTTTATATGTGTGTTTGTGTGTGTGTGCATGTGTGAGTGTTTGAGTGTATATATGAGAAAAAAACCTTCACAATTGCCCATGCACGTACATTTTATTCCCTCTCCTCCAGTCTTCTCTCTTGCTGTCAGTTCCATTACACCTTGTTGCATCATGGCCTAAACACAACAGCTCCAGCCAATTAAGACACAAACAGCCTAGGTGAATGTAATATACATTTTACTGCAAAAGAAAATTATACATATTTTAAGTCAGTGTCCTTTTTATTTCTTCTGTGACTGATGAATATGTGTGTTTTTTTTGACACATACTCAATTCACTAGCTCACTGGTCTCTTGCTGGGTTGCCATGAGTGGGAGTGATGTTTGGTGAATGAATGGACAGGAGATTTTACACACAGAACACTGGCAGAGAGCCGATGGTCTCCCTCCGTCTGTATTGTACTACTGATGCAAGCACACACACACACACACACACACACACACACACACACAGATAGATGACCACTGCCCTAATAGGACATTTTCACATTTTTTCAAGGGTCATTAGTTACCGGGATTGGAGTCAAGACATGCGACATATATCATTCTAACTACCTAGATAATAAGTATTGATATAATCTACAATAGCTGTATTTCTCATACACATCAGTGTGGTCAATTTGTGTAAAGGCCTCTTAAATATCCTATTCTGATGGCTTTCCCTTTGATTCCTTATATAGTGTAGTTATGCCTCTTTTTGCTTGTTTAGTTTCTCTGATGTCTTTCTGTCTTACAATGGGTTTTTGTTTAGAGTCATATGACTGGCTTTATACTGAGGACTGAGACAAGGGCAGAGATGGTTTTTTATATGTTATTTATGTGATTCCACTGCAGTAACATGTCCTTGCTGTAGCTACAGCTGTGTAGTCTCCTGTTAGTGCGTGTGTGTGTGTGTGTGTGTGTGTGTGTGCGCCGTCATGCCCATGTGTGCATACATGCTTGCACGTGTCTGCGTGTGTGGCAGGGTGGGAGGAGTAGGGGGAGGGGCATGTGTATGGGAATTTATATGCATGGTTTTATTTATGTACAAAACTGTGAATCAAATGTATCTGCTTCATTCCTGTGTGCACACTAGCTGCACGCTACATACTACATTTCTGTGTGTGTGTGTGTGTGTGTGTGTTTGTGTATTCACCACTGATACATGGCGTTCACGTGTGTCTCCCCCTCACTCTGCGCATGCTCACAGTGGGAGTGTGTTACCCATTAGAATTGAGTGACACTGCAGTATGAAGGCTAGGTTGAGACCAGTGTGGCTCACTGAGACTCCTGGTGGCTACATCGGTTACAGCAGGCAGGTTGGAGAACAGACTGTGCCCATGCAATCTGTAGCCAGCCAGCCATGCAGCCATTCAGCCATGCAGCCAGCCAGCCAGCCAGCCAGACAGACAGATAGAAAGACAGATAGACAGTCAGGCAGACACACAGCACTGTCAGCCTCCCTCCACTCCTCCCTACGCTTCAGTCTGCAGGTTGTGCATTTTGTAAGATCTGAGTCTTTCTGTTGCCGCCGTGGGTTTATTTTTAGAGGTAACTAGACAAGCGATGTTCTGCATAGCTGGAGGAAATTGGACATATTTTGGGGGGCTCGTAAGGGCATGAGACTGAGGCATACAGTCCGATTTGTTTACTCATCATTCCCCCATGTTCATCAGTAGATTGCATCTAAAAAGGATGTGATATGAATTTGTGAGTTTGATCGTCTATCACACGTCTTCAATGGCAAGGCTCAAACACATAACCTCTGGGTTCCTAGTCCATAGGCGACCATTACACTAATAGCAAATGTATGCTTTGCACAGTATCTCAATGGCCAGTGGAGGCCAAGACTACTTCTCTTGGGTCTTTACATGGCAAGTTTATGTTATTATTAAAATGTGCCCAAGATTAAGAGACAGCATTTCTCAGATATCAGAACCTGGTGTCTAACTGGTTGACAGAATTGCACAGACAACTCATGCTGTTTAAATACTGTTGAAAGAGGGCTGCGTGTAAGTGCTCGATCAATGATCTATCCAATTATGTAATATTCTTTTTGAATGAACTGTGATTTTGGGAGAGCAGAATGTGTTGCTCCTCATGGGTCTTTTGTGTTATTACACTGACTGATGCAGGAGCACAACTTAACTTAATAAGTAGCCCTGAGAGGTGTTTTATCACTCTCCAGTTAATTTAAACTGTGAACTGTGAATGAACTGTGACTTTTGGAGATTACCGTTTGACAAAAGGCTTTGCTGCAACTGAAGAGTTCTACTCCATCTAGATCTAATGTGTGAAATGTTCTAATTTTGTCAAAAGACTGTGCAGTTTGTTATCATATTATGGTATTAATCATTTAATAAGGGTAGGTGTCACCTTGTCAGGGGATACTGTATCTTTGGAATGAAACTCTTACATGTCTTTCTGTTTTCTCCCAAGAATGGTCTCAACGGGTTACACCTGGCCTCTAAAGAGGGTCACGTCAAAATGGTCTTGGAGCTACTACACTCTGGCATTGTGCTGGAAACCACCACCAAGGTACTTGCTGCACTCTTTATGCTTACATTAAAGTACTTAACACTCTCCTCAACCTTTCCTACCCATAAAACACGCACGCCCATGCACATAGAGACACACACACACACACACACACACACACACACACACACGCACTTTACATACACCTGTAGAACTCTGTCATCACCTCTACCAACTTCTGTACCTCCCTGACACTGAGTCTCTATCTGACCCTGAGCTCTGACCACCCTGCAGAAGGGTTGGGGGGCTAAAAGAGTTTGTTCCCTGGGATTAATTATGTAAAAGGATACATTATCCCGCTCATTACATGGCTACTTACCAAATAAATTAATCACTTGACACAAAATATTCATTTCAAATTATTTTATTATGAGCTAAAGTAAATTACAAGCCTCCGCCAAAAATTACTTCAGCAGGACTGCAACTATAGAAATGTATGCAGCTAGCATCCATGGGCTACGCTAGCAGAACTCTGACCTTAGAAACGTCCACAATTAGAAACGTCCGCAGTTAGCATGCATGGCTACACTGTAGCTGAACTATAACCATGGCAACGTAAACAAATCCAGCAAGATTCCTACTAAGTTTCTAACCAGCAATCAGTGCAGTTTTGTGCTCTCTGACTAAAGCAGAATGTTGGTCTGCAGTGACCAAAGAGTAACGTAAACCTGGACAATCAGAATTGGCCAATCAGAATTGAGTATTCAACAAAGCTGTTTAATAATATGCATTACTGTATATGAAGTATTCAGTATCATATCAGCAGGAAAAGGCTCAGTGTTTTGCTAAAGGGAGAACCCATTGGCTGTTGAGGAGATCAAACCTGTGACTTTACACCTAAAGGACGATATATATCAGATTATTCCTAAATGACATTTGAGGAACAAGTGAAAAGAGTTATTCAGTGTTGTTTCTAACAGTGTTATTTCCATTTATTAAATTATTTTTATCATTTACTGATTTAGATGGCTTTCATTTTCTGCCTGGCTTGTATTGCTTTGCCTAACATTTCTCTTATATACATGAATATTTTCAGAATTTGTTACATCTTCACAATTGGTTGCTTTTTTCTTGCAGTCTAGGTATTTAAATTCTACTGTTTTACATATTCTATGTCATCCTGGAGACAACTACAGCTAAATGCCAAAAATGTATATATGAACACCAATGTATTGTTTTTATCAATTACCAATATAGAATCATTCATCGGTGAGCGCTTTTAAGTAGAGATCTAGGTCATTAGGTTGCACTCATTTCCCTCTCCCTCACACTCCCCTCCCCTCTCTCTTCCTCTGTGTGTGTGTGTGTGTGTGTTTGTGTGTGTGTGTGTGTGACCTCCAGAAAGGGAACACTGCCCTCCATATCGCTGCGTTGGCAGGGCAGGAGAGAGTGGTGGCTGAGCTTGTCCACTATGGTGCCAACGTTAATGCCCAGTCACAGGTGAGTCATTACGAGCTCTGGGCAAGAGAGCAATGGGTGTGTGAGTGTATTAAGTGTGTGTGTGTATATTTGTGTGCCACACACCTGCCAAAGAGTTCTTGTTTCTGCACATTTTATATATCTATATAAATATATATATCTATATGCATCTGTGTCTGCGTAAGTGTGTGTGTGTGTGTGTGTGTGTGTTTGAATAGATAGAAAGTACCTACTCTATCAATACTTGCTTCCTCATGTCACATATTTTGATATGTTTTAGTGTGTGTGTGATGGGGTGTGGTGGGGGTGAGTGCATATATACTGTAACTAATCATAATGTATCTGTGCCCTAACAGAAAGGGTTCAGTCCACTCTACATGGCAGCGCAGGAGAACCACCTAGAGGTAGTGAAGTTCCTGCTAGAGAACGGTGCCAATCAGAGTCTCCCAACAGAGGTAAGAGTCCGTTCCTACTGTTGGGTTTTTGTGAGCTCTGTAGCAGTGGTCCTGACAAGCCATATAGGTGATTATTATGGCTCTCCTGCTCTTCTTTTTATAGTTTTAAAGATCAGGGGTTTTCTGTCTGCTCTCACTCCTAGAACGAAATACAGAAATAAAGAATAAAATACGGATTCCAGATGCTGTTAGAAAATACAGGGTGTTTATTTTAGGAAAAATAAAGTAGCACAGAAAGTTGAGCAGAGTGGGACACTGCTAGGCATAATTGTTTGCATTCTTTCACACGGGGCACTCGGATATGGACTCTACCACAGGAATGCATTACAGACTTATTGAGTCAAAAGCTGACCTGCTATAATATTATGAACATACAATAAGGGATCAAATTGATATTGGACCCATTTCCAGCTCTTCACGACTTGTCACTTGGAATGTATTGATGATTTTGACAATTTCCAGGTCTTTGAATGTATGGAAAAGCACAAAAAAAAATCATGGACACTCTGGATAACCAATTGAACAGTGCTAATTATATAATATAGTAATATTAATAGCCTGTGGTCAAAGGTGTAGAACAGTGAGTGATAAACCTGCAGCAAGATCTGAAAAAGTATTGAATTTTATCATGGGAAATGTATAGTAACACTGGCAGTGCAGATTCCAGTGGAAGGGATAATTGTGCTACAGTAGGCTACATTTCATCCCTTTCTGTATTTGTGCAAACAATATCATTTTGCATGGTCTCAAATTCACTGTCTCTCTCCTTCCCTCCCTCTCCATCCCTCCTTCCATCCTCTCCTTTCCTTTCCTCTCCTTCCTCTGATTCTCTCTTTTCTGCCCCTTTTCTGCTCCCTCCCTTTCAATCCCACCATCAATCCTCCACTTTCTCCCCCCCCCCCCCCTCCGACTCTAAACTCCCTGCCCCCTCTACCTTTTTTCCCCCTCTTGTCTCCATCAATCTCCCCTGTTCTCCGTCCCGTCCCGTCCCTCAGGATGGCTTCACTCCCCTGGCGGTGGCGCTCCAGCAGGGCCATGAAAACGTTGTGGCGTTGCTCATCAACTATGGCACCAAGGGCAAGGTCCGCCTCCCCGCGCTGCACATCGCCGCACGCAACGACGACACGCGCACCGCCGCAGTGCTGCTGCAGAACGACCCCAACCCCGATGTTCTCAGCAAGGTAACGCACCTGCTGTGTTTGTGTGTATGTCGCTCTGACGATTTACTTAGATTTATTGTGCTGAAGCAATCAAGCAAAGTACCACTGTGTTGAATGAGCAGGAAAAAAAAGCGACAGCAGCAACAATAGTGATTTGATTATATGGATCAACAGAAAACTTGGTTGATGCAGACTGGGAGCAAACAAAAGGACACAGTTAGGTGTCATAGCTTTCTTACGCTAATCATGATTAAAATAAACATGCTATTTATTATTAAAATACACATCAAACGGAAAACTTGATTATAAAATTGCCTTCATCCTATTGTCTGACTGTTCTTCTATCTCTCTGTCTCACCCTGTTATTAACCTGCTTTTCTTGCTTTGTCTTCAACTGCTGATTAATCTGTGTCAAGCACTTTGTAACCTTGTTTTTTTAAGTGCTATATAAATAGTGTAATTATCTTTATTTACTCTCTCTCTCTCTCTCTGTCTCTCTCTCTCTCTCTCTCCCTCTCTCTCTGTAGACTGGTTTCACTCCTCTCCATATCGCAGCCCACTATGAGAACCTGAGTGTAGCCCAACTGCTGCTTAACAGAGGAGCCAATGTCAACTTCACCCCCAAGGTCAGTTCATCTCAGCTGCAATCTGCCCGGATCAGAGATGACACCGGAAAGACATGATGGATGTGCTGATAGAACATTTTGGTTGGAAATGTGCATGTGTGTGTGGGTGGTTCGGGCGCACATTTTAGAAGCCCTATGATGGTATTGTATGGATAGAGGCTATGTTGAGAGAAGAATGTCTTAAAGAGTAACTAAACACCAAACTCAAATCAGGGTAAAACCTGAAATCTAATGGTAAAAAGCATGCTACTGAACTGGCCATCTGCTATTGGCTGATCTTTGGGGCCAGGTGATTTAGTCACCTTCTATAGAGTACAACAGGTGGTGACATCACTTGCACCATAGATCAGCAGCATGATTTTTGCCTTAAGATGTCAGGCTTTACACCGATTTGGACTCTTACTCTTATATCTCATTGATCTTATTTTGTGGTAACTGAGGTTCTGGACACGTGATGTGAGACATATTTTCATGTAAACAACAATAAAGTGCAGTTTTATGTGGTCTAGAAAGGTGATGAGTGACATGACTGACTCGTTTCTTAACCCCTGCTTCTCCAGAATGGCATCACGCCCCTTCACATAGCCTCCAGGAGGGGAAATGTGATCATGGTCAGACTACTGCTGGACAGAGGGGCACAGATTGATGCCAAAACTAAGGTAGTGTGTTCTGCACTGTTCAGCTCCTTTCCGCTCTCTGCTGTGCTCTCCTGCGCTTTGTACTCAGCAGTGTTTTGTCTACAGTGGAAGTCACTGACACTTTTTTAAGACATTTTGTCACTTCTGTGCGTAATGCTTAACGCCTTCCTGCTGTTTGCTTTCCCCATCTGTCTTCCTTCCTCCCTCTCCCTGCTGCTTTTCTCATTTCTGTCTGTCGTTTTGCTTTGCACCCTCCCAATTTCTTTTTCCTGTCTCTCTCCCTTCTCTGTCTGCCCATCTTCTCTCCAGGATGAGCTGACTCCTCTGCACTGTGCAGCCAGGAATGGTCATGTCCGCATCATCGAGATCCTGCTGGACCAGGGCGCTCCCATCCAGGCTAAAACCAAGGTAGATCAAATGGATGAAACACCACATGCACTACACCTGTACAGAAAAAATTAAGATGCAATGCATAACCTTTACCAAGGCTAAAAACTGAGACTGAGGCTCAGTCAGTGTTTACCTGTGGTGCCTTTTAATCAGCGCAGATCAGGCTTTCCTGTTAAGAATGGATTTTGACTTTTTGAATATTGAATCAGTTGAAAGGACCAAAATAACCAAAAAAACAAAATAACCAAAAAATTAATCCCAGGTTATTTCATTAATGATGTAGGCTCTCTAAGGTTATCAGAAGATTAATGTATAAATCTGTTTCCTAGAAACTTTAAGGTCCAGTGCAATGATAATTGTCTCTCTTGGTATAATTTAACAAAGGACCTGTTGATGTAAAGTTATCCAAATTATTATAACTGTCAACATTGTGGAAATTCAAATTTGACTAACGGCCTTTGAAAAACTCAACCAATGCTCTGATTGGTCGACAGTATGCATAGTTAATCAGACAATAGCCAGCCAGCTACTTGCCAAACTAGCCCGAAATCTCTATGCCTGCTTTGTTGCTGGGTGCCGAAGTTCCAACTCTGGATATTTGTTCCCCAAAAATAGAAATATTGGCTGCAGTGGAAGGTTCGGCTCTCACTCGCTGCTTTGTACCATCTAACCATCAAAAACTGAAAAACACTGATTCTCATTGTGTTAGAAATCAACATCAAACTTTTCCTGACTGAGCTGAAATTATTGCACTGGATCTTTAAGACACTTAACAACACACTGACCAAACTTAGACACTTTGGCTAAGATGAAGGTCAGGTAGGGATAAACGGCCTTTTGGTCCCTGACACATTGGGAAACTGAACAGCCAATGCTGAGCCACTTCAGCCATGGATTTGCATACTTAGCAGTAATCTTTGCCACAAGCTTCCTTGCCGACAGCGTTATCCCCAAGTTATTTTAGTGTCATTCATTTGTAGATTATGTCCCATCTGTGGACTCAGAGGGTCTCTCTGCTTCTCCCAAAATCAGAAAACAGAATCAGAATCACTTAACTGACTATGTATAATAAATGCGCTGGGATTTAGTTTGGCAACATTGGTTCAGAGAAATTTTGACGCTGTCTCTCTTCATCTCTGTCTCCCTCCCTCCCCCTCTGTCTCTCTCCCTGTCTCCTCTCTCTCTCTCTCTCTCTCTCTCTCTCTCTCTCCCTCCCTCTGTCTCTCTATCTCTTCTTCTCTTTCACTTCCTTCTTTCATTTTTTCCTCTGTCTTCCCATATCCCTCCCTCTCCCTTTCTCCCTGCCTTGTCTTTCTCTACCTCTCTTTCCCTTTCCCACTCCCTCCCATTTTCCATGTCGCTCCCTCCTTCCATCCTTATCTCCCTCTGTCAGAACGGTCTGTCCCCCATCCACATGGCAGCCCAGGGGGATCACATGGACTGTGTCAGGCAGCTACTCCAGTACAACGCTGAGATTGATGACATCACGCTGGACCACCTGACCCCTCTTCATGTAGCGGCCCACTGCGGGCATCATCGCATGGCCAAAGTCCTGCTGGACAAGGGAGCCAAAGCCAATGCAAGGGCGCTGGTGAGTAACTGTTGTTTTTTTTTATTTTGATGATTTCACAACATAACAAGCATAAATAAGATCATTGAGATGAGTCTTACTGTGTGTCCATTGTGGTCTTCATGATGTAGTGAAATGAATTTAGTAATGAATTCTTAGATTATTGTTATTATTACGTTTGGCGTCTGTGATGTTGTTTTTGCCGATATCATATTGATTTTGCTCATTCAGTGTTTGCAGACTTGCTTTCTCTTGGTTACAATTGAAGACACACATTACTCGCTATTTTGTAAAATGAAAACTAATATTACACTGCCAGTTCAGTGTTTAATTCTGTGTTCATTCCGCAGTGGTGCAAGAAAATCACCATCACTGCTAGAGAAAATGTGAAATTAACATGACTCTGTGAAAAGAATCACAAGCATAATAAATGTTCTTATAAAACACAATTAAGTGTAGTCCCAATCTTTAGAAATTAATCTGTTGAATACAATAAAGTATCCAGTGAAAAATGTTTTTAGAATTGAAGCCTTTACTAGAGCAATAACCGATAACCAAACTCAAAACTCAAACTATACATGCACATACTGCTAATATACTAAATAAACAGAAAAGCCTGTGATTCCAGTGTCAGGACTGGACATGTATTTGTCTAACTGTACTGTTTCCACTGTGTCTCCAGAATGGCTTCACACCTCTCCACATTGCCTGTAAGAAGAACCACATGCGCTCCATGGACCTGCTGCTTAAGCACTCTGCCTCTTTAGAAGCTGTCACAGAGGTGAGATGATGACGCATGAGATGTCAGTGAAAAAAAGAGCAGATATTGAAAACTCTCCCATATTGGTGTAATCAACAAGGTTTTAACCTCAGCTGGTCCTCGTCAGGCATACCTCGCCTTTTGTATCAAGCATGTGTTTGCATTTTAGATGTGCATATACCGCCTTGCACATAATAGTGGTCATTTCAGTGTCAGAACAATGAAAATGCTGAATTTTAGATTCATAGATCCCCTGTCCCCTAGGCATGGCTGTGAGGAATGATATTGTTTTTCAAGTGAACTGTAGGTATCATATACAATGTTATGGGGAGCAGAAGTCAATACTAGATCCAACTTAACTTTCATCCACTGACATTCTTATTTATGTTGCTAACATCTGTCTAAAAGTTTCAAAGCTGACCGATGTGGTTGTATTGTAAAAGGAAATTATTCATGATGTCGTCTTCTCATACTAAATCCCTGGCACTAACATTGATAGCAACCCATGCTAACACTGCTAATGCCAATATACCAGATGTGGCTAACAAGCTATTCTCTGTAGACGGAATAGCATCAAGCAGTTTCATGTGATGGCTAAAACAATAAAACCTGATGACCCTCTCTTTCTGTTTTTGTCTGTGTGTGTGTGTGCGCGTGTGTGTGTGTGTGTGTGTGTGTGTGTGTGTGTGTGTGTGTGTGTGTGTGTGTGCATGCATGCATGCAGTCTGGTCTCACTCCTCTCCATGTAGCAGCATTCATGGGCCACTTGAACATAGTGAAGAACCTTCTCCAAAGAGGGGCTTCGCCCAATGCTTCCAATGTGGTGAGGGCTCCTTGTGTAACTTTTCACTGTAAAGGCCATCCATGTGAACAAATCATGTATTCATTCTTAAAGTGTTATATCTTTTAAATGAAGTAAAAAAGCCAGTGGAATGAGATGATTCTACTTCCACCTTCCTTTTAATATTTTCTTGACTCAGGAGACTGAAACAAGTGGAGACACACATCTTATTTCAAGATATTTTTACTTGTGTGAAGAAAATTATTCAAGTTGAGATGTATTGCAGAAAGTAAAATGATCTTACCGTATTGACATTTTTTCACCTGTTTTAAGAAAAGGATGACCGAATATAAGAATGAATGTCTTCATAAGGTTAATTTATTATGCTGCAAACTCAACAGTTAGCCACGTGGTTCACTTTATGTTCTACCAATTCAACAAGTAAATCAATACTGTAATTCAGTGACTGGATATTACAGAATGAGCATGAACAAATTCTGAATTACCGAAATGGACTGAATATCTTGTGAACTGAATCTCCATGAACCTTGGTACAAATAAGGTGGACATGAAAAAGATTTGTTTCAAAGTTTTAAAAGCCCTAAATGATTCAAACTTCCACAATCAAAAAGGACCAAAATAATAATAAATAAAAGATTAAAAAGAACAAAATTATGTTACTCTTTATGAGATATTATATAAATTGAGTCCTTGGTTGACCAATGAGACAAAATGACAGCACACTGAATACTCTAAATATTGCATGGTGAACACGTTTTGTTTTTTGTTTTTTTTCCAAAATGCACATAACATTTTGAAATGTAGCTCTTCATATGCACCACAGTATACTATCTACTGTACTTTGTATTAGTTGTAGTGTGAGTGACGTGTTTATCTGTGTTTATCTAAACCAGAAAGTGGAGACTCCGCTCCACATGGCGTCCAGAGCAGGACACTGTGAAGTCGCTCAGTTCCTGCTGCAGAACACGGCGCAGGTGGACGCCAAGGCCAAGGTACCATTCTGTCTGCTTTCACTCGTCCCGTCCCTAAGCAAATGTTGCATGCCATCTAGCTGCCATTTGATAGTTGCTAGTAGCACAAAAAATATCTCAAATGTTGCATCCACATTTATGTTTTAGCCATTTAGCTGATACTCTCATCCAGAGCAACGTACAGTAATATTTTTTAGAGCTTAGATTCTGAGATCACCAGCATGACAAGCACCAGCTTGTAAAGAGAGCAAGGGTCAATGCTTTATTGCTCGTAGACAAGATGGATAGAATACATGAAACAAATATGCCTGCATCCCTACAATGATCATGTATGATAGAGAAGAGATGTATGATAGCCTTGTATAGCTGCCATTTCACAGTTGTGAGCAGCACAAAAACCGTATCAAATAGCATAATAACCTAATAATACAATAATAACTTCGGCGTAACAGAGGGATTTTTTTAAATCAAGGAGGTCTTGGTGCTGTCCACTTTTGAAGCTGTTAATATGCTAGGCAAGTTACATAAAGCCCACGTCAAGTACGTAATAAACTTAATATACATGGGTGGCAGATTGGTTTGGGTGGTCGCCCAGCAGTGAAAAGGTTGCAGGTTTGATCCCTGGTACCCAATACTGACAAAGTGTCCCTTAGCCAGGGTGCAACCGCCATGTACAGTAATGCACACTGTTTTTACATTTGCGTTTTGGTTGTGAGACTGATGTGATATTAAAGGATCATTCTGGTTATTTTCAACCTGGGCCTTATTTTCCTAGATTTTGCCTTCATGACGATTGCTTGTGTTCAACATTTGGTCACTTACTTCACTGCAGAGCTTTAAGTAGCTTCAGTTCGCGAGTAGTGCTGCTCTCCAATACACACTCAAAGGCCCAAGCAAGCTCCAGCAGCTGCACCCAAAAAGTGATTACAAAATGTCTTTTCAACACAATAACACTCACAATATAGTGAAGTAAGTGACAAAAATTTGAACCCAATCAATCATCATGATGGTAAAAACTAGGAAAATAAGACCCAGGTTGAAAATAACAGGAATTATCCTTTAAACAACAGGCATTTTCTTGCAGTATATCGTTGTGATTGTATCTGTTGCTCAGGATATTCTCTTGACGTGTGTGTGTGTGTGTGTGTGTGTTTGTTAGTGCATGTACAGTGTACCTCTGTGTTTTAAACGAGACGTGTATGACCGCATGAATTTCCCCTTGTGGGATAATAAAGTTTACCTTGACCTTGACCTTGACCTTGTCCTTGTAGGCCCACTCCCCCCTGCTTAGTGCCTATTTGTTTTTTCCTGTAGCATGAACTAGCCTCTCTCCTCTATTCTTTGTCTAGGATGACCAGACCCCCCTACACTGTGCGGCCCGTATGGGCCACAAGGAGCTTGTCAAGCTGCTCCTGGAGCACAAGGCCAACCCAGACTCAGCCACCACCGCAGGCCACACACCTTTACACATCGCCGCCCGTGAAGGACATGTCCACACCATTCGAATCCTGCTGGATGGAGTGGCACAGCAGACCAAGATGACCAAGGTAGTATAGAGAGCATGAGATAGAAAAAAGATGCATCTGGATTAATGCTCCTTTAGTGCAATAGCTCAACAATATTTCAGCCTTCATCAGTCTTCACCAGGCATACACTCATAAAGGAAAAGGATGGTATTGAGAGACCATTTTTGATTATGGTAATTTCAGGAAAGATTTATTGAGTATGTATGCTATTTTTCAGCACCATTCTTTTCTTTTTTTCATATTCTTCTTCTCACATTCACACCTGGGAGCTACCGAGTGCAAATACAATCTTCTGTTGTCTACCTGTCTAATATTTAATTTTCCTACTTCTAGATCTCTCGTTCATTTATCTCTGTTTTATAGTAATCTACACAGTATCTTACATCTTTGTAATGATCCCTTATTCTCATTCTATCAACTTTTTTTAGATTGAGTTTCATTGCTGTTGGGTATTTGACGATTGTTAAAAACACATTGTATAGTTTCTAAACTACATGGGAATTAATGAGAAAATAAGCATTTTATTATTGATAAACCTTTGGTAATACATAGTTTTTATTCAATAACAAGGAGCATGTTGTACAGCAGTGAGCAGCATGGTAAACAGCTCTCTCTATGGATTCAATTTTTGAGCAGAAAGGCTTCACTCCGCTCCATGTGGCCTCTAAATATGGAAAGGTGGACGTAGCAGAGCTGCTGCTGGAGCGAGGAGCGAACCCCAACGCAGCTGGGAAGGTGAGAGAATCCACACTGTGCTCGCTATTTAGGCCCATGTAATATTCCACTGCTTAGAAGGCAGTAAATGCACAGAAAAGATGATGGTAGTGGGCCATTGTGTGTGTGTGTGTGTGTGTGTGTGTGTGTGTGTTTAACAGAATGGTCTGACTCCTCTTCATGTGGCCGTCCATCACAACAACCTGGATGTTGTTAAACTCCTGGTCAGCAAAGGAGGATCTGCACACAGCACTGCCCGAGTAAGACACGTGCACGCACACACACACACACATACACACACACACTCCAAACAAGTGTACGACACTCAAAACACATTAGCCTCCATGACTATCCTTGTGTAGCATTGACACATCAACTTTGAAGCACTCTCATACAAAAGCATTTGAGTTTCAGTCCAAAATGAGACATCGACCTTATTAAAAAAGTGATGTCCTCTCTTAACTTTTTAAAGGATAGTGGGTAAATTAAAATTCAAAGTGAATACGTAACAGATTAGAAATTCGCTCTTCCTCTACTCTACTGTGCACCACACTTCAGCCAACCAACTCAACACTGCATTCATATCAGTGGACTCTGGACTTACATGTGGATTAACATGTGGCCCTGTTTGTCTGTATGTCTGTCTGTCTGTCTGTCTGTTTGTCTGTCTGTCCACCCATCTGTCTGCCTGTTTGCCTGTCTGTCTGTGCATGTACTGTATGTCCTTGTCTCTCTCCACAGAATGGCTACACCCCCCTGCACATAGCAGCCAAGCAGAACCAGATGGAGGTGGCCAGTTGTCTGCTGCAGAACGGGGCATCGGCTAACTCCGAATCCCTCCAAGGCATCACGCCCCTGCACCTGGCCTCCCAGGAGGGGCGGCCCGACATGGTGGCCCTGCTCATCTCCAAACAGGCCAACGTAAACCTGGGAAACAAGGTGCAGTATTATACTGGATTCAACTTTATCAATCCCAGAGAGCAAAATTGGATTTACATAACAGCATGTAACTGCTGTCGGATGAAAACTTTGTATCTAAGACACTTTGTACATAAGATTAGAATGTTATAAGAATTTAGAAAAAAAAAAACTCCCTTATCGAAGATCGATTAAATTTTATGATGGGTTTTCAACGGGGGTTCTCTTAAGCCCAAGGGTCAGGAAATTGTCTTTACCTTTAAAGGACTTTGTAAAACTTGAATTCATGTAAAAACACGAAAATCTCAAATCTCCTTCCTCCTCAATAATACAAAACCAATACAAAAACAGCAGTACCATGTCATTCAAAACAATTATATTTGCACTCATGGGAGGCCTGTGTTTTGATTTGGACAACTTTTGATTAATAATTTATAGTAACTGTTTAGTGCATGAAAAAGCAGGCACTTAAGTGGCTCATGGTATGCTGTCACTCAAGGATCAACAAAGTATTGAACTGTATACAGTTTTAGGGAGGATTAAGAGCTGGTAACTTAACATTTTTGAGTTGGATATCTATGAGAGATTTTGAACAAAAGTATCAGGTTAGGGTCAAATCATGAAAACTTTACAGTTAGGAATTAATTGAAGTGAACTGTTGGCTTGTGTACTATGATGTACTTGTGACATTGTGGGCTCAAACCCAGCTGATAAACTTTGTTGCATGTCATCTCCTTTCCTGTATTCTTTCTGTCCGCGGTTTAACATCTAACAAAGTAGAAATACCCTAAAAGTGCTGTTTAAGAAAAGATAGTTTGCTCATCTCGCCTGTCCATTCGTCCTGCGTCTCCCAGAACGGACTGACCCCGCTGCATCTGGTGGCCCAGGAGGGTCATGTGGGCATCGCTGACACCTTGGTCAAACAGGGAGCCTCTGTTTACGCTGCTTCACGGGTAAGACACACCGCCTCCGCTGGTACACAGAATGACACAATAAGCATTATTCTAATTAGTAGAGTAAATGTTATTTATTTAGTAGGATAAGCCTCTTGAGATGTTGCATCTCGTTTTCGAGGGGGTCTTACAATACACAAGAGCACATCAATGTCCAGTCAACAATTTTGGTGGTTCATCCAAAAAAAGTGAACATAAGAGAAGCATAAATGGTAAAAAAAAAAAAAAAGCTATAAACATTTTTTTTTTACACAAATTGGAAAGTACAGTCAAAAGAAAAGTGTTAAAAAAAACAAAAGAATACCAAATTTTAACATGGGCAAAATCAAAGTCATTATATAAAAGCAAGTCTCTAAAAGTGTTTTAAGCAGCGAGTTAAAAGATGACACTGAATTAGCTAGCCTAAGTTCCTCAGGCAGGGTGTTCCGCATTTTAGGAGCCCTGATGGCAAAAGTGCCATCACTTTTAGCCTTTAGCTGAGACAGCAGGACGGTCATAAGGGACCTTAGGGTTATCTTGGGCCGCGCTCGGCTCATAAGGGACTGAAACATCTGCAATGTAGCTTGGGCCTGACCCATGTTGTCACAGACTAGCAGTCTAATTGGTCAGACTCTCTTATCCCAGGTACAGGAACCAAAGATCAAAGTAAAAAATGAATAAAATCAGTGCTGTTGATTTATTTCCTTCTAGAGAAAAATATTTGTGCTTTGCTGACTGTTTGTTGGTTCATTTGTTGATTTGTTTGTTCGTTCGCTCGTTCGTTTGTTCGTTTGTTCGCTCATTCGTTCGTTTGTTCGTTCCTTCCGTCCGTTTGATCATGCGTGACGCTTTTTGCAAAGCGCAGTGCAGCAGAGTGCAGTGGAGTGGCTAAGTCAACGCATGAATTAAATATTTTGTTCAGCAATTCTCTTAGTTCTAACAACACTGTGCTACCGCAGCACTTTGGTGTCAACAGGTGGAGTTTTTAAAGTCAACGTAGCCTAAACCCCCAACCCCACTCCTCCACCCGCAGCTAGACAGCACCAGCGCACTTGTTGCTATACAGCCTCATTCATCCAATTTCAGACATCTGACAGACAGATTAGTCTACCAAATAGGCATAAAAAAAACAAACACATGCAAAAATACCCAAACATATTTCATACATTTTTCATTTTGCATTGCTTGATACCATCTCCTGCAAATTAGGTTGCTGTAAGGGTTTTGGTTTAGGGTTATCTCATCCATATGAATGACTGTATCATATTTATAAGTTTTGCTCTGGTTTTCAGTTTTCAGTTTTTCAGTTTGTCAGTCACACAAACTTGTCATTCATTTAGACGATAGCCATTACCTCTGGGTTAGAATGAATAAGGTTGTATATAGGTTTGGATTACTGTAGTGAGGTTGCATGCTCTATACAGGTGCAGTAATCATCAGACAGAAATCCATGCTGGGGAATCCCCTGTTTCTAAAACTAGACACAGGGTTTCTTCAAAAACATTTATATCCATCTTAGAGAAATATCATTACCTAAGTTCATCATTCAGTTTCTTTGAAATATTGAGGATCCAGTGTTGTATGTGTTACCATTTTGTCAATCTAAGAGCTCATTATGCACTATCCTTCAAGAAGTACTATCATGGGCATCCTGGTGGGTCAGTGGTCGAAGGCGCATGCCATATGAACACAATGTCCTGGGTTCGAATCTGGCCCAGGACCTTTGTCATATGTCATCTCTCTCTCTCTCTCTCTCTCTCTCTCTCTCTACTCCAATCTTTCCCATCTGCCTCTACTTAGATGTGTCAAATGAAGGCGAAAATGCCCCAAAAAACGAATCTAAAAAAAAGTACCATCATTTGTTTTAATGTTGTGCTAGCAGTGATTTTATTACAAAAGTAGGTGACACTTATTTTAAATGAATGAATAATCAGTTTTGGAACCAATCTCTGCATACAGGCTGTGTGAAGTTTTTTTTTTTATTGTTTGTTGCCAGCACTTGTTTTGACATCTTTGGATGTAT
Source organism: Centroberyx gerrardi (assembly GCF_048128805.1). Taxonomy (NCBI): domain Eukaryota; kingdom Metazoa; phylum Chordata; class Actinopteri; order Beryciformes; family Berycidae; genus Centroberyx; species Centroberyx gerrardi. The sequence goes on along the minus strand of NC_135998.1, from coordinate 10,983,253 downwards.
TATGTTTATACAAGTTTACACATGTTTACACAAGAAACAAGCTGCCTGTAATGAGGCAATAATGAGGCCATTGAACAACAGCCAACTGTCTCCCTCTCATTTTCTCAGATGGGCTACACACCCCTTCATGTGGCCTGTCACTATGGCAACATCAAGATGGTGAAGTTCCTTCTGCAGCAGCAGGCTCATGTGAATAGCAAGACAAGGGTAAACCCTCTCACCCTCTCTCACTTGCACTCTCTGTTTTTTTCCTTCACACACACACACACACACACACACACACACACACACACACACACACACACAATCTGCACACATTTCCAGATAGACATACATGTTGTTGCATCAAGGTCACTGTTCACATACATTCTTACACTGCAGCAATCTCCATCTTAACAAGTCATTTACTCGATTATTGAGTCCTATAATCGTAATTTTCTTTAAAAAAAAAAAGTGAAGAAATCTGCCAGTGGGGTTTGAATTTCACTCGTTTCCAATGCGAATCAACTTGTTTCAAAAATTGTGTAGAATCAAGTGTCATTTTCTTGATAGTAGTGCAGTGATCTGCCTTATTCTGACTTGTTTCAAGATATTGACACGTATGAAACTGTGAAACAGCATTGGAAACAAGTGGAGTTATCTCACCCCATTGGCAGAATTGTTCTCTTGTTTTAAGAAAAATAAGATTTGAAGACTGAATATGAGACTAAATGACTTGTTAAGATGGACGTTTTTTTGCAGAGTACGTTCTTACAATACAATCATTCTTACAGGCAGCGCTTAGCGCTGATATGCTTTCAAAATGTCTGCCTTTCACCTACTGATAGCTCGTACCATGCGATTTGAGATGCAATTGCTTTTAAATTTTGCCCTGTCAGTGTCATGAATGATTGGAGCAGCACTGATATTAGCATTAGGTGACAAAAGCATGTATTGAAACACTGTCTGTGTACTCTATCTCTCTTTCTCAATCTCTTTCTCTCCCTCCCTCTCTCTATCTATCTCTCTCTCCCTCTCTCTCTCTGTCTATCTCTCTCCCTCTCTCTCTCTCTCTTTCTCTCCAGGTGGGCTACACCCCTCTCCACCAGGCAGCTCAGCAAGGCCATACGGATATCGTCACGCTGTTGTTGAAACACGGAGCCCAGCCCAATGAGATTACCTCGGTGAGACACTTTTCTGACTATCTTGTCCTCTGTTTTCCTTCCTTCCAACACCAGCCTCTCCTGCTGCCTCCCCCTGCACTCTGGCCTCTCTGCCAAAATGTGTACATGTACATTTGTCTCAAACGGACATGTGAAGGAAAAAACACAAAATACCCCAAACAAACTAACAAATAAACCCAACAGCACTGTGTCAAAAATGACATTGTTTCTCCTTATCTTCCTTCAGTCCCTCTTGTTTATCCTCCCATCACACACCTCTTAAACCACAGTATTTGTATTGTAGTATTTATTACACTGCTCTCCGCTTGTTCACACCTTTTCATTTTCTGGCCAAGCCACAAATTCCGAAATTGCTATATCTTTGAATGTTGATGATTGTTTCTCTATGTTAGCACTAGGCATACAGCCTCCAATGAGATTAAGGTTAGGTTTAATGCTAGGGTTCGTCTTATATTCATAATTTCAGGTGAAAATTATGATGAGTTCCAGGTTTGCATCTTGGCTAGAAAATAACAACCCTCCTGCCCTCCTTACCCATTCATTTCTTTCATCTGTTATTATCCATATCAACCAAATTGATGTCTTCTCTGACAAAATAATAGCGGGTCTGAAAGCGCACCTCAATATGAAATAATATTGAAAAGGTTATTTGAAATTATTATTTCTAGTTGGAGACCTTACAACGTAGTGACATTCATGAGAAGTCATCTTTATGGAGATATTTTCCATGACGTTCATCTGATTTTTCTCTTCTCTATAGAATGGGACGTCACCCCTGGGGATTGCTAAGCGACTGGGATACATCTCTGTCATAGATGTGCTGAAGCTGGTCACCGAGGAGGCTGTCTCCGCGGTGAGCAGCGTGTGATACACGGTTCACATGGTTACACCCGTGCACACGGCAGCAACCTTGACGCACGCCGTGACTCAAATTCTCAATCAATCAGTTTTGCTGTAGCATCTTTCAGTAAGTTCAGCTCTCTCTCTCATGTTTGCTTTAAAATAAGTTAAGTTTCCCTTTTTTCTCCTCTCTCCCTCTTTTCTCCCTCCCTCTGCCTCTCCATCTCTCTCTCTTTCCCTCTCTCTCTGCTCTCGACAGATCACCACAGAGAAGCATCGGATGAGTTTTCCTGAGACAGTAGATGAGATTTTGGATGTTTCGGAGGATGAAGGTAGGCTGGCAGATTCGGTATTGTGGATAAGATACAATCACTTGTTCAGTTTTGATAATTCATTTTCAGCTCTGACTCAGTATTATGGTAGAAGAAGAGTGTTTGGGAGGTGAATTGACATGTGGCAGTGCTACCATGAATTTAAACTGATACATGACTCTTTATAACACCCTTTTTTCATTTGTTTTGTAGGGGTTGCCCAGCTAACGTTAGGTAGGATTGTGTCTGTATCTCTGCTTTGTCCGGTCCGGTGGCTAGTGAACTTGTGCCTTCATTGCAATTCTCATTTTCTCTGTGCATCACTAATTGTCTTTCTAACCTGTTACTTTGACTCTGCTCTCAACTCTAGCCCTGTTTTACTTTCTTTCCCTTATCTGTATCTTCTCTCTCTTTATCCTCTCTTTCTCTCCCACTTCCTCAAATATTTATGTGAAAATAGTGTGTGTTTTTCATCGGCATGTAGTCATGACATTTTCCTTTTACCAGCGTTCAGAGCGCATCTGTCTGTGGACTCATTATTGACAGGACTACAGTATTTCAGCATTTAAAAAGACAAACAGCTCCCTTCCAATGCAGCGTTGCTGTGCCTCCTTCCATTTTGAATATGAGAGCTCCTGCCCTACTCAGCTTAATTGATCAATAAACTAATTACACACATGCTGCGCCCCAGCTGAGACACTAACCAGCGAACTGCACACACAGTTGTTGTTTACACACTCCTCTTTTTCTGCTGTAAATAATGTCATAGCAAAGTCTGATAATATCGGTGTCACAATTTCTACACATTTTTACAGGCAGACTTTTAAATAGTTTGTTTTAATCTATTTTTTTCCTGTTGTAATTGTTTTATTTTGTTCATTTTATTCTGCTTTAACATGTTTTTTAGTTTATGTCTGAATTTTTTATTAGTTTCCTGAACAGCTTTTATTTATGATTGTTTTATTGTCTGCAAACTTTACAACTGTTTTGAAAAGTGCAATACAAATAAAGTTTACTTTTCATTATGATTATTACAATGACAGTCCTCACTTGATAACAGAGGTATTTTCTCCTACACAGAAACAACCATCACCACATGTGATTTCATCTTTAATGGGCATGCTCACTAAAAAAGCTGTTACCAGGTGCCTTGCAGTTTGCCGTCCATGCAGTGTGTTAAACTGTGTTAATATTCACTGTCTTACCAATCCTCTTCTTTCACTCCATTGGTCTTCATTGGCTCTGGTTGTTGTCGGTTTGACTCCATTGCTTGGACCAAAATATCTGAGACTGCTTTGTGGCCATTTTTTTCTGTGGGATCATGAAGGGACGGGAAGGATGGTGGTGTAACGATTAAGATAACTGCCTCTATTCCAACTTTCCTTGTTAACGCATCGTTTAGTTTTGTATTGAGTCTTAGAATCCTATTTTTGCCAAAGGCATGATTCAAATTGTTTCAGCAATGTTCTTGAATCTAGTGACATTATTTTGATGCGGGGAAGTGAATTTTGAAGTGAGGAAGTCTGCCTCTTCAAGATACTGTCACTTAAATCAAGACAATTCTTGACACAAGTCGAGATATATTGGAAAAGAAGAAAAGTGAAGTAGCATTTTAAGAGTGAATGCAAGATTATTAGACTTGTTAATATTTTGCTGTGCATTCTCTCTTTCCTCTGGTTTCCCCCCTCTCTCTTTTTTAATTCTGTCTGTGCTCTTTACAACCTGTCCTTTGCCCATCTTCCTTTTTTTCCTCCCTCCTCCTCCTCCTCCGTCTTTCTGACTGGTGTGTGTTGCCTGCAGGAGATGAGTTGCTCGGGATGGATGGAGCGCGCTACTTGAAGCTTGATGACCTCAAGGACCAGGACGATGACTTCCTCTCCCCTAAAAAGACCCTCAGAGACTTTGAGAGTGGCTTGGGCACCACGTAAGTCATGACAGTGTGTGTGTGTGTGTGTGTGTGACTATGTGTCATGGATTACTGTTCTTTGTCTTGTAATATGAGATGAGATGAGGCGAGCTGAGGCGAGAGAACATGAATTTGTAATTTAATATCAGATTTTGCTGAATTTTTTCTTGCAGCATTATAGTCGGTCCTTTATTCTCATTTCCCATAGGCCGTACTCTCCTGCTATTCCCAGGATCCCTTGTGTTTCCCCAGAGACCGTTCTGCTGGATCAGGTAGGCTTAACTGCTGGTATGTTCAGAGGATCTAATACATTTTGTAAGCATTGGTTTCTTTATCCTGCTGAACACAGATGCTAATCTGGGAATGCCATTTACCTAAAATAGCAATAAATATCCTGAGATTTGCTTTGTTCCCTTTCTTTCATTTTCATTTTCTCCTTCTCTTGTATTAGAGTCTCTTGCATGTTTACAGTACCAACTTGCAATCTCCTCTCTTTTTGTTTTGCTGTCTGTCTCTTTCTCTTTCTCATTTTCGCTTTCTCTCTCCACCTGCTTTCTCTTTCCTTTTCACTCCCTCCATCTTGCCATCTTTCTTTATCACCTCCTCCTCCTTTCTCCATTTCTGTCTGTCCCTCCTCTCTCTGTTCCTCATTCTCTCTCAACCTGTCCTCTTCTCTTTCTTATCATCTGCCTCCTTTCTCTCCCTTACTCTCTCCTTTCCTCTCTCTCTCTTTCCTTCCCCCTTTCCTCTGTCTCAGTCTTCTCAATCTTGTTTCTCTCTCTGCTCAACATGCTTTATTGGCATGTTGAGCATCAGAATAAAAGATCAACAAAAGATCAATGTTTTCTCCCTCTCTGACCTCAGCACACCCCGGTTCCGCTGCCAAAGGAATATGACGAAGACTCCCTCATCCCTAGCAGTCCGGCTACAGAGACTTCGGACAATGTCAGCCCCGTGGCCAGCCCGATTCACACTGGGTCAGCTAATACACATTTTGTTGCATTTTATTGTTAATTTTTGATTGTATCGTGTTTTGTGTCTGCAAATGTTATGCTTGTCATTGATGCTGCTTTCCTGGCTATAGGTCTTTCTCTTTCATAAATAAGAGATTTTTGTGAATTCTCAGTGGGATTACCAGGTTAAATATATGCTAAATACAAATCAATAAAAAAAAACGAAAAAAAAAAACCTACGGATAGAAGGAGATGCTGGGAGATTAAATAATAAAGGATGAAATCAATGAAAATAGGCTAAAAATGGTTTAAACTGGCTTTAGGCTTTCTCTTTAATCAAATTACAGTCACTTTGAACATATCCACAACATTCATGTCAGCTCTTGCCTTCACTAATTAGCTTACTGTATATTTGCCATGTTAGTATGACTGAGAATGGATAAGAACATACTAACACCATGGAGATACATTATATCTAAGGAGGTAAGGCAAATCCACAAACTCTTCAAACTAGAAGTATAGCTGCACAGTCATAGCTCCAACGCAGAACCGTCCTCCATCCTTTATCATCATCAATGCTTTGACAGACAGGCTGCCTTCATCAGGGTGTGTCAGGGTGCGGGCGTGCGTTTTCCCTACCAGTACTGGGACAATAAAAAGAAAAAAAACACACCCACACATTGGATTGGTGCCTCCTTTGTGACTGACAGAGACCAGCTGCCAGTTGCATAAAGATAGACCTAGTTTTACTTAAATCTGACCTTAAGTCAAAATTGCTATAGATACTTATATTTACCTGTTCGAACTACTTCTTGATTGTTGTAGATCTCTAATGGGTTGTTTCTGTCTCTAAAGACTCGCTGTCTTCTTCAGGTCTTTCCAAAAACCAAAGATTTGCCATCTTGTATGAAATAGTGACAGTATTTTAACTTCCCACTCTGACAGTTAGGCCGACTCGTTGCCATAACAACAAAGTTCTTAACCCAAGATTAGCCAGGGGGAAGGTGGGTAACTTTCCTACCTCCAAAATAAGTCAGTCGTAATATTTAAGTAACAGACAGTCTTAATTAGCCTATAGTCCAACCTGAGAATCTAAGACCAGTCTAAGGCTTAGACTAGTTGCTTTATGCAACTGGCCCCAGATATGGTCAAAACACAAAACATTGCTGAATAAACCACAAAGAAAACATCAATCCAGTGTGTAAGTATCTTTTTCTATGTCATTCAGTAGGAACCATTTGTCTCAATATTGGTGGTTGAATTTCAAGTTGCTGTCCTGTGTTATTTCTTGATAAATGCAGATCCTGTTCACAGTGACAGACAATAGAATATGATTAAGTGACTGTCTGAATCCTTTCATTTAATTGTCATATCACTGACTGTCAGCTTCCTGGTGAGTTTCATGGTGGACGCTCGAGGCGGCTCCATGCGGGGCAGCAGACACCACGGCCTGCGTGTCATCATCCCTCCTCGAACCTGCGCCGCTCCAACACGCATCACCTGCCGTCTGGTCAAACCCCAGAAACTGACCACTCCTCCTCCGCTGGTGGAGGGGGAGGGGCTGGCAAGCCGCATCATCTCCCTGGGGCCGTCCAGTATGCAGTTCCTGGGGTGAGTCCGCTCAGTACTTAGTTTATTTATTTGGACAATTTTAAAACAAGTGCATGTTACTTGTCAAGCATAGCACAGAAAAAGTCCTGGATTTGTTTCTGGTATTTTGCCCGTTTGCTTTTGCTGTGTGTGTGTGTGTGTGTGTGTGTGTGTGTGTGTGTGTGTGTCTGCGCACGTGTTCACATGCGTATACATGTGTGTAGCATGTGGCAGCCCTACCCAGTGTGGTTATGTTTTGGTTGGTGATCTGGGAATCTAAGCTTATTCTGCTGGCTAATGAGCTTGATGCCTAAAATAAAAATCTAGACTTTCATGACCATTTCTACATTATTATCTATCTAACTAATCAGTTAATCAGTTCTTCAGGGTTAAAACTGATTTATTGATGGCAATGTATTTTAGAAATTTTTCAATCCATTATTAACAATGTTGCTTAGCCCCAAATTCATGTCACATTTTCTACACATGAAACAATGCTAGAATTTTAAGAATAAAATGCATAGTGTTTGTGTAGGATACTGATTATATATTTACTGTCAATGTCCTTCAAAAATAAACAAGGTAATGATCATTGTGCCACCTAGTGGACACTGATAGGTTTGTACATCTCAGTGAGATGAGATGAATAATTGAGTAAACTCAGTGAATGACAACAATGAATAGAATAGAATTGAATAGAATTATTATTGCTGCTGTAAACCCCATTTTATGTGTGTTTTATTCATTGTCTTACTTCAAAGTCAGTCCTCTTCTCCTAGAAGCTGTAAAACACATTCAAAACATAAACTTTATTCAGTTATTTTGTCACTTCCACAGGCCAGTGATCGTGGAAATCCCCCACTTTGCTGCGCTGGGCCGAGGGGACCGAGAGCTTGTGGTCCTCCGCAGCGAGAACGGTTCGGTCTGGAAGGAACATCGCAATCGCTATGGCGACGAAGTGTTGGAAACTATTCTGAATGGCATGGATGAAGGTCAGTGTGATGTAATGGATGCCACTGCAGCTCAGGCAAGGCTCTCTGACGCCTCGTACTGTTGCAGATCAGTCAGTGTTAATCTTGATGTATGACTGTGGAGTTTAATAAGAATAAGCGCAGCAGGAAGAGGATACTTTTATGGGTCTCAGTAGTAACCCTTACAAAAAAGTAAAATGTGTCAAATGTGAAAACCCACATGTGAATACAAGGCACATGTGCTTTTTGGACACTTGTTGGTTTTCATGTGTGAAAATTATTTATTCTGACATCACATCATAAGTGAAAATTGTTTTTTTTTCAGCTGTTTTCACCTGCCTAACCCTATAACAATATTTTCATTTAAATTTCACATGCAAAGAGAGGGAGAAATGGGAAATTTCACACCTTCACATATGAAAACGAACATGTGTCCAAAAATCACATGTGCTTTGAATTCACATGTGGGTTTTCACATGTGACTTTTTTGTAAGGGAATGCACACTCACTCTCACCTAGACACAGACATGCACAATTGGGAACTAAGGGCCTATATAGCTGACTAGTCTAGATTAGAAGTGTATACTAGACTTGTACACTAACAAAGAGCCTCCTACCCACTCCCTCTGTCTCTCTCTTTCTCTACTCCTGTCCTTTCTCTCTCTCCTCCTCTTCACTCCCCCATCCTTCCACTCTGTAGATCTGGAGAGTCAAGAGGAGCTGGAGAAGAAGAGAATCCGTCGGATCATCTCCACCGACTTCCCCCTCTACTTTGCTGTGGTCTCCCGCGTCCAGCAGGAGAGCGATCTGATTGGCCCGGAGGGCGGCCGGCTGACCAGTAAGCTGGTGCCCCATGTCGAGGCCATCTTCCCCGAGACGGCTGTCACCAAGAGAGTGAGACTGGGACTGCAGGTGAGGAGGAGAACAAGAGGATGGAGAGGTAGCAGGAGGAGGTAGAGAAGGAAGAATAAAGAGGAAAGGGGCGGAGAAGGTGGTAAGGAGGGAGGAGAGGGAGGATGTAAAGCTGGAGGAGACAGAGGAGAAGAAGGATTTTAAAGGAAGAGGAGCAGGGAGAGGTAGAACAAGACAAGATAGAGAAGGGCGGAGAAGGCAGCAGGGAGGGAGAAAAGGATGAGGAAGAAAAAAACAGGGATGAGGAAGAGAAGGAGGGAGAGACAGCAGGATGTTAATGAGAAGGTAGAGGAAGAATGAAAAGGGAAGAAAAGGAGAGAAGGGAGAAAGACATAAAGTAGGTGATGAGGAAAGGTGAGGGAGCAGAAGGAGGAGAGGGGAGAGAGAGGAGTTGGACAAGGAAGAGAAGGAGTTGAAGGAGTCGGAGAGGAGGACGAGAAACGATAAGAGAGGAGAAGGAGGAGGAGGAAGAAGCGGGAGAGGAGTAGAAGGAGGTAGAAAATGAGGGAGAGTGAAATGAATGAGGAGGGAAGGATGGAAAGGGAGGTGGTGTAGAGGGAAGGGGAGAGGAAAGAAGGAAGTAGAGAAGAAGGGAAGAGGAAGAGAATGGGGAAAAAGAGGAGAATGGAGATCTATTAGCTCAGAAAACTTCAGACCTTGAGGCAAAGTAGATTGATTTTCTGGGTTTGATCCTCTAATTTAAAAGGCACATGAGATCGATTCTATGCAAATCCACACCTCCCTTAATTGCTTGGGTGTTTACTTTGCTTCTACAACAGAGAGAATCTGGTGCTTTTTAGAAAGCAGCTATTACTGGAGACAGATGTTCAATTGATAAAACAGCTGACTCTCAGTCTCTGACTCTATGGATCTATGCCAGAGTACTTACCTGCAGCATCTCCTGTTTTTTTGTTCTGCATTTGGTCTCTTTGAGTTCAGATTTCACAGATTCACATGTCCTCAAGCTGATGGCTTGTCAGTCAGACAGACAAGCCTGAACATATAAGGCTTGTGCAGTCAATCTTCTGCATGCCATACTGCTGACTGCAGACAGATGATTTATTCTCTCATTATTTTGCAAGATAGGTTCTTGACGTTTGCAGGACGTTCTTGAATTGTCATGTGACAAGCTGATTTTTGATCCGGCATATATTAGAGACATACAGCAAAAGCCTATATTTTAAGATATGACACGTTCTTCTCTATCTCTTAGACACAGGTTAGTTGATGCTTTCCATTTATTTAAAGTTTTACAAATACAATAGATAAGAATGGCGATGACATGGCAAAAAGGCCACACCTACAAAGTGCTGTACAAGTGCGTAACCCTATTCAATTTCTATGAGCAAAACAATAAATTGACATTTTCTGTGGTTGCTTTTTCTGTGTTCTAATAATTTATGTGATATGTATGTGGTGTAAATAATTTGTCGTTACCTCTTCACAGTTGTCAAACAACAGCATGATTATTAAAATATTTTTTTCTTTAAGTCTCAAAAGCTAACGTGACTCCTCTCTTGAACACCGAAGTTGCACGGAAGTTGGCTAGCTTGTTAGCATTTTGCAACTTCCAGATAATTAAATTATAATGATCATGCAATTGTTTGACAGACGTGAAAAGGTTAAGGGCAATGAACAACACTGTATACATTTCACATAAATTATTAGAACACAGAAAAGGCAACCATAGAAAATGACGATTTATTGTTTTTCTCATAGAAATTGAACGGGGTTTCGCACTTCCTACTGCACTTTGTAGGCGTGGCCCATTTGGAACGTCATACCATTCTTATCTATATTACTTTTTACGGTGTAATAAATTACTCTGCAGACACTGTTGCCGAACCCGAGAATTACCTCACCTGACAAGAGCATCTCAGCCTTTCATGCCATACTGCACCGCTTCTAAATTAGCATTCCCAACACGTGGCGTCTGTCCTGCCAAACAAGAGCTTCTGGCAACAGTGTGGCTGACTGTCATTCATCCAGACTACCACAGACACACATATGGGAACTTGGCAAACCCTCATGCTGACTACCTCGTTTTACACCACACCTACGCTTGGCTTCCGTTTCCATGGCAGAGAGATTATGATGGATTATGGGTTCTACGTTTCTTTTTTTTTTGTTTGTTTGTTTGTTTTTGTTTTTTTTACATTGTCTGTCACAGCACTGATCTCTGTTATTTAAGGAAAACAAAATTGCATGTGTCAGAGTTTTTCTTTGCCTTATGCTTCTCTGTTTATGTTTTCCTTTTTATCCAGCCATTCATCACTCCTCAGTTCCCTGATTTAAGTTGTGAGCCACACTGACCGAGCTGATGCACTGATCTGAGCTGGGTCAGGTGTGACATATGAATTGGTTGCATGTGTGAGTATGGTTGTGAGTTTGATGTTTCAGTGTATTGTAAGTGTGCTGTCTGTCCTCCATTTTGTATCCAGCCTCTCTTTATTCCTATCCCTTGCCTCTTCACTATCCTTCTTGATAACCTATATACTTCTATCAGCATATGAATCGTGTTTGTGCTCTTATCTTTTCCTCACACATATCTGTACATCCAACCTTCTGTTCAAATCCATATCCTTTTATCTCACTCTTCTTCTTCTTCACCTTCCCTCTCGATAATCTTTTCCTTTGCCCCTCCCCTCCCTCAGGCGCAGCCAATCCCAGATGAACTGCTGACTCGGCAGCTTGGTAACCAGGCGACCTTCAGCCCTGTGGTGACCGTCGAACCGCGCCGACGCAAATTCCACCGTCCAATTGGCTTGCGCATCCCATTGCCACCGTCCTGGAGGGAGAGCCCACGTGACGCCGGGGAGGGCGACACCACCAGCCTGCGCCTCCTCTGCAGTGTCATTGGTAGGGTCCAGCTTGAAGTGGATAAAAAAAAGAAAACAAGTTCACCAAGTTCCTTTGTCTTGGTGGTGATTGCCAGTTTAGCATGTTCTATGGCATAGGTAAAGGGCATTTGACTAATAATTTAAAAGCTTCACAAGCATTGCTGATGATAAGAGAGACAGCGAGAGAGAGAGAGAGAGAGAGAGAGAGATTCAAGTTTGATTACTGTCATTTGCATTTGAATTTGTTGACTTTGCTTTGACAATAAATGCTTTTGTATTTCATGCCAATAAAGCACCTTGAATTGAAAAAAAAATAGAGAGAGAGACAGAGAGATAAAGAGAGACTGACGGACGGACAGGGAGAGAGAGAGTGACAGAGAGAGAGTCAGACCGACGGGGAGCGAGAGAGAGAGAGAGATGGACAGACGGACGGGGAGAGAGAGAGAGAGAGAGATGGTCAGACGGACAGGGAGAGAGAGAGAGAGAGACGGACAGATGGACAGGGAGAGAGAGAGAGATGGACAGACGGACAGGGAGAGAGAGAGACGGACAGGCGGATGGGGAGAGGTGGGGGGAGAGAGAGAGAGAGAGATGGACAGACAGACAGGGAGAGAGAGAGAGAGACTATTTGTATTGTTTTTGAATAGTTGGACTAATATATCACATAAAGGGAGAAAGTGTAAATATAGGGGTCTGTTACCTTAGTTATCGGGGCATGAATGAACAGTGTGGTTGTTCTGTCCCAGGTGGGACGGCACCGGCCCAGTGGGAGGACATCACTGGCACCACCAAGCTGATGTATGCCAACAACTGTGCCAACTTCACCACCAATGTTTCTGCAAGGTGAGAGACTCCACATCTCACTTCACCGTAATCTGCTAGACTCAAAAATTATCACTAGTCAGCTCTGATTCTCTGTTGCTGCAGTGGAAGCTGTGGAATTCCCTTCAGCCTGCATCTGCATATTAATCAAGTATCTATCCATCTCTTTTATCCTGCGCTTTGTTCTTCTCTCTGTCTGCCCGTCTGTCCATCCATCTCTCCAGATTCTGGCTTGCAGACTGCCCACGCACGGCGGAGGCGGTGACCTTTGCCAACTTGCTGTACCGGGAGCTGATGTCAGTTCCATACATGGCCAAGTTTGTTGTTTTCGCCAAGATGAACGAGGCGCGAGAGGGACGCCTGCGCTGCTACTGCATGACAGACGACAAGATGGACAAAACCCTGGAGCTGCACGAAAACTTCACCGAAGTGGCTCGCAGTCGAGACATCGAGGTCAGCATGGGGGCAAAGGTCAAAAGGTGGCAAGGGTGACAAGAAAGGGAAGGTGGGATGGAGGGGAAGAAAGGGTTATGGCACCCTGAAATAACAGCGGGAAGTCATTTTCATCACCATGATCAAATCGTTTTATTGACCAAGTCAGATGATGGTTGACCCACTCATTTGGTAAATGCCTTGGTAAATCAATGTACAGTCAATTTTAATTTGCTGTATCTATTGAGGTTAATTACTGTGCCCTCTTGGTTAATTGAACATTCCTTTGTGTGAATGATGATTTGTGCACTACAAATTAGCACATATTTTAATCTTGTATTGAATCTTAAATGTTTTTTGAAAAAAAATAACCAGTGAGGTAAGATAATTTCACTTCATTCAGATTTTATTCATTTTCCAGTAACAAGTAACAAAATACCAACAAAATTGCCTCTTGTTTCTTGAGAATTTTTCAAATAAACAGAATTTTATTGAGGCTATTCAAAGGTCATCCTCTCTGTATGTATTAGAAAATGTAAACTGCTCTGGTAAGGTTCATGTAGGTCAGTGGTTGTCAACCATTTTGGCTCGTGACCCTTAAAACAAAGCAATGCCGATGAGTTTGCGACCCGCATTCCAGGTGTGCATATGCAGTTTAACCAAAGAATGATTTTCCCTGTTCAGGTTTCATTTGAAGGCCTAGAGGCTGAAAACTCTTCAGTATTTTGCAAGAAAAAAAGCACAAATTTGAGAAATAAAATAGACATGATAATAAATCTATACAGTAAATATATGTTTTTCCCTCCACAATTATCTTGCGACCCACCATCATAAAATGTTATTTTGTAACCCGGGAGAATGAATGGGGATATTCTTGAAAATTAAAGCAGCCAGCAACGCTAGTTGTCTTTCTTTTCCTCCGCTGATAAGCAGGCTACCTTGTTGTCCGTAACTCCCCACCACCCGTCCATCATGGAGGGCATGAACCGGCACCTGGAGTGTGTTTCAGGGGGTACGGAGGGGTGGGGGGTTAGTCAGTCAATCAATCAATCAATCAATCAAAACTTTATTTTTAGAACTGAACTGAATGCAATTCAAGGTGCTTTCCAGTGCAGTAGATAAGACACGAAATGGACAACTTATAGCAATAGAGACCAATGCACAGAACAGTTAGAGATAAAACAAAGAATAAAATAAGACACAATATAAAATAATACAAATAAGAAAAATTAAGATGAGCTAAAACACTACAAACATTACACACCTAGTTAAAAGCCAGAGCAAAAAGTTAGGTTTTGAGCTGGCGTTAGTGTCTTCAGTGTCTTCCTCAAGGATGTTTTGATATGGATCCGCACTCTGGCTGTTTGCAGCGATCGGCTCTATGACGTTCACGTTACCGAACGTTCTCCCGAGCCACAAGGCCGCCCCGTCACCCTTAACACCTCCCGCCTCCACAGGTGATGGAGGGCATGCCGCTGCACCTGGAGTGTTCTGGGAACCTGGTGCCGGTCAGGAAGGCCACCCAGCAGCCTCGCAGCTTCAGCTTCCAGGCCTTCAGAGATAACAGACTTCCCGTCTCCGTCAAGGTCTGTCTCGCAGTCAATCCCTCTGTTTATTTGTCTGTGTTTCTATTATCGCTCGCTACTACAGCCCTGTGAAACCGTGACTCATATTGTGGTTTTGTTTGTTCGCTTGTCAGATTTGGTGTATCAATATATCTGCTCGTCAGTTAGTTTGTCAGTTTTTTTGTTTTCCCTCCCTCACCCAAGCACCTGATGATCACTCAAATAGTCTGTTCATATGTCGATGCTTTGTGTGTCAGTTTTCAGTCTCACATCTGTCAGTCAGTCAATCATTCAGTTTGTCTGTCCATTAGCTAGTTCATTTTCAGATAACAGCACAGCGCAGTGTTTCCTTTGTGCTCATTCAACACTCCTGCACCCGCTACACTGAGAAATGTACAGTATACCCACAGCAGAGAAAATTTGAATTAAAATAATAGTATAACAGCATAATTACAAGTGTAATCCTAATGTGTAGAATTACTGTTTGCAACCATAAAGATTCAATGATATGTTAACCTATCTGTGTATGTGTGTAAGTAGGTCTCCCAGGCATTTCTGTGTATATCTGTGTGTCTGTCAGTCCATCCTTCCTCCTGGTTGTGATATTTTGTGTTGTTTACTGATATTTTTTTTGGTTCTTTTCCTATTTTAATTTAATCATATGTGATAATGTGTACTTGAATTTTAGAGTACACTCTTACAAAGGATGTGTAATTTTTAACACATCTGTGTGTCTTCTTTGGGACAACACACACGTGTTACTTTTCAACGCAAGATATGTTAATAACAACAAGTGTTAAAATGTATTGTCATTAACATATGTTGTGTTGAAAAGTAACACATGTTTGCGTTGTCCCGAAGAAGACACAGATGTGTTAAAAATGACACAACCTTTGTAAGAGTCATTTACCCTCTAATCTCAGTCAGTCTTTGTGATCACAGCTGTCAGTCCTTTCTCGGTTTCCCTTTTCTCCCCAACTCATTTATTTTTTGTTCTATACAACCCTCCTCTGTCACAGATGACATATCAGTCTGTGCTGCTGTGTGTATCTGTTTTCATACTGTACGTCTCTGTCTGTATGTGCCTTTTCATGTCTGTCTTGTGTCCATCTGTATGTCTGTGTGTTCATTCGTCTGTCTTTGTTGTCTGTTAGTGTTCATTTGTCTGTCTTTCCATCTGTCTTTCCATCTGTCCAGCCATTGGTCTGTGTCTGTCTTTGTGTCCGTCTGTGTGTCTGTCTGCGTGGCGTCCTCCACTGTTCGGTCTCAGCCAGACGAATAGCTTGTTAAGTATCTCTCCATTATGGTGTAGCCTAACCACAAACAACCTACCTACCTATCTACCTATCTACTCTCTTGGGTAATTGTTTGCATGTCCTATGACACTCTCACTTTCTTTGCCTGCCTTCCTATCTTGCGGCCTTGCCTGTCTGTATGTGTCTGTCTCACTGTCTCTCTTTCTCTCTCTCACGGTCACTCTGTAACTGTCTGGTCTGACAGACGTCCAGGTAAAGTGTGCAGGTAAATCTCTCTCTCTCTCTCGCCTGCCTGTGGACTGCTTTCCATCCCTGTTTCCCCCCCTGCTCCTCGTCCCATGTTACTGCTCCGCACACTCGTGACACTGCAGGAGGGTCTAATACCCGCTTTGCTCTGTTTTTCTTCTTCTTCTTCTTCTTCTTCTTCTTCTTCGTTCTCTTTCATCCTCTTCTTTTTTCATCTTCTCTCTTTCTCTCATCCCATTGTCTTTCTCTCTCTTTCTTTCACTTGCTTTTTTTCATCCTCATCTTTTTTTTGGCTTCTCCACTATCGCTATCTCTACCTGTCTCTCTCCTCTTATACCCCTATTTTCCTCTTCTCTATTCTCCTTTACTCCTCTATCTTCCCATTCTCTCTCTCTCTCTCTCTCTCTCTCTTTCTCTCTCTCTGTCTCTCTCTCTCTCTGTCTCTCTCTCTCTGTCAGGTCAGAGATAGCAACAAGGATTCCACTGGGTTTTTGTCCTTCCTGCGCAAGTCTACCAAGTACGAGGACACACAGCACGTACTGTGTAACCTTAACATCGCCATGCCGCCCTGTGTCAAGGTAAGGACTGGCACACAAACACTGACACACCTGCACAAGCGCAGATACACACACACACACACCAGCCCTGGCCCAGATTGTATTTTCAAATACATTTTATAGTTTGTTTTAGCTCACTCCGGTTCCAAATGGGTTGGTTTGTAACATAGCACAATACAATAAGAGCCCAAATATTTAGACAATCACAGGAAAGTATTTGAAAGTCAAATCAGTAATTAGCACTTTTCTGTGACAGCTTACCTAACACATTCCTGCCATGATGCAGTAAACACCAGCTGGTACTCTAAAAAATGCTAAGAAGTTCTCTTCTCTCTCTCTCTCTCTCTCTCTCTCTCTCTCTCTCTCTCTCTCTCTCTCTCTCTCTCTCTCTCTCTCTCTCTCTCTCTCTCTCTGTACTTCCAATCCACAGTAGCACTGAAAATCAGAATCATGTTTCATTTCATGGTTACTATGAATCAAGACCTTTTCCCAGGTTTTTGTAATTGCTAATTGATTGATTGTTCAGTCTGTCTGCAGATGGAATGTGGTCTTTCCAGGGAAGCTGGCAATTTCCTCATTTAATAAATGATGAAAGACTGAGCTTCAAAAAGCTAAAAATAGACAAATGAAAAAAATAAGTAACAGAGTGAAGTGAAACAGAGTGTGAAGTAGCTTGTGCATTTGTTGTAGAAGGACAACAAACATATCAATTGGAAATGAAATTCAAGCCAAAGTGTTTCTGTGTTGCCATATCCTTTTGCTATTTTGAGTGCAAAAAATGCACTCTTTGTCAGGATCAAGAAAATACAATAATTATCAGGTCTAAGAGAAAGTGCTATGTCCCATCACTGGAGCGTCTTTCAAGCAATGGCTAACCAAACACCCCAGCAACCACCAAAATGGGTAAATGTATCATGACAGTAGTCATATTCACTTGTTATTAATTGCTCACTTCTTTAGCAGAACATAGAGCTATTTGCTTGGCTAGCCGATAAAGTTGCTTTGCTGTATGGAGATGACAGCTTATGCATTCAAAAGGTTTCAGACCATGCCAGGAAAATTAATTCCTTGCTACAACAGAGCTTCCAGAACCCTGTTTCCAATACACTTTGTGTCATAAAATACAGTTTAATTATACTTCATTTACTGCAGTGTGTCCATTATTTTGTCAGGTACCTGTAGCTTACTTGTCAAAGCTAGCAAGCAAAGCAACTTTATTGGCTAGCCAAGCAAATAGCTGTATGTTCTGTTAAAGCAGTGACCGGCTTCTGAAGCTAGTGAGCAAAGTCCTGGGACAGACGGTCCCTCTATTGTTTTCTACTGGTTAGCTGCAGAAAAAATGAAACCACCCACCTCAATATAAATCAGTGGGACCAAGACCCATCTTCTATGTAGAAATATAAAGCCAATAATTTCTTTTTAATCACAGTAGCTAATTTCATTTCTTCTAACGTCTTACTTACTAGATTGATCGTCGCTGGGGGATTTGGTTAGTCATTGCTTGTGAGACTAGTCATTTTGTAATTCAAGTGATTTGAACTGAATATTGAGAACCTGAATTTCAGAACTATGTAAATACAATTTCACTTCAGGTAAATTCAGGTAGTCATGGGATCATGGAAGTCATTTTCAATGATCACAAACAACTTCTGTGCACAATTCAACTTCTGTTAGCACAAGTTTCAGCCCATAGCAAAGCAATTTGTAACACTGTTTTGAAAAGTGCTACTTAGGTGCCATTTTTTATAATTGTTGTGATTGTTGTGTGCTTGTCTCAGGTCGTTGGGAGTGAAGAGCGCAGGCGAACTCTAACCCCTCTTGCCCTGAGAGAGCGCTACAGTGCGCTGAACGAGCCTGGTGTGGGTGAGTCCCTCCATGCCTGACCTCCAGCCCTCTCCCAGTATACACATGGTGGAGACGGGCCCTGAATGTTGCACTGCCCCTCTACCCACACCCCTCTGCTTCCCACTCTTCCCTCTCTATTTCTCCCTATCTGTCTCGCGCGCACGCATGGCACAAAGACTGAGCCTTGGATGCACCACACTGCTCTACTATATGCCCCAGAGTTCTTTGCAGTGCGATTAGAGGAAACCATATTGAATGTGCGCCAAAAGATGAGCAGCAGACCCCAATATTACACAAAATGGCTCCATGGCACATGGCAAATTAGCCTTTTCTTTCCTGACTGTCCTGGTTGCCATGACAACTGATGAATGACTTCTGTGATTGGTTTTGCATGGCGCTGGTTTCTCCACTGCGATTTCCATCGGCATGGCAGCAGATACTGTTAGCATTTTTCCGTAGCTTAGCACTGGGAATGGGCAGGACCTCGCAGTGGAGCTAGACAGAGGAGCCCTCATGTTGTGGCCCGTGGTAAAGGAGCGAGGTCAAGAAGGGCGTTTTGATTGGTTTAAATGGTGACGATGATGGGGGGGTTAGGGGGCAAGGCCTTTTCTGTCTATCAAGTACACAGCGCTGCTACATTGCACCTCAGTCCCTCTATACTGGTTACTGAATGCTACTTTAATCAATGGGACTAGCACCTGAATGATACTCTACCTCCCTATCTACCCCCAATTCTAACCTCCCCTGCCCATATGGTCTGCTAACCCCGAGGATCGTATGGACAAAAACACTATACATTACGGGTATTGCTTATTCCCTTCAACAGATCAGTGCTTTTGTCAGGGTAAGTATTGCTATTAACCATTTTAATAGCAGGTCAAGTCAAATTCAAGTCAAATTTATTTATGATTCACTTTCCACAAATGCTTTGCAGAGCAAAAAAATAGACACAACAGATCAATTAAACCAAAAGAAAAACAAACAAATCAAATAGTAACTGTCTGTGGTCAGTGAATTTGTTTGAGTAACACAGCTGTGATTTATAGAAAGTTTTAGAAAATGACCTAATGAATTAATTTTGCTAAACTCACACAGAAGCACCCAAACAGGCCATAATATTGCCTTTACAGTATCCCTTAGAGTGAGTCTTGCTTTACCTTTACCTTTCAGAGAGGTTTTTTTTTTTTTTTTTTTCTCTTTTTTTTTTATAACAACCAGTATTGAGTCATGCTTGTGGTCAGTATAGTATAATGTGAGGATGTTATGAGGTTTGCATGTCAGAATCAGGATCAGAATCACAATCTCCTTAGTTGCAAGTGCAATAAATGTACAGTAATTTATCTTGGTGACATTGGCTTGGTGTTGCTCTACATGCTCTGCATGTTCCTGTGTGTTTCTAAACTGGGTCTTGTTTCTATTCAGCCACAGTGAATGCCATGGAGAGGACTGAGATCAAGATCAACATCATATCTGAGCAGCTTGGTTTGAGCTGGGCAGGTTAGTTCTTAAAAAGATCTATCTATCTATCTATCTATCCATCTATCTATCTATCTAGTCTGTCTGTATCTAACTATTTACCAACCTTCCTGTCAGAGTTGGCGCGGGAGCTTCAGTTTGGTGTGGATGACATCAACAGGATCCGTGTGGAGAACCCCAACTCCCTGCTGGACCAGAGCTCCGCCCTACTCAACCTGTGGGCCAGCAGAGAGGGCAAAAGGGCCAAGAGTAAGTCCAACACTAAACCTTTGCCTATTAGAAAAATTACGAGCTATCTGAACCTGAATAATATATATGTACCAATAGCTGCACATGATCTGACGTAACTGTCCCATATCCTTGGGATTAACAGTTGGACAGTTCCAGTCACAGATGTTTAGGGCTGAGACACTGATAACATAGATTGTGTGTATTTGTTGACTTTGCATGTTCATATTCTATGCATCGTTTTGTTTTGAATATGGGTACGGCAAACCCAAACCTCAAGTGTACATGTGCGAGTTCCCAAAAAATCTATCTTACAGACTGTATGGAAATACTGTAGACAGAAACCAAAGGTTAATATCAAATCCAAATAAGTCAATACTTATGTCCTTGTGGAGAACGTTCATCCCAAGTTGTCTTGGAGAGAACGAACTTCTCATGAAGACAGAGAGACAGAGAGGCATCCTTACAGTTTGAGATGGTTTGTGGGTCTGTACTATAGAGTGTTCTGCTGTTTGGTATGATCCAAGGACTCATGATCCAGGAAATACTATTGAGCCTGTCTAGTCTAACCCACCCACCTCCCCGTCTCTCTCTCTCTGTCTCACTCTCTGTCCCTGTCCCTCTCTGTATCTTTTTCACTTTCTCTCTCTCACTCTTCCTGTTTCCCTGTCTTTCTCTCTCTTGCTTTTTCTCTCATTGTCTCCTCTCACACACACTCCTCCTCCCTTAATCTCTCTCTCTCTCTTTCTCTGTCCTCCCTGTCCTCCTCCCTTGATGTCTCACTTCCTCTCTCAGTGGAAAGTCTGTACGGCGCTCTGAAGAACATCGACCGTTCAGACATTGTGACTTCCCTGGAGAGCCAGGCTCCGCAGCCAGCGCCCGGTTCCTCAGAGGAGGGCGCCTGTCGACTGGGCGACCGTGACTCCACCCTGCTGTCCCCCAGTGTCATCAATGGTAAGAGACACACACACACACACTTAGGACGCTTAAGACTCACAGCAATACACAAACTTACCAAGACACTTGCTTCTGAAATTAATGATAAGAAAAAAAGGCCCCACTGAACAATGAACTGCCCCCCCACATTTAGACAACAAAGGATGCCCATTTTAACAAGTGATTTAAACTTGTATTCAGTCGTAAAACTTCATTTCCATAAAGCAAGGGAAAGATCATTTTCCTTCTTTCCAATATGAATACAACTCCATTTGTTTCATGAACTTTCTTGATTCAAGTGAAATTATCTTGAAACAAGTGGAGGGATCTTCCCTATTTCAAGATATTGTCATTTGTTTCAAGGGAATTATTGAAAGATGTGAAAGTGCACTAAAGTGCCCCATGCCTGAAATATGTACACTTATTTTAACAAAGATTTTGAGGCTGAATGCAAGATCAAATTACTTGAAATGAAAACTCAGTTCATCCTTTACAGGCACAGGGGAGATTGATGCCTTTTGTATGATACTTTCTCCCATGAGGACCTGTAACCTCCAGAGGTGGAAAGTTTACGGAAATAATTTGCTCAAGTTGAATTTGGAAACACAGCTATTCAAAATCACAATTATTCCAATCATTAAGTACAATTTACAAATTTATCTTGGTGACATTTGCAGAGATACATATTAAGAACTTATAGGAATTCACATAGTACACCAAAAACAGGTACTTTAATAAAATGTATGTATGTATTTATTTATGTAGTTATTTTTTAAAGAAAGAGTACTTACCTATGAAATTAGCTCACTGGAAAAGTTGGACTTCTTTACTTTAAATTAAAATCGAAATTAGAAGATCGATTAGATCGAATTATCCCCCCAAAGATTTGTTGACTCAAATGTGCTTGTAAATACATGTATTGTCATGACAACATAACAATTGCTTTCCATACTAAAAATCACAGAAAACATTCCAAAAGTACTCCAGTAACAAGTACACAATTTGGAATTGAGTCAAAACTGTTCCGCCATTCAAAACCTTCTGCACTGCTGCAGCACAACAGCTGCAGTTACTGTGATCAGTAACTTTCCACCTCTGAAAACCTCCCTGCTTCCCCGGTGTATGGGTAACAGCAATTTTACCTTGTCTCTGTTGCTCCACAAGAGGTCACGGACACAAGGCCACCGCGCCTAGTGCACAAGCCCCGCGTTATTAGACCCCCGTTTTTCAGAAGGGGTAAGTTGAAGGGAACCCGGGCTGCATGGTGGTTTGCTGCTCATGTACATGATGATGATGATGATGATGATGATGATGATGATGATGCCGATGTTGATGACTCTCAAATGATCTTTTTGAGTAACATTGCGGTCTGAGGAATGGTGTGATTCTCCCACCATACACTCGGCCGCTGTTGCCAGCATGCGTTAACACACCGCCTCTGTGCATTCCTCAGCGGGGCACGAGTCATTTTTTCAGTTACAGTTTTTCACACCTCATGCTTTAGCCCTAAACATGATGGTTCTAACACAACTTAATATGAGAAACGAGGATAACACCCTCTCACTGACAGGATTTTAAGAGTAACGACACTTAGAATTAACATACTACTGCAAAATTATCTAATTTATGTTTTTTCATTCTGGGTGTTTGAGATTGTTTAGATTGGTGTGTAGATGAAGATAAATGGATGTACATGTATGAGGGTGTGTGTGTGTGTGTTTCTGTGTGTGCACACGCACGTGCATGCGTGTGTGTGTGTGTGCATACATGTCTGTGAGTGTGTGTGTGTATGTCTGGGATGGATACACTAGTCAAAAGTGGCGCTAGTACGCAGATAGTGTGCTCTGGGCCTTCATACCTTGTTTCTATTCCTCCCTCTCTCTCTTCTTTCATTCTGTCTATCTCTCTATCTTTCTCTTTCTTTCTCCCCTGAGAAAAAGACAGAATTTCAACATTCCAGCTCTGCTGAATTGACAGACATTGTAACACACTGCAATGTTCTCCGGGTCTTGAAATTTTGTCTTTTCCTCGGGCGGCTCTCTCTCTGTCTTCCTCTCAGTCTTTCTCTCTGAACCTATGACATGTCATATCTGCTGCCCAGCCGCCCTACTCTTCCTCCTCTTCCTCCTCCTGCCCTTCCTCCTCACAGCTCTTCCTGTCCGACCTCTGACCTCATATGACCTCATGTTGACCTCTGGGCCTCCTCTCTCCTGTCATCTTATTTTCCCGTGCTCCTCCCTCGTTCAGTCGAGCGGGGACCCTCTCCTCCTCTCTCAATCCAGCTCTGTGTGTGTGTACTACAGATTATGCATGTGCATGCTGCATGCTTTGCTGTACGGTACCTGTCTGTTTGTGTGTGTGTGCGTGCGTGTGTGTGTGTGTGTGTGTGTGTGTGTGTGTGTGTGTGAGTGTGTGTGTGCACACGTTTCAGACCGGGGCTAAATAGTAGTTGAATATGATTCAAGTATTAAGACGAAAGACGAAAATCACTTGATTTAGCTTAGCTTGCAAGGAATGTGTACAGTATGTATGTGTGTGTGTGTGTGTGTGTGCGTGTGTGTGTGCTATTAAAACAAGGTTTATCATTGTCATTATTATTATTATTATTAAGTGTACACAAGATAAGCTTTTGCAATATCTGGTGAGGTAAAAAAAAAGGACAACTTAATACTTTGGATATTTGAAATGTCTTCAAATACATTTTGCCCCGGTCTGGTGAGGTTGTGTACATGGCGACAGGAGTGTGTACAGTGTGTAGTTTGGTGGGGATAGTCAGTGTGAGCGAGGGGTTATGTGAATGAAATAAAGACCATTTATTGAGTTTGCTGTTTTTTAATTAAAAACATCTTTATGTGCATGGCATGCTTTCTATGTATGAAGTTTTCCTTACTCTGTAAAATGTTTCTCTGTTCAATGGTTGTTTTTCTTGTTTTAAATGCTATATTATTAACAAAAATGCTTTTTTTCTGTAAAAATCAATGGTGTGTTTTTTGATGCTAAGCTGTAACACATGGTCAACTGCATAGCACATAATGTTGGAGGTACAATGTAGCTGTGATGTGATGCCTACCTGACATGGGCAAAATAATGGTTAATTATATTTAATAAATATGAGTTCCACTTATATTATCTCACCAGTTTTTACAAAAACGTGTCATTTTCAACACATACGCATGTCTAGTTTGGACAACTCACATCTCTGTTACTTTTCAACACAACAAATGTTTATTGTCCCATTATATGTTGCTATTAACATGTGTTG
Source organism: Centroberyx gerrardi (assembly GCF_048128805.1). Classification (NCBI taxonomy): domain Eukaryota; kingdom Metazoa; phylum Chordata; class Actinopteri; order Beryciformes; family Berycidae; genus Centroberyx; species Centroberyx gerrardi. The sequence goes on along the minus strand of NC_135998.1, from coordinate 10,959,142 downwards.
TGCTCAAAAGTAAAAAAAAATAAATAAACGTGTTGTCCCACATGGATGTGTTGAAAATGACTCATCCTTTTAGAAAAGAATTTACTTAAGAGACTAATAAAGCACACAAGTTAAAATCAAGCATACATTCAGATATTTAACACTACATTTAATACACAGTTTATTGCCCATGTCTGATGACTGACTCACTGTTACATCGTCTGAACATTATCTGCCAGCAGGAATATTGGTGTGAAGTGTGTTCATGTAGTGCTTTGGGTGTGTGTAAGAGTATTTGAGTACATTCAAGATGTGGCCTCACCTGTGAACCAAGAGTGTGTCCTCATCTGTTTTTCAATCTGAGTGCAATATCTGTGTGTTGTTTATGTGTGTTTGTGTGTGTCTGTATCCGTGTGTGTGTGTGTGTGCGTGCATTGATACAGTAAGTGAGTGGCGTGCTGTGCAGTGTATTGTGTTGTGTTTTTTTTGTTTTTTTGTGCCATGACAATCTCTGTGGAGTTTATTTGTGCTTCACCACATTCTGTGCCTTCTACACCTGTGTGTGTGTTTATGTTTAAATAGCAGGAGCGAAGGGAAAGGCTAACCCAGATTCATCTAACTCATTCTAACTCATTCTAATTCTGACTCATCCCCCCCCCCCCCCCCCATTCACCTCATTCTGAAACCGCCTCTCATCATCCTGGCCCTATACCATCCCAGACACACACACACACACACACACACGCTTACTCACACTGGTGTCCATTGGCATAAACACTCTGAAAGACAGAGACTTCAGTCAACTTCATAATAACCAGCAGTGTTATCCAGCTTCCAGTGAAAGAAGTATTTCACCCATTAATACTTACTAGTCCCTACCCAGGGATGCGCGCCACAACTACGTGCAGACTTCCGGGGATGCGCGCGCCACAACTCCGCGCAAAAGGCGCATAAACAGCGTAAATTTGTGAAAATGGAAAAATTAGCTCCGTCAGTCCCTGCCTATGCCAATGCTCAATGGCCATGTGCAGTTTCAGATTGATTGGCCAACCCGTTGAGGAGCAAAATGGATGCGGACGGACGGACAGAGATTTCCTCATTTATAGTAGGATTATTTTGTACTCACCTTAGGTGTTATGGATTCCATCAGAAGACGTTTAGCTTTTTAGCTTTTAGCTACACATTTGTATTTGCAATAATTTGTTTAATCTGAATTGCTGTAAGCTTTCATTCCAAATCTTTATGGTAAAACGCAAATTATCTACATTGACGAAGAGCATCGGACCTTTGAGCAATTGAAACCTTATTGCCAGGTCAAGCAAGGTGAATGTTGCTCTATTGTTTCACCTGATCCTGTTCCACCTATAGCTGGATCTTTATGACTTACTGGTTAGGAAGTTATTTAACTTTATACAATGTGTTGCTTTAGCCAAACAATTGATCAAAAAAGTGTCAACTGTGCTGACAATTTCAATAAAGCACAGCTAGCCGTGCTTTATGGGGAATTGGCTGCTAATTTAACTCTTGTGATCTCTCTTATGTTTTCCTGTGTTTTATGTTTTATAGCTGAGCACTACTTTCCATATAGCAAACATATGTGGGTAGCTAACCTCTGTATAAAAGCCATAATAGCTTAGTGAGCATTCTTTACTAATTATGGTTACTTTGTTGATGCCAACACTTGCACAGAACATCACCTATAGCTTAATGAAATCAGCAAACATAACCTGTAATTGATTCCTAAAAACAGCTACATCAGCATTCCTCAGCTACATGCCGCTGCTTGTAGAAGAATCTAGGTAGGAGCAGGTCAGAAGATGCTGAAAATCTTAGCTTTTGATGAAATTGTTTCATTGCAATGTGAAATATTCAACATCATAGGTAATATTCCTGGTGACATGAACTTGTACCAGTCTACATTTTCGAAAGATTAGGTGAAATGATGATCACAAAACCCCAAGGGTGCGCTCACACTATTACACATTTTATGCACGCAACGTGCACTTTTGTTTCCATAACAACCAGCTGCCGCTATCATCAAACTCTTACCATATACGAATACACTCCCATCAGAGTAACACCTACTACTAACTTTTCTACCGGTACTTTCTCCATTTTCATTCTGGTTGTTGTTGTCGTAAACTGCCAGCTTCATGCATGGGGTGAAACCCCACCTTCATTGTTATATTTGGCTCATAAAAGTCCACATCATAGCCGCTCCTCTAAAAAGTTCAGCTTTTCTCAACCTTCTCAACCAAAGTGCTCTGCTCTGCTGAACAAGATGACAGACACATTGCGTTTTCAAACTGGCAGCTTTCTGTTCACCTTGCAGCTGTGCCCCATTGGCTTAAGGCTGTGGCGCAAAAAACAGAATAGTGTGAACGCATCCTAACTTTGATTTTGGGTGAAATACTCCTTTAACTGTTTAATTCCACCTAATCTCACTCATTGGAATTCATTGATACAGCAATTTATGAGGACCGTTGTACTGAAAGTGTTGTTTAAATATGCAATCCAAAACATTGCTTTAAAGCCCCAATCCGGACATGTTGGCCTGTTAAGACTTAAGACAATGGTCTTTAACTCAGGCTTTATTTACATTGCATTTCACTTTCATGTTTTTCAAGACTTCTGCATCTGTAAAGATTTTAAATACTTTAATATTTTGATTATATTTGAACAAAATTTAAACAAACATTTAACCGTGAATTATATCAAACTTTTAAACACAATGAATGAATACATATTGACACAATAAATTATTAAATTAAATTATTAATTTGTAATTTATTTCCACATTCCAAATGATGAAACAGAGAAAGGGAATAAAAATGCAATTAACAGCTGGATGTAATGACTTAACATCATGAAAAGAAAAATCAGTTGATAAAATCTAAATGACATCGGAAGTCATTCTATATTCTGGTCTGTATTTAAACATTAGAAACATTAGAAATTAAAATGATGATATAAAAGCAATACCAATCTAACTAGAAGTATGCGTTAAACATGAAGGACCCGTCACATTTAGATTAAACTATTTGACCACAAAGAGACAGTTTAATTTAATAAAATCTACTCTGATCTAACACCTGTAACATATTGAATATCTCATGGAAGCAGCCTAGGTCAGACTACTGTACACTACTTCTATGACGTACGTTTGGCCCTCAAGGTCAGTGTCTTCACATCCGTAGATAACTGAAGAATATGTGTGTCAGCAAACACAGCCAGCAGGCTCACTGGTTGCAGGCGGTGCTGAAATTGTGCTCAAAGTCTCAAAGGCAAAAAGCATTAGATTTGGTACAGATAATTTTGTCAGACTCAGCTGAATTTGGATATTGAAGAAGCGTACAAAACTCCTTGGTGCGGCTATGAATTGTCATGATCTAAGCATACTGATAAATTTGTGCTTACAATGGGGAATAGTCAGTTATGGAAGATATTAAACATTTCTGACACCATATTCCATCAGACAGGTCATTCATGTTTTAGGGTTGTCACATTTGGGATACTTCCCAACAGTATGGTCTAGTGCAGCAACGAGTGCCAGAAAGAAATTAAAACTTAAAAAAGCATGTTGCTCTTCATTGCTCATATTGAATGAATGTAAACTCACCATGAGTCTCTGTCCTGGCTCAAGTAAAACTGTCTTGCTACTTTCTGTTCATTTTTTTTTTTTTACAAATGTACTGTATAAGCAGTTCTTATTCAGTTCAGACAGACAAAATAACCCAACCAGACATGCAACTGAAGGTCTATTTATACTTTCCAAACCTAAAACAAATAAATGCAACACAGTACAAAGCCATGGTCATAAAGAGGTTTCTATCCTGTGCAGCTCTCAAAAGAAAACAGTCCTCTTGACTCTTGTTAACATATTATTGCTATATGTTTTTTTATATATATATTTTAATTGATATTGTTATTATTATTGTTATTTTTGCTTTTTTTTGTTATTTTGGTAGATTTTTTGTTCAATTCTTGTCCAGTTATGTCTATAAGGTCATGATTTTTGTGGACCCCAAGAAGAATACCCGCTGATTTTGCTGGAGTTAATGAGAATCCAATCAAATAAATAATATAAATAAAAGCCTCTGATTCATAAATAACACAAGCTTTTTTTGCATTTCGCAAAATAACATAACTACGTGATTATTATGTATGGAAAATAAATGACCCAGTGAGTTTTGGAATAAATGAATAAATACTTAATGAATACTAGCTATAATAACTTATAAAATGACTCTGCTAACAAAGACACATAAACTAGAAAGCTTTCTTTAAATATTAGTTAATAGTTTTTGTCCTGTGTGTGTGTGTGTGTGTGTGTGTGTGTGTGTGTGTGTGTGTGTGTGTGCACGCGTGTGTGTGCACGCGTGTGTGTGCGTATGTGTAATGACATTTCTATGAGTGTGTTTTGGATGCATACACAAATGCATGACTCTTATGTGCAAGTACAGAAGAATGAAACAACAACAGTAACTTGCAGTTTCCTCTGCAGAATCTGCAAGTTGCTGCTGACCCACATCTATGACTTGTGATGAGGGTTGGAACGATAATAGTACACGATTCAGTACAACTTTTTCTGATCTTCTAAACGTCTACAACAGTTTGAAAGTATAGACAGTACAGCACCTAGCCTCTGCCTTGATTGGTCATTACAGTGATCTACAGAAGACCCAGTTTGAAATACTATATGTAATAGATCCAAATAAATATCTGTGATGGCCATAAAACTCCAGGCTTGCCTCACATTTAACCACTCAGACTGATTTATTTCAAATATGTACCCTTTAAATATTGTTATTACATTCTGAAAAATCAAAAGCTAAGTAATTGATACATATTGGTCTATTGGTGATTGGGTGTATGTCAATCCTACAGTTTTTTCCTGTGTCTTGCCAGCCTCTCAGAGAGCTGCAGTTGTGATCAGGACACTGAAATCTTATTGGTACAGCTTAATTTTACAGGGGAAGATACCATAAACTTATGTGGCACACATTTAACTATGTCAAATTTGCACTAGATATATTCCTTTTTCATTTCTCTTTATGGTCAGAAATGAATACCTGCAATGCAATTGATCCAGATCCAGAAAATCCAACATTTTCAACAGTGGTGAAACGCCTCGTGCCACTATTATGATAATTGAACCTTGAATATCGTGCCAACCCCATTTACAACACCTAACTCCAGACTCACCTCTTCTCTCTTCTTATCAAGGAACACAGCGTATCCGCTGCAGCTTCACTTTCTTACCTATTAAGAAACTAGAGCCATGCACTCATCACCCCACAGACAAATGGATGACACACCTGAACCCCTTATCCCTCACTTCACTTGTATTGCTGTGTCCCAATGATGGTAACCTAAACTGCTTCCTTTGCTTCAAACCCACAAACAGGAGGAAATATATCAACAGATTCATCAAGTCAATAGTAGAAAGATAAAGGAAGCTGAAAAGAAGTTTTAGGAAAGAAAGACAATGTTTTACTACTTCCAGTAAGATTTTGGGAATCACTAAAATTCTTAGAAATGTGTACTACCTTTTAAACTGAAAGTAGCATAAAACATATGGGCTGGAATTTATTGAGGATCTTGGAGTGGGGTTGCTGGTTCAGGATCAATATGTCTTTCTTTATCGCATTGAATGAAATAGACTGAAGGATATTTGGATCCTAAATTAGCGGTCCCACTCTGAAGTGCTTGATAAAGACCGACTCTCGTCTCTTTCCTTGTATATTGGGACAGGGCCGAGCCCCGCTGTTTCAGGTTAGTCGCCCCACTTCCTCCCCACCCCCCGCCCCCGCTGTGCCTGCGTGGTGTTAGTCTCTCTCTTGTCTCGCCCCTGTCTTCCCTCCAGGTTATGGGCTGGTGCAGGAGGAGCTGCTGTCCCCGGCCTCCATGCAGTACAGCCTGCCCTCGCCGCTGGGCGCGGAGCCCTACTGGCAGGAAGTCTCCAGCCTAGAGTGCGCACCCATCGCCACCACCGAGGAAGACACATTAATGGAGATGTCGGACGTGCAGGTGTGGCCGGCGGGGGTCAGCCCCTCGCTGGTTACGGTGGAGGACTCGTCGCTGGAGGGCAGCAGTCGAGCCGACGACTCGGAGGGAGCCACGCTCTCCCTTCCCTGCAGCTTGGGTCGGCCCAGCAGCTGTGCCAGCGGGGCCAGCGGCTCCATCATGGAGCTGGAGGAGGAGGAGGAGGAGGAGGAGGAAGGGGAGGTTGAGGAGGAGGAGGTGCCGCAGGAGCCGGCAACCGCACTGGCGGAGAGGGACAGGGTGAGGGCCAGTGGCGCCGTTCCCAAGGTCAACCTAAACGGCCAGCTGGGAGGTCAGAGGTCGGACGGGAGGAGGGGGGAGGCCAATGCAGCAGGAGGAGGAGGAGCAAAAGGAGGAGGTGGAGGTGTAGGGCTGGGTTCAGTGGAAGGGCTTTCTGTTGTTGCAGGCCAGCAGGTTTATGCCCAGCTGTGTGAGATGTCGGGACTGAGTCGCGCTGTGGAACATAATGGAGAGAACAGGTAAAACCACTGCAACTCAAGTCAAACTGTGTTGCAACACTGTGTGCTGTGCTTCTCACTGCCAGTAGTCAAAATGGTCTTTATATCTGCTGTATCACTTTCTCTTGTTGTTTCTCCTTGTTTCTCTTTCTCTGTCCTTTTGCCTTATTTGTCTCCTCTATGACTATGTTCGCTCTGTCACTCTGTCTTTCTCTCTTCCTCTCTCTCTCTCTCTGGTTTCCAGGGTTGTGGGAGGCGGAGCGTTCCAACCCTACCTACCAGACAAGGACTCCCTGCAGGGCTGGGTGGGCTCGCAGGCCAGGGTGTCATCGGGACGCGACGGCAGTGTGCCCGGCTTGCGCGTGGCCCAGGAGGCTCTGCTGACTCCGGTGTGTGACACGGGTTACTCACATGTGCTGCGTGGGCGCCTCCTGCAGGGCACGCAGCCCTTTGACAAGGGGCTGGGCTTCTCTCACCAGGAGGTGGGGCTACGTGCTTGGGAACAGGAGCGGAGGCGGGGCCAGGTCAGGTTGTCACGCCGACCACCCGCTGCTTCCTGTGCCTGGAGGAGGAACTTCCTGTCCATTCCTATTTTTTTTTTTTTTTTTTTTTTTTTTTTTTTTTTTTTTTTACAATATCGAATGAGAAGAAAATTATTCAATATTATTTTTTCATCAACAATTTCAGTGTTACAAAATAACAACCATCAAAATTGATCATTTTGATGATGTCACAGAACATGACCAGAGATATGTGTTGTTTGGTTTGATGCAACACATGGGGGAAATCTGCCATATCAAATAATTTTTGGTTTTGTTTCACATGATTGACTGCAAAACAACACATTGCAATAGTACGAATAATATGAATTGCTATTTATATGTAAATTGTGTTATTTTGATACAGAGAGATGAGAAAGAGGAGTACGCTGCTGAGGAGCAGTTTGTCGATGAACATGGAAACGTCCTGACTAGAAAGGTGAGTATGTCATGTTTACATCGTTTACACTGAGTCATATTCACACAGATACACACACTCACAAACACAAATATACATACAACCATATTCCCACACAAACACAGCCAACCCAACCCAAGCAGACAGCAGTTCACTGTGACACACTCATGTAGCCTTGCGCAGAGGGTGGGAAATTAACACCAGCCGCCAGCCAAATGCTGATAAAATGCATAATGTCCCCTACACCAGCCAATCTGGCGACAAACCAGCTATGATTTTTGAGAACTTGGAAGAGTTTCATTCCAAAATGAGATATTTTTATATTTTACATTTGAAAATGTGACACCTACTCGCACAAAATGATTGATAGCACAAAATTGAAACAGATGTTGGCATACTTTTGGAAGGACAAAAGAAAACTAAGTTCTTGGTTAGCTAACAACTTTACAGACTGGATCCACTATATTATAAAGATATTGAATAATGTGGTTAGAGTAATGTTTTTTTGTTTGTTTGTTTTTCTGACAATGGATTTTAAGTGTTTTGGAAATTATCTCTTCCAATCTAATTGGCTGATGAAATGGTAAAACAGGGACAGCTGGTGGATTTTGGGATGCACCAGCCACTGCGGCTGGCCGGTGGACACAAAAGTTAGTTTCCTTCCCTGCTTTCATGTAGAGGCTACAGCAGTTAACTGGTCCAAGTCTTGTTTCCTTCCCTCCTCCCTCCCTCCTTGCTCCAGGTGGGGGTGGATGTGAGAAAGGGCACTCAGTCAGTCAAGCGCACCAGTCTGCGGAGAGTAAAACACTGAAACACACATACTACCCAGTCCTCAAGGTACGGGACACACACCAAGCACTTGTGCATCCCAGTGCTTGGATAGAGGCTTCTGTGAGGATCTATTGGACTCTGTTCATCAGAGCCTAGTGTGTATGTGAACGACCCGACTCTCACCCACACGCTGAGTCAATGTACTATATCAATTAGGATCTGATATTTTGTATACATCCCATATTCTCTTGCTTTTTCACCTAACCCGTAGGTGAAAAAGGTCATAATAATTTAGTTCTTAATCTGCGTTTCATGTTTTAATGGAGTCTCTCTGTTTTCTAGGACCGGACATCCACTGCCAAACCATCCTCCACAAAAACACAACCAGAACGCAGAGGAAAATGAGGAAGGGATTGAGCGAGGAGAGGAAGACTTGAGACAAAGACTTAGAAGTGCAAACTACAAAATTACAAACACAAAATCATCCTCAAAGTGACCATGGAGCACCACAAAAGAGAAGAGAAGGAAAAAAGAGGAGTTCAAACTTGTAGTTTTGTAACATTTTTAAAGAAAAAAATATCAACTAGACTAGGGCATGATGATTTTTCTACAAAAAAATAAATGTCGGAAAAAACAAACGAGAAAAAAAAAAGCAACAAAAAGTGCTTCCTGTCAACTGTAATCGCATGATGACTGCTGGTGCATGCCCTTTGACCTTTTGAACTGTCATTATCTATAAACTGAAGGGGTACAAGGTATGGGCCCGGCCCAAGATCGGGCCACGGGCCAAGTTATGGACCTTATTCCCCCCAAATGGAGTTGTTTGTGTCCGCAAAATGAGTCCGATAACACTACAGCCAAAAAAAGCAACAGTCTTTTTTCCCTCAATGGATTGTTCTGTATACAAGCCGACGCTGAGCCTACCAATGCTTCATCCACTTGGACCCTTTTCCCTATTATTCTCAATGTGATATATGCACTCTATGCTACGTGGACGTGTGTCGGTGTGTGTATGTGTGTGTATGTGTGCGTGTACTCTTCTCTACCGCATGTGTTCCCTGCTTCTGGCTTGGCGCTGAGCCCGCCCCATGATTGGTCCGTGCCCCTGTGATGTCACGGCGTGCTCAGCGCTGGAATGAGAAAGCCGCTGTGCTCCCCCTTTTGCTTGTGAGTGTTCCGTCCGTGTGTGCTGATGTCTTTCCTTTTGTGAACGCGCTCGCTTCCTGTATTGTTTCTTTGGGACCTGTCCACCTTGATTTTAAGCTTTGTTTGACTTCGGTAGGGAACTGAATCTCTTTCCCCCTCCCCTTGTGTTTTTTTTGGGGGGGAAGTGTGTTTTTCAGACACTGGGAATGTTTCTTTGGAAAGGGGTTGGTTGCTTGATAGCATTGTGCAGCAGCCAGTGGACTCTACAACACAAAGATTGCTACTTTTTTTTTTTTTCCTAAGATGGCAGGTGTGATGACCTTTTCTACCTTCTTCTGTCATTTTACCTAGTAGCACACATGTCATGTTGATCCACAATCTTGACATGCTTTCCAGTAGCCTCGGTCAATATGCAGTGAAATCATACGCCTTTACATCGGCATCTAGTGCTCCTCCATCTAATGTTTTAAAAACCTTTATGTGCTCTCTCTTTCTCTGTTTGCAATGGCTGTAGCGCCTCGCTGTTGATTCCTGAGATGGTCCACATTTTGGTTTGTTCATTTGAAACAAAGTGAGTGAAGTGGAGAAAACATGGAGAATCTTCTTCGTGTGGGGATACATGCCGATTTGGAGGATATCCTAGAAAAAGAGTTGCCGGTGTAAATTAGCGGTACGGCACTGTAACGCGTGTTGCGATATAGGAACTCTGCAGTAAAGACAGACAGGATAGCACTGTGATCGTCTTATTAACACTGACCCCAGACTCGTGAACTGTGAAGAAACACAAACATTCACATAAACCGACAAAAATTGCATGCACATCCGCAAACAAGCACATATCCACACACACACACGCACATATGCAAACACACACACGCAAACATAAACACGTACAGTACATAAATAATGAATGCCTGGTCAGACTGGTTGTTTTTGGTGTCTGCCACAGCAATAATACCTAACAAAAAGAACACAGAAGAATGTATGAAGCAGGAGTGTGTTCGATGTGTATCTAAAGGATTGATACAGATAAAAAAAAAACATGTAAAGGCATGAAAGGTGTAACGTTGGGCCAGTATTTAAACTGAACTCTATCTGGACTAGCAGCGTTCAAGTTCAGCACTGGGCAACTGTGCTGTATCTGTCTGGCTCCATTGATCTTGATGTGAGCGAATTAGAGCGGACACACTGCCACTCTATGTCAGGGAGTGGTAATACAAGATCAGGCGACCCAGTTGTAGCAGTGTGGGACAGTAAAAGGCCTGATAGGGATGGTTTTGTTGTTCAGCACTTAACGTAGCAAAATATAAGCCAGGATATGTGAACTTCATACATTGAAACCTATGAATGAGTCTATTGCTGCTGCCGGGGGGAAACCACATAACTGCAGTTTTGGTGTTTTTTCTTTTTCTTGCTTTAATTGAAAGTTTGCATCGTCATTAATGGATTTTAGTGAGTTTCATGTCCCTTGGATCGCTGCAACAAACAAAAAAGAAAAGTATTGTTCTCTTCACTTCCAAAACACGTACGTTTTGCAGATATGTGTTTTTTGTCCGACAACAGCACTACAAAGGGGTCACACCATAGTAGCATACATTTCCTGGAAATCAAGACACAATATTTATCCCATGAGTACTGTATATGCTACTGTAGCTCGAATGAGTGAGACACTGAATGAATGAATGAATAGACTAGTTACACATCACACATTCACAAAGTCACGCGTATTCCCTGCCCAGTCCGTGCACATGAGAGCCTCATCTGGGATGCTACATGTTTATTACATATCACTTACTTTCCACTTTCTTAACTCCACTCAGGTTTTCAGTTCTGCTCTGTCAGGATCCAAGCTTTGCCCTCTTCTGTTTTTTAGTTTTGAGTCCCGCTCTCAAAGGAGAGTGCGGGACCCAACATGAGTGCTTCAGAAAAAAGACTTTGGTGTTGGGGTCAGCTGGGGTGGGATGGGGACGCACGGGGGGATTGTGGGGGGTGTATGAAGCATGGTGGTTTGTGTGTGTGTGTGCGTGTGTGTGTGTGTGTGTGTGGTGGGGAGCTCTTTTATTTATTAAGTAAGACCAAAAAGGACACAGGGTCTAAGTGTGAGTTCAGTAGCCATGCGACGCCCTGTAGGTGCAATTCTGTGTGGAGAGCCGTCTTCTCCGCTGGTCCGCTGCTGGGGAGGGAAAGTGACAGCTGACGCCTCTGCTGGTTGTGTTCATCCAAAGAAAATACCAATTAATTTTGCCATTGGTGGAAAAAAAAAGAAAATCTCATGAACCATTACCTGAACTTTACCAGAACAGCTGTTAGAACAGCTGAAAAGATAAGGTTACAAAATATTACTTAAACAAAACAAAAAATAAATAACTGCAATAAAACACTGTAAAAACTTAATCTTTAGCAGCCCACAGGTAAATTACACTTAAAGGAAATTGTTTTTTATATGGAAATGGAAATCGAATGCACTATATATGAAATTCCCCATGGAGAAATCAAGCCTTTCTCACCTTCTTTGAACGCACCCACCAGAGGGCGACATGATGACTTTCTCTCCTTATATAATTACAGTATGTATGAACTCCAGGTGAGGTGATTGATTCAATTTACTGCTTTTGGATGATGAAGGGTTTGGGGGGGTTTCTCAATCAGTAAACTGATGTCTCACTTCACTGATTCTATTAGTTAGTCAATCTCTTTCTTGCATCAGCACAAGAAAGAGGTTGAATTTAGGCCTGCACAGAAAATAAATTATGTAATCCTGTGTTAACTGTGTTTGATTAGTTATCCCTGTGTTTAGCGATGCAATGGAAAGACCAGGTATTGATCACATGCAAAGGGAAGATGGTATTGACACTTGGCCAATGAGTGAAAAAATGAAAATGTGTACTGTACAATATGCTTGTTGAATAATCTTCAATTATGGGAATCTTCTGTGTCTGCAAGATTTTTAACAGATGGTTTGGATTTACCGTCAGTCTGATTTAAACTAGTCGGTGAGCCTCTGCACTATGACAAAAGTAGACTCCACCGTGTGTGTGTGTGTGTGTGTGTGTGTGTGTGTGTGCCTGGTTCAAAAACTAGTTGTATCAGGGGGAGGAGAGAAGGTTTTCAAAGTGGGCAAGCGACACGAGAGGACATTTAACCTATGACGATGTATTTTAAAAGAGTATTGTAAAATTTTAACTGTTGCAAAGAATAGAGATCACCTATACTCCTTTAGAATGGATACATGACAATGTAAACGCAATATCATATTACTCTATCCTAAGGAATGCAACTGCGCACATGCACAAGAAAAGATGTTTTTATGAAAATATATGTATAAATATATGACAAAATATATTTAATTAGAATGCTATGCACCCTCATAGAGTTGTTATGGATGTTCTTTAAGCATTATCTAGACTAGGCAAACGCCCACATCATGGGGAATGTAGAGGCTTTGTAGGTATTACCACTTGTTTTCTTTTCTTTTGTATCGTCCTGGAGAGAGGAAAAACAAACGTGAATATGTATACAAGCCTTTCAATCAGAATCATTCTGACATGAAGATATGTATAGATCATCTTACCCTGTACACCAGCTCAAACCATTTACAAGAATTAATAAACAAAGATGTGACATAACTGCTGCCTGTTCTTTGGTGAAAGTAAAATTTGTGCATTTATTGATATCTATTTCCTATAGTGTGTATGTCATACTCAGTAGTGACTTTGTAGTGACCTTATACTTTTTTTTATTTTTTTTTATTACATTTTCTTTGAGGAAGGGTGACAGGATACAATTTAAACACATAATAGACATGAGATTACACACAGAAAAACAACAGATAAACAATATTAAAATAAATGCAAAAAACACATGAATAAATAAATAAATAGCCTACATAAATGCAAGGGTTGTAATCCAGTCCATACCCCCAGCAATTAACACCCCATTCATTAGCACACCTACTGACAGATGCTCACTTGAATTTACACATTTATTTTTGAACCACGTGCAAAAAGTTTAACCTTTATGTAATTACCACAGGTTTATTATTAGAATTGGGCCATAGGTTTACACTGTGACCTATAGAGCCGGAAAAACTACAACTTCCCCTGTTATGACGCCTCCCCTCCCCCATTTTCAGCCAATCGCAGCTGTCCGTCCCACGTGTTGTTTTGAAGGAAGGCTGTGGGTTGTTTGGAGCAGCTCACACCACGTGGAGGCTCAAGGTAACGTGGTGGCCGCGAAAACAAGAACATGAATGACAAAACTTTGGGGGACTACAACTTTTTTTATTTACACTTAATTCCCCAAGCTGCAGAAGGCAACACAAAACTACTTTCCTCGTCCTGTCCACTGGCCGGTCGTTAAGAGATGTCAACGGGAAGCCAGACCACAAGAAGTCGGGAAATCCCGGCCACCAGACGGGTCATCATCCACGATGCTGCCCTGATGCCCCGGGACTACTCCACAACCCCCGGCGGGACCCTGTTCAGCACCACGCCAGGAGGTAAGGATGAGCCGGGGCATGTCGGTGTGGGCGGGAGTTAGAAAGGGAAAAGAGTCAACAACTCCAAATCTTATCAGGAGTGTTATTTTTTTTAAGACAAGGACAAGGAAAAGGTCTGTAGCCTGCCATGAGAGTAGCGAGTGTCAAGGCAGAGGACGGAGCAGACTTTCACCCCGCTTCCAGCCACCCGTCAGTTACAGGCAGACTGTTAGAAGATGCGAAACCTGAAGCAGATAAGTCAAGGATGCCGAGGCAGTATCGGGAAAGGTAATGCGGTTTATAGCCCTTCATGTTCAGCCGCTTTCTGTTGGGCAACATGATGGAATAAGACGAGTTATGATCCAGTTCAGACTTGATAGCACTACTCTGCCAGAATGTAATGTTTCACTGATGTAGGTCTATCTCATGGTCATGTTGTGTGTTGGCCCTTTAACAGTGGAGTAGATGGGTTGCAAATTACAAGTTTATATAGCCTAGTGATTCTTGAAGCTGGACTTTGTGATGTAGAAGCTGAGACAAACAGGAGAGTAGGCCTATCATTAATTGAAAACTGATTGAGAGTTGGTTTTTTTGCGCTTAAGCAATTCTTGATTCATCACACTTGTCTTTGACTTGTCTAAACCGTTGTCAATTAAAATTCACCCATGCGAGCCTTCATTTTATATTCTCGACAAATGCTGTTCATGTAGGTAGGGCCTTTACTGCTGCACATGCAGTCTGTATGCTGGCAGATTTAACAGAGGGCAGTGAACTGCACAGACTTCAATCAGTGCAGAATCTTATTTTTGATTTCATTGCAGCATCTAATTTTAACAATGTTATTAAGCAATCCTGCTTGTAGTTAATGTGTGATAGCCTGATTCCTTGTTTGTAAGCTCCCAAAGAGTCTCTGTGCCTATACTTCACACACAGTCACATTTTAGTACTGTGGAAAGTTTTTGGTGAATCCATTGATTGGTATTGGATGAGTCAATTCTGCATAGCTGAAATCAATATCAATATCCAGAATGGGGAACCCCTAGCTTTGGATTGTTCACAAATCTACAATTAGCGTCTGTATGGTCAAATGTAGGCCTATTCCCCGTCAGATCCTATTTATAGGTGTGCTTCTTGTTATTACAGCAAGCTGTTATTGGGCTGCCACAACATGTTTACTAGATGTGGGCTACACTGTGCCCTATAGCTGACACTGTGATTATTTTTATGAATAAGAACAGAAGCTACTAAGTACTTAATAAAGTGGAACACATATTTTTCAGTGAATATATGCAAATAACTAGAAATCCCTGGCATTTCACATCCACCAACCTTCCAGCTCTCTACAGAAAACTGATTCATTATTTCTGGAGGGGTTGAGGCCCGGTGCATGTGTCACATAATTTGAAGATGTAATGAGATATATATTAATTCTGGGCAAAATAAATAATGAGGATAATATAGGAAACTTAAACATTCATTTGAACTAGAACACAATTCTTTTAGAGCCGGTTTTTATTCAGCCATCATGGAAACAAAGCAGTACAAATAATGTTAACTGAGCTCATCATCCAGAGAAACCGCTGGCTCATAGAAATCCCTCAGCTGGTTTAGTTGTTAAGCTACTTCTTCAGCGTTTTAACTCAAACTCCTACATGGGGAGACCTTGGGCAGTGGCCAGTTTTGGTACTGAGTAACCCTGTTTGTGGAATCCTGCTGCCACACTGAACAGTCAACAGTCGCACCAAAAGAAGATGTTTGTGCCCATCGGGATATTGTGGGAAAGTTGGCGCAGAGTGCAGCTGTCCATAAGTGATATTATGTTCTGTAACAATCCCAGGTGGAACAGATTTAGCCAGATCAAATAAAATAAGGTCAGTGACGGTGTGTTAAACCTCGCTGATATGGGTGCCAAATGAAGTGGGTCATTGTTCATGGGCATGTATGGGCATGTTTAGCCTATACTTGATGCACAAGTCACACTGCAAGGCGGGGCGATATTCACAAAATCAAATATCACAATATTTTAGACCGAATACCTCCATATCAATAATGTGACGATATTTTGGGGGAATGAGTATTGGTGCTTTCATAAGGTATTTACCCACGAAAATTAGTAATGGTCATTAGTAATCAGTAATAAGTAGTAATGTGTAATCAGTAATAAGTAATGTGGATATGAGCAGATAAATCCAATCATTTTTCAATTTACTCAGCCAGAACAAACTAATAAGTTCAGAAAACTGTATCACTTTACTGTAACGCAGCCTTTAAGATTTTTATTGTTTTTATTATTTAATTTTACTCACTTATATTGTATTATTATTGTTTTATTGTATTTTATCCTTTTGTGAAGCACTTTGTAACATTGTTAAGAAAAGTGCTATATAAATAAAGTTTATTATTATTATATTATTAAGATGAGGAAGAAGTAACATTTCAGTTATTTCACAATATTACGATAACCAAAATCCCAGACGATATCTATTCTCATATCACAATATCGATATTATACGATATGTCGCTCAGCCCTAAGTCACACTCTCATGGAAACTGTCATAGCATGTGACACTTTTCAAGCTCTTGCAGAAAGAAGGTAGTGTGTGCACCTCCAGAATACTGACCAGCTGTTTGATACAAAAGTTTGAAACAAAAAAAAAAAAAGAGCACATACACACCAGATTGATGTTCCCTTGGTGTTTTATTCAGCGATGTTTCCAGCTCAGCAGGTTGTTTTCAGGTATACAATATTAAACAATATATAGCAGTAAGAAAAGTCATTTGAAAATTGTAATTTCCAGGCCTGGAAAAACTTAAGTTTTGGAAATGTAATTTGTTCAGTATAGCTAAGTGTTTAATGTCAAGGTTAGCTGCTGGTACACTGAGTTACCTTTGGAAAAATAATAACCCAAATAACATATTTCCTAACAGAAGAAGTTGATGGAGTAGAATAGCCAAAATAAAACCTTGGGCATTCAAATCAAGTATTCAACAAAAAAAGGACTATCTGAACACAGCTGCTGTGAAATATTGGTCATTGAAATTGCATTATATGTCATGGGTTTAGCCTGGTAAAACTATGAAAATAATTAGCAAAGAGGTGTTAAGATCTCTAAGAGCTCTCAGGCTTTTGAATATAAGACAGTGTGAACTCTTTATCTGATGTGTTTTGTACCATTAGGAAAAAAATATTCAGTCTGTTTAAAACATTGTCTAGAGGAACATTAGTGTGAAATGAAAAGAACATTTATAATGAATGTCTCCTTTTTTGTTTCCATCTCTGTGTGAAATCCCACTGGACTTCACCTCACCTTCGCCGCTGCCACCCAGGAACCAGAATCATCTACGACAGGAAGTTCCTCCTGCAGTGTCGGACGTCCCCTCTGGCGCGCACCCCCCCCAGCCTGCCCGACATCCCAGGAGTCACCAGGCCGCTCAAACCCGACTGCTCTGCCCTGCCTGACACAGCCTGCCCTGAACAGACGCCCAGCAACACCAACCACAGCCTGCTGACAGAGGAGAGCACAGGTAAGGGCCTTGAAAGTGTGTGAGAGAGAGAGAGAGAGTGAGAGAGAGAGAGAGAGTGAGAGAGAAACACCTGAATTATACCGTGCCAACACTTTCATAGTTTCATTTCTTTCCCTGCTACTATATCTATCTTATTGTTATGAACTTATAATAATTTACTGTTTTTTTATTGTTATTGTCGTTATAATTGTTATTGTTTATTCATTATCCTTCCTACTTTCATTACTGCTATCAATTATTATTATTGTATATGAGAGAGAGAGTGAGAGAGAAAGAGAGAGAGAGAATGAGAGAGTACAAAACACCTGAATTATACCGTGCCAACACTGCTTTATAATTTCATTTCTTTCCCTGCTACTATATCTATCTTATTGTTATGATCTCATAATCATTTACTGTTTTTTTAAAATTATTTTCATTACTGCTATCAATTATTATTGTTGTATATGAGAGAGAGAGTGAGAGAGAAAGAGCCAGAGAGAGACAGAGAGAGAGAGTTTGCATTCCTATGTGTGAGAGAGACAGTGTGTGTGTGTGTGTGTGTGTGTGTGTGTGTGTGCGCATGCGTCTGCAATTGTGTGTCCTCCTACTCAACTGTATTATTTTGTTTTCCTAGGAGAAGATGCCCAGTTTGAAATGGACATTTGAAGCATAGACCCATGAAGATGAAAGTGATTCCTACCAGTGTCAGTGTCTGTGTGACGGTATGAAAGCATACCAGTTCAAACGAAGAGACTAAGCTGTGTAATCTCAGGGTTTTGAAAACAAGACAGTATTTTTTTTGTACTGTTAAACGTGTGATGATATTTTGAACTATGGAACAACTGATTCAGTCTGCTTACAAATTTGTCTGGTGTAACTGAAGCATGAAATTAAAAGAAAATGTTTCTTGTATGGCTGTAAACTGTTTTTAAAAATTAAACAGTTAAAATGGCATTTGTATTTTATGTAATTTGATTTATTTGATGACTTTAAACACTTTGTGCATGAGTAAAATCTTCAGTGTTGTCACAATAAAGTCAGAAACATATTTTCAAATAAATTATTGTGAGTCATAAAGAAAACTTTCTTTTCTTGTCAAGATGTATTGTGTAAAGTAACAATATATGTAGCGGCTATCTTAAAAGGTTTATTAGCCGCTGAGAGGCTAAGTAGGGGAGGCTATCTGTCCGACTCGCTGGTTCCAATCAAACACCTTGACTCCGCGGCTGAGTTTTGAATGTTTATTGTGTGCAGTCCGTAGCATCAAACAATGCGATATGCATACTTGAAACATGCCGGTTTTGGTATAGAAAACAAAGCGTAAAACGTACGGTCAACAGAAAATAAGGACTCCCCACTCACCCCCTCTCTACCTAACCAGACTGACTGATTAACAAACAGGTGATATCTCTTCCTACCAACACACACACCCCCCACGTCATGCCCCAAATTACCGTAAGTGACGGTGAAGCAGTGTGAGCACAACACAAACACATACATGGCTCCTACAATATATGTCAGTTTTATTTTAGAAAACAGTTAAGTCCAATTTATGATCCATGTCTTCTATGATAGATAGCTTCGGTAGTCATACACCGTTCTCTGCTCTTGGTACAATTGTTTTACATAACCAAGCTTACTGTTTGCTGATACATTTTGGTTTCTGAACAGGCTGTTTGAATCCAAAAAGGGTCAACTCAGGACCAGATATAGCCTGCTTTGACTGGGAGTGCAGTCAAAATTTTCTGGGGGGCTGCAACTGTCCCATTAGCTTATTGTTGTAGCGGGTTTAGAAATTATTGGGTAATGTCAGGTAGTAATTAGGGATAAGCCTAAGTGTATGTACAGTGTATTGTAGGTGATTATAGCTGTGTTTGGTGTTGAGAGCTGGTGTGTGTGTGTGTGTGTGTGGGGGGGGGGGGGGGGGTATGTCATGCTTGATAACTCTATGACATACCCGCAGTCACACACTCAACCCTGTAATATTTAGATTAGGTGGCTGGTGAATGGTGCGGCCTGACTGATGTTCCTGTAGATTTATGACTGTAGTCACGGTTTGTGGGCTAATACATCATACTTTTATTATCTGATTTGGGCTTCTGTATGGATGCTCACCTTGGATTATGGCACCAAGGATTGTTAGGCCTACATCATGTCCTGTATAAGAATTAGTTTTAGTAACAATGCAACAGACATACAGTACCTGTGTAACTTTAAACTGAATATTCGGCCATTGTGATCGTGTTTCCAGTTAACCTCCTTCTTTACCTCCCGCTGGTTATTTAGGCCCCTGTTTTACTGTTTTGTTTTGGATTGTTTTGTTACATCAGAGGAGGCTTTATCATTCATACGTTGTAGACACTTTCTCCTCTCAATATCACCCTTTGCCTTTCATAAAAATAAATAAATAATAGTATTGAAATCTGTTTTCTTTGCCGAGTGCGATATCATTCAAATAGAAATCCACTCTGCACTTTCCTCGTGCCATTATCATTCTCTTCTGGGGAGGGAAGCTTTATTTTGAGTTTGACAGATATTTCTACACACTGAAATGTGGACAATGCCCTGAACAATCTGTACTTCTGTACTTTTGTACATCGACAAAGCAAGAAAACTATGTGATAGTGTGATATTTTTCACTCCCCTACCCCGTACGTACTATTCATTCTTGTGAAAATAAATAAATAAATAGTTCCCACAATCCCAGTGCATGCGGGGAAAGGGGAGGACAAAGGATCAAGGCAAGGGACATTTTGTGTGATTGTATGTGAGAGAGAGATAGAGTGTATTCATGCATGTGTGTCTGTGTGTGTGTGTTATTTTAGTTGTATTTTATTCAAACTTTTCTGTACTATCTACACTCTAAGCCATGACCGGTGAGTGTAATGGAGGGGTCAATCATTGTTTATGTGCTTTGGTTGAAGTGAGTTGTGGCATTAAATATTGTGATGCTGCCAGCAACCAATACATTTTCTATGAGGTCAAACCTATGAACACCACCATTGTAAAAATAAAAAGAGGAGAATGTTGTTTAAACGCAATCAAAATGGACAATCATGAAACCTTGCACCAAGATAAGAATTTAAGAATAATTAATTTTATTATATACACAGGTCAGTTTGACCCAAACTTCGCAGGAAGGTTAAAGCGCTTGCACCATTGTTAATTCTGACATTTGCATAAGTCATTTTCATGGCATTACAAAGTATGGAGTCTTCAGGCAAAAAAAAAGAGTACAGTGACGTCTTGTGTGCAACTTTTTGTGAATCTCCTCTAGTGCTTTTGTCAGTGACCATCTTGTGTTGATATCTTGATCTTGTTGTCTCATCCTTACATTATTTAATATCTCGTATAGTAGATCCAGTGGCAAAAGTGTTGTCATTTTGTCAACCAAGGACCGAGTCACCTACTGTCCTCCCAAAAGTACCATAATTTTTCAAATGTCTTTCTGTCAATCATTTTATAAGAGTAGGTGTCACGTTTTTCAAATATATGGATACCTGATTTTGGAATCAGGTGAATTTAGAGAACAGTGTCCAGCATATAGTTCCTTCTTTCAGTCCTCCTTCACAGCAATGACCTGTGTTCCAGTGTCAGACTGGACTGTGTAAAGTGCCAATGGACATTCATCCATTTTTGCCTCTGAGTGGCTCAGTGGCTACAGTCCAATGTTTATGTGACATAAGGCCATAGGCCTAAGGGCCTTTTGCTCAGTGGCAGCCACACTCCTCCACCACCATGCCCTCGTGATGCCTCATAACCATCTCTCCATTCTCGTAGTACAGCATGGATAGCGGTGCCAGGCGTGTTGGCACACAGGACGGACATGGCACCCGGTCTGGGTGGTGAAGCTTTAGCAGGCTCTGGAGAGAGAAAGAGAAGAAAGTGATGGGTTAGAGTCAATCTATGCAAATAGGGTAGGAATCAGAATAATTTTATCAGCAAATACAATAAAAGTAAAGGAATTTGTCTTGGTGACGAGCAGAGATTCAGTCTTACCTGCATGTATGCATGGTTCGTTGGGGTGAAGGTCTCGTCTACTGGTGTAGGACAGCTCCCTTCACAGCGGTAGGCATTGTATCGCTTGGGATAGACAATCCAGTCGCTCCATCCAAGCTGGTCAAAGTCCACCCACATGTCCACTTTCCTGCACAAGGGGCCCTTCCTCTCCTCTGTGGGCATGCTGGCAGGAGCCGCCCCCACCACGCTGCCTCTCTGCTGGTGGTGCCTCTTGGCTCTGCGGCTCCTTGTCCTGGTGTTGGAGCCAGCTGTCACTCGCTCCCTGTCCAGGGTGACGTATTTGGAGTGCTCTGCTGTGCGGATGAGTGTCGGGGTTCGCAGGCCATCAGGGTTCTGGTTATGCTTCGAGAAGACAACCATCATGACCCGGTCGGCCGTAGGGTGTTGAACTCTCTCCTGGCCCTGCTGCTGCTCCTCCTCCTCCTCCCTCTCCTCAGGCCTTGGTGAGTGCTCCTGCTGCAGCCAGCGACGGAGCATCTCTGTCATGTTGAACACCTTCCAGGAGGAGGGGGAGACCAGAGCGCTGGGTTGGGCTTTCAGGCGGCCAAGGAACAGCCTCTTCTCTGGGCACTGCTTGCTGGAGCACTGGCCTCTGTGGGAGTGGTAGATATCCACGGAGGCTCGGGAAGACTCGGTGAAGGCAGGTAGGCGGATGCGAAGTTCAGACCGCTGGACGTTGTCGCTTGCAGACATGGAAGACAAGTCAAAGGTGATGGACCACCTCCCACCAATCTGCTGGCAACCTATAAAGGAGATAAGAGAGGAAACAAATCGGTTAGGATTATTCATGAACTAGTCTCAGCATTCAAGATTAGGATATACATAGAAAAGTGTGCAGGCAAACACGACTGCTCTTGCACCTCTTTGGGCTTTTATATGCTTGTCCCCAAGGCCCAGTGTCTTTTGACATGTGATGAGCAGGTATAAAAAAATGTTGTTATTGTCTCACTGTGGATTGCTTTGCTCTTGATACACTCGTGACAGCCTGGGACTGCTATACACACTGGGATAGGATAGTACATGCTCATAGAGGGCCTATTCTGCAATAAGCATTTCAAGTTCAACAGCAGGAGGTGCCAAAGTGCAAGAGCTACTATATATAGTTCATAGTTTTTGCTAGTATTTACAAGTATGAAATCCTTATAAAATGTATTATAGGATTACCGTAGGCCTATTTGTTTTTCGTAAGGAAATGTGGATTTATACAAATAACAAGATAGGCCTACAGACTCATAACCAGTTTTTAACGGCATTTAACCAAGCTTATTCTAAAAAGCACTGTTGTATCTTAAACATTTCTTAAATCACATGAAAAAATGTTATTTATTGTCAAGATATTTTTTTGTACTTGTACTGTACAAAAATCACTCATCTATGATCTATCACAAACTTTAGCATACTTTTTTTTTCAAAGTTGAATAGACTTACTTTTAGCGACAAGGTTGGTCACGGAGTCGGAGTCATGCAGACGGGGGTTGTCCTCGGTCGGGGTCCGGCCGGAGCTGACAGCCGGCGTCCTGGTCCGGTCCTCGGCCAGTAGGGTCCGGTAGAGCTGCATCATGTAGAGCGGCAGCCTGCTGGACTGCTGGTGCTGCACGGTGCTTCTGGAGCCGCCGGGCCGAGGAAGACCAGCCATCCCGAGGAGCAGTGCGTCCTGGTGGATCCTAGGAAAGGGCCCTGCGCCAAGAACCCGAACCAAATCCGCCAGAAGAAGAAGAAGCGCACATGAGAAACCCAGAGTTAGTCCCTTCATAATTCCGAGTTGGTATAGGCAGGTAGATCCAAATCAGTGATGCTCAATAGGTCTATGCGTTGGGTAGAGACAGGAGGTCCTTCTCTTTAGCCTCTCTGTTTGAGACTGAGGTGAGATGCTGTGACCTGGAGTTATAGTCGCTTATGAAAGCCCAATTGCTGCTGCTGTCTTTTGAAGACTTCTGTCAAGCCACGAGCTTTTGAAGGGCGTGTGTGATCCACGGGAATACAGAGGGAGCTCAAAGAGTTAAATGTCACAAGGTCGTTGTGTATCGAAACCAATCGCTCTTTGTAGTGGCCGAGGTGTGAACAACTCTAATACTTCTCCACTGATTGTTGTTGTTGTGTATATTAGAGATCCCTTTGATAAGGAGGCATGACAATAATATTAGTTAAGGAGATTACAAGCTGGACACAGCGCTGTGATTAATGGGGAACCAACACGGGAGTTAATCACGAATCACTTTCTGTTGTGACCTGTCATGACCTGTTAGGCCTGGTAAGACGGAGATAATAATAATAAAATAATCTATCACATTTTCACTTTGTAATGGGCCGGCTGTAATGGCCAACATTTCACACAACATCTCCTCTACGGGAAAAAATGATGCTGCTTAATATGTTCCATGACACATTTTAATCATCTGTCATTTCCCACCGGTTCCCATTTTATCCTGTCACTTTTGAGAGATTAGGCCCAGCATAATAATGAAACATACTCTAAATGTACTTGTCACTATTGTATGCTACAATTTGCTATAAGTCCTAATTCTGGTAACTGACAGTCTATTAATCATACATGTATACTCAAAAGTTCAGTTTAATGCTCTGTCATGTTTTTCAATTAAATGTGAATATCGTAAATTGTCAACAAAAATGCAGTTGTTATTATAGGCTTGTATAGTTTGTTGTTTGTATGTTTAAAAATATATTGTTTATAAAGGCTGATCGTTTTGTCTGTATGTGTCAAAATTTGACCCAAATAATAGTGACTCTACTGTAAATAATAATAAATAATATCCTATAAATAAAAAAAAAATCCTATCCTAAATTGAACTGGAGCAAGTTTCCATTTCCTCAAAAGTTCAAAGAAGCCACGTCAAGGAAAATGATTGTCAGGACATTATCTTTAATGAGCTACATCTACAAGGAAAACTCTGTGATATGGTAATGAAGTCAATGGCATCAGTTTAATTCCCATATAGGAGCATCCACTTATACTGCAGTTCAAACTTTTGGTGAGTTGGTTAAGGGGGGGGGCGTCAATAACATTGAACTGTTAATGAAACACTTCAAATGATACAACAAAAAAAAAAAACCCCGATAAAACAGCCTCACCTGAAACTTGAAGATGAAAGTAAATAATGGAGTATAAAAGTGTCATGGGTGTAAATAGACATATATGATAACAATGACATCTGACAAGGCGCTCCTCTGAACACATTCACACTCACACGTAGCCCATGCAGAAGAAAGTGCAGACAGCAAACTACAAAGCTTGGACTCTTTTTGATGAGCACGAGTTGTGAAAATATCAAAAAGCTCTAGAGGATGTGCAGTGAACTGTACTCGTCCTTTCAGAGCTCTTTATTGTGACAACATCAAACAAACTTTTTTTATTTGAACTCCAAAGTTGTGCTCTTTTTTTGGTTTTGTGTGATTGGAACGAAAGTCAGGTCTCGGATTGATAAAGAAAACAAAGACGCTGGACTAATTCATCAATCAGTTTTCACCAAATCACTTTATTAATCACTTTGCTGTTTCTGGGTAATACGGCATCCAACAAAACCACGTCATTTTAGACAAATGCCACAAAGACACAAAAGTATTTAAGTAAATCATCCGTTGTATATTATAGCTGTAATTCGTATTATATTCGAGTTGCAGCAGCTCATCCATCCTGGAAATCACTCTTTGCTAAGCAGCTTTGATTGTACAAAACGCCAAGCCTTTATGGACCAATCAAAACAGCATATCACCATTTTTCACTGCGAATTATCAGTACGATTTGTTGCATTTCCCACGCTAACATTTTACTTTATCAATGCAGTTTTAGTTTGGCACGAGTGTGTGACATTAACCGTGCCAAATTGAAGCTGGTCTGCACCGTCAACATGTTGCACTTGAAGTGTCAGCCGATGCATCTCCTATTATAATCCCCATTATCCAGCAGGGGGCACTATGAGCCAACCGTTTGTTATGACATTGATTAGGGCAGTCTCCTCAGTCCTCATGATCCCGCGTGTGCGTGTGTGTATGTCGGTGTGTGTGTGTGAGCTTCCAGGATTGTAGCCTACTCTGCATGTCCAACCAGTCAGAATTAGGAGATTTGTTAAATGTCGCCAATAATGCCGCAGAATCAGACTCACTTGAGTAGCCTATAGGAATGTTGAGAGATACAATTTTGATATAGGCAGTAATTTTCAGTGACACGGACATGCAACACATTTTCACAGTTATTATCAATATTCATCCAACTCTCTTATGTTACTGTGATTGGTAATGTGCTGCCATCAAAAATGTAAATCACTTTTAGAGACAGTTTTTCTCAGTGACAATGGTGCAAATCTACAGAGTTTTACAGTACATTCAGAATGCAATAGCAGCCAGGAGCAGCACACCTGGAACAAGTAGGTGTATGTGTAGTATGTGCTCTACTGCACTGCAACAAGGATTGATAGTTTGGCTTTTGAGGGGATCAGTGTACTTCACATTATCTCTGTTCCAAAGTTATTTGAAAAGAAACTTCAGTAACTGAAATGACAGCAGAATCTGCTAATAAATTCAAACTTATTCTACTCTTGCACACTTTGTAAGTCACTGTGGATAAGAGCTTCCCCTAAAATCCTAAAATGCCACATAATGTTGAGTAAGTCACTTACGTATTCAGGGTCAGTATTGTATTCACTGATAAAGAGTACGAGGTTTAGATACACCTTGCCCGGAGATGAGAATAATAGACACCTCATTCAGTGACCTTGTAACTCCCTCTGCTCCCCACTGATTGCCTAATTAATCGGCCCGGCCACTGATAGCCCTGAATTAGTTTGCAAAACAAATGAGGAAGAAGCCGTGCCACTGAAACCTCTGTGAGAGGGAGAGGAAGGGGTGGGGAGGGTGAGGGGGGGTTGGGGGGGTGAGGACAGCATGAATGAATAACAATTTGTGGAATAACATGGTGATTTGTATATTTTTAAGGCAGTTTCTAGGCTACTGTAATGCACACTGATCATCATATTACATGCATAGGATAATCAGGAATTTGTTGCAATTTGTTTACTTGCATACATGTAGACATTTCTCCAGACTGTCAAAGCACAGAAGCAGGAGGTGTTCAGTGTGTTCCTAATGAGAAGTTTGACAGGAATGGACACATGATTGTTGTGGAGGTTGAACCAGTGAATTTTTGTTTATGTGATTGTCTCTCTAACCAAAAGGCCACACTGTCATTACGACTTCCTCTCAAGACCTTTGTGCTTCTGGGAGAGAGGAGGCATGTTGCTGCGTTAGAGCTGCAAAACACAAAGGCTGTAAAATATTAAAAGGATTTTCAGGTGCCCCTTCATCAGTAGAATAATGGGGATAATTATCCCCGGAGTGGAGAAAGGTCTCTAATTGAAATGGACCGTTTGATAGAGGCTGGAATTTAGCCACCACTAGATTAAGTCCAGGGCAGAGGTGTGTGTGTGTGTGTGTGTGTGTGTGTGTGTGTATGTGTGTGTGTGTGTGTGTGTGTGTGTGTGTGTGTTTGTGTGTGAGTGTGGGTGTGGGTGTGGTGTGGGTGTGGGTGTGTGTTTGAGTGTGTTTGTGTGTGTGTTGAACTACCATGTCTACAACTAACTAAAATAAAATAAAAATATGTGAAATATTTTGTCTTTTTGTTTATTTGCACTGTAAAAAAATCAAGAATTTTGGGCAGAGAATTTTTGGCTATTTTTACTGAATGCAAACTACGCCACAAGGGGGCGCTATCCCGTAGCGCGACTTATTAGATCCCATGAGCCTCTCATGGGATCTAATAAAGTGCCAGCGTTGCCAATGCAATCAGAAATACTTGGGAGAAAACACCGCAGTCCTGTTTGGAATTCAGATTTCTGTTGAGTCTGCTGCTGCATTTCATTTGTGCAGCATGAAACCAAGTTGGTCCCAACTTTAAGTTAGTTGAGGATGTTTTGAAAAATGAATGTAAATGAATTTTCAAAAGAATGTATCATTTATTGTTTGTATTACACAATACCTGTTGCAAATATGTACAAAATACCTGTTCTCAACTTCTATCATTAGACCTTTAAAATTACCAGCCCACCAAAAACACTAAAACTAGAACTGAAACTAAATAAAAACTAAACTAAAACTAAACATTTGTAAAGAATTAAAACTAAGCAAAAGTCAACACTGAAAATTAACTAAACCTAAACTGAAATTGAAATAAAAATTGAAAGCTATATGAAAATAAAAACTAATGAAAAATCCAAGACTATAACTAACACACACACGTGTTGTCATTGGGGCATATCAAAAGCCCAACCATGTTGTGAAATACTAATTTGTAATATTTAATTTGCCCATTGGGACTCATGAATATGTGCATCGGACATTTTTAGTTATTAGTTTTAGTTATTCAAATCATGCTCTCTTTATTATGCGCACAAACATCCCCTAAAATGTTCCCTCAACAATTCTCTTAAAATTTTATTACATGAATTTTCATTATGTCTTGCCGTCTTCTACTTTGAAACCAAGGTAGCTTTGCATCATGCTTTCTTTAAATATGAATGATCTGTATTGTGTGTACTCTACAGTAGATACATACTGAAGATGCAGTAGCCTATAGTATCTACAGTATTGCCCAGATGTACGTCAAACAAGGTAAGCCAAACAAAAGATAAAAAAGATGGAAACAAATGACAAAGGCCATCCTGTCATATCCTCCAGATATACCTTACTGTAAGTGGTCTGACACATCAGACAGCTGCTACCCTGTACTGTAGGCTGCAGCCCACGATGAGTCTCAGCTCTGTAAATCTTTAAAGACCTGGCAATATTCCTACTCTTTACACTGTATAGTAGAGTCGACTCATCCCCTTATGCTCGGTGCTCCAGTCTTGGCAATCGCCCTAACTTAATGAGCCAATGACCTTTCACAGCATCATTTGCACAGATAGTCTATTGCTAAGTCATAATCCACAGCCTCTCAGATTGTATGATTTGCATTTATATTGATAGGAGAAATGTGGTGATTGATGCGGTCGTGGTGACGGTGGCTGCAGCCTGGACAGAGTCAGATAAAATGACATATTGGATCGTCTGGGCGCCTTTTGGTCTCGCTAGCCAAGCCAAATCCAGACAGTTTTTTCACACATTATTCTGATAAAGTCCCAAAGGTCTTAGCGAAGATTGGGGTCGATAATGATGATCAATCAACAGCTGTTGTGAGACGATACCAATATGACAAAGTAGAGGGGGATTATTGAAGAGTTCTGCTCTTTCTGACATTGCTAATCACAATAAACTATAGTGGTTTGAGTGGCATCACAGTGCTGCCACTCAAACCACCAATATTCCCTAATATTAACAATGTAGGTGTGGTTTACTATTTTTCTAAGCAGTGTATAGAGCAACATGCTGTATGTGGGAGCAAGTAGGAGTTAGTCTTGGTAGGAGCAATATTGTCTGTATTGTCTCCCATCATTCATGTTGGGTTGAAATTGGCAGCTCGGAAACATGACAAATAATGCAGTGTTGATTGCACTACTCCTATAACGCCCAATATGATTTTAGCTGTAGCTACCTAAACCCTTGCCTGAACCTACTAGCCTACTAAATTAAAATTGGTAACTTATATTACACACTAGTACTCCTTGTGCATACGGTAGTACTATTTACATAATACCACCACTATAAACTTAGAGTTATCAAGCTAGTTTTCTTCAAAGTTATGGATTCTGAATCTGATAATCATTAATTATGCAATGTCCTCTTAATATCTACAGACACATTAAGGAGAAACAATACTCACTTCTTGTGTTGGATTTTCAGTCTTAAGAACTCAGATATTTCCTAACCATGTTTGCTCTTTTTCAGCATTCAGTTACACACATTCACAACTGAGAGTTTCCCAGTACAGCCGAAGTCTCCTACTGCTAGTCAGTGTTAGCCAATGAACAGCTCCACTAGAGCAACTACGGGTGAAGCTCCACCCTCATCTTGACATGCTAAAGTGTTCGTCATTCAATTCCCCCATTCTGATTTTCCCAGATGGTCTGGAGATTTGAACCGGCAACCTTCCAGTCACAAACCTGTTTCTCTAATCATTTTGTATGTCACATGTTAGACATTTTTGTGGCCCCTTATTCAGACTAACAATGAGAAAGCAGGTGTGGCTTCAAGCTCTTATGATTGACAGGACACATGGCAGTTGGCCGTCCCTTCCAAATAAAACCCTGTAGCCTTCTTGTTACAGGATGGTCTATAGGCCCCCTTGGTGGCACACCAACCTTTTCCACTGATAATTTTCATGCCAAGAAAGACTTTCATTTACACCACATGACACAAAATCTTTCCATTGAAACCCATACTAATGAAATTATTTTAGGGTTAGCAGCTCCTTAAGGCCCACTGCACTGATTCAATGGTAGGGGAAAATCTGGGTTATATATTAAGCCTTTAAATGAAAAATTAACTGGGAAGAATTAATTCACAAAAAACAAAACTGAATAATTAAATGAATTAACAGAATAAGCAAAGAAAAGAAAATTACAGGTTTTACAGGCTGTTTTCATCAGGGAGGAACTTCCTTCATATCGGAGGTGAACAACGCTGACTGGCCAATGTCCAACATTTAATAAACGGCCAATATTGACCTGATGTATCAGGAAACTGACATATCAGTCTAACTCTACTGTCTACAATGGGATATAGTTTTAATTGACAGAGTGGGATTATTCTCCCCAGTGTCTTTTATCAGATTTTGAATTTGTGTACATTTTTAAGTTCAGTTCGCGTTAAAGACACTTCTCACCCTAGTAAACTATTCTGAACTCCTACAGGCGCATGAGTGCTGACACACACACGCACACACATGCACACACACACACGCACACACACGCACACAAACAGACTTTAGTGTTATTTTTACTTTCTCATTTAATAACTCTTAGAGGGTTCATAGACAACTCATAATGGTTTTTGACTTACTTGAATGACTTTCAGGAAGTTTGATTCCTTTGAGATATAGGATATACATTACGTATTAAAAGTTTTGCTGTGAACACATTTAGGGGAGGCTTCAGATGACCGCACTAGTGCTTTGTGTTTTTTCCATTCCATATGGAAGTAGATAGGTCATTGGAGTTGCTCTGTGATGTAAAAACCTGCTAACCCGTTTCAGGCCTGTGCAGACTGGCAGATGGTAGCAGTGGGTGCCACAGTCTGTTTCCGACTGCCGAAATGACTTGAAGGCACAAGCGGGCATAAATGTGTGAATGACAGGAACTGTGACATTTTGTGATGATGAAGATGTAGAGTTTTCGTTTTTTTTTCTTCCAGAGTGATTGATTATTTTTTCATGGCAGGTGCATTATTTCTTTCTTTCTTCTTTTTAGTCTTGCACCATTACGGCACAACTCTGGATACTTCAGACCTGGAAAATTGCACTTTTCAGCCACGGAAAGGCTCTCCAGTGCTTATAATTTATGCCATATATCAGTATAACTTCCTCTTGGCAAACTGGACCAGTGCACTTTTGTTCACTCAGAACACTTCAATCTACAGCCGCAACCATATGCTGCTTTAGTGCACACAGGTGGAAAGATATTTTGTCGTTCACTGTCCATCGTATGTCTTGCACTGGCCCTTTGCATTTGAGTGTGAGGTTTTGTTCTCCTTGTACTATCTGTGTCTGTATGAAAATTATCAAAATATCTTCATCAATGTCACCGAGACAAATTTTCTACATTAGTTGTACTTGGCAGTTAAAGTGATCGTGATTGTTATTGTGATTTTGATTCCAATTCTAAAGGTGGATGGCTATGGTATTCGAGGCTGCAGCATCAAGCTAAGAGCATGTTTGGTATTCTGTTTAGACATCCTCAGTAGAACAATACGTCCTTGGTGGTTTTGAGTTTGCTGTTAAGGACCTTGCTGTGTTTTTCTAGTCTCCAGGCGACTCACATAAGAGGTATGAGGGTAACCGCCCTACAAGGATGCAACATGTACCTGGTCTAAGTATGTTGTGAAGATACAAGGTTACTCTGCCCTCTCCAGTGGACAGGTAGTAATGGAAATCCCATCCCCCTCCCTCCTGCTCTCCTCCTCTACTTGGATTTGATCTTGCTCCTGCCTTGTAAAAATAAAATGAAATAAAAAAAATGCGGCATGTGGCTTGGCTCTTATTTCTGTATCTATTACTTCAGACCATTCTATGTACACAGAGATATTTGCTGTATCTATTGTTTGGGAACTTTGGCTTTGACCCTTGCACTCCTTAACTATTGGTTGCTAATGGTGATCTATAAATTTAAGCTTAGTCTAATATTGCACTCATTGGAAGTCACTACAGATAAGATTGTCAGCTAATATGTAAAATGCAAATATCAGTGATGTTACGATGTGAGGTGAACTGATTGTGTGTGGGGGTATTTGTTGTTCTTTGTTCTTCTGAAATATTTACAACTTTCGTAGCTGTGACGTACAGATATGAGAAGGGTACTACATCATCTTAAGTGTTTGGGGAGTGAACAACAACACACTCTGATCTCAGATCCTTTGGCTTCCCCTGATCCCCAAAAGATGAAAGACGCAGCCTGTATCTAAGATCAAAGCACTTGTCTCTCATTTAGGTGCCCCATCCCCCTTAACAAATTGAGAAATGTACTTCTAAAGCAACCAAAATGCTTCCCATGCCCTTTGAACATGTTTAAATAAAGCTGAAACTTGTTCTTAATTAGATACCTATGGCATATCATTTGTTGAAATCATTATGCAGAAAATACACTCATTAAATTTAGTTTTATGCACTGCTTTCTTATTTGTGTGCCAGATGTGTAAGTTTGAGAGATAAAAGAACTTAATTTCAAAACACGGTGCAGCCAATAGGGTAGGTCAAGGCAGGTTTCCAGCTAATAGAGAAATTCTAGTCTTTAAATTAAATTTCAGCATAACAAATTAGTCTATTCCATTTGCACAAATATCGTCATTGTTATTGTTGTCATTTTCTGTTTGCTAGGATTTAAAACGATAGAAAAGAACAAAGAAAAACACACAAATTCTGAGTAGTGGACTGGTCCTAGTTCTGTGTGGTTGGCTGCCTGCTTCTCCTGGGCTGATTAACCCCCTAATTTGCATGTGCCTGATGGGTTTGAATGGTTGTAGTGGTTCTTAACACGAGTGGAAAATAATGACTGTAGGGAACTGATTATTGATTGCAGTAAAATGAGCTTAGGATATCCTGAGTGATATTATTGGTGCATTGCAGTGAAGACACAGTTTGCCCATAGTTCTCTGGGTCTAGCCTGGGGGATGGCTGTCAATTCTGGGTTGCCAGGTTCCCATTAAACCCTCTTTGTTTGGTGTTTGCTTGTTTAGCTGGCAGGTAGAGTGGCTTTGGCCTTACTCCCTAGCCACTTGATTTTGCTATTGTCTCCTTATGATAAATGGCCACTTTTTATTGATTGTGTTTTGACAAATATTATAATAAAGGTTGAATATATTCTTGGATGTGCTCATGCTGGTGTGGTTTTGTTGGGGATCAGTAAAGAACCAGGTCTGAGAGGTGGGGGTTTTGTTGTCATTTGACCTTCACTCTAGTTTAGCCACCCCTTGTGACACATACATACATACATACATACATACATACATACATACATACGAAATAATATACAAGTATGCATCCTAAAAGTGAAAATCCTCTACCAAAGAAAAGTGGCAAGTCTCCATGATACAAATACATGTACTACGGTTTCCATGTCTGCCATTGTTAATATGGGTCGAATTTTAGCAATATTGCAAAGATGATAAAATTCAGTTTTAGTAATGATGTGCCAAAATTTTTGATAGCAGCACTCAGCAAATGTTAAAATTTACAGTAGTGTTCTCAAAAAGATACCTCGGTCTAGCTGGTCCAACAGCATTGAGGAGCAGGAATTTTAGGGGCATCTAACGTTTGACTTCAGATAAGTGCGCCTTTTAGGAATTGGGAGTGGTCATTCAGTTTAATATGTGTATAGAGTTGAGTGTCATTGGCATAGCAGTGAAAGTTGATTCCAAATTAACAGATAGTTTCACCAAGAAGTAGCATGTAAATAGAGAAAAGCAACGGGCCCAGAACAGAGCCTTGTAGTACACCAAAGTCCGTATTACAATACTCCCACTAGGCTTGCTTTCCCTTACTCTCCCACCTATACAGCAGAGTAAGGTGTACCTAATGAAGTGGCCGGTTAGTGTAAGTTGTACAATATATCAAACCAAATGAAAGCTGTTAAGTAAAGAATGACGATAGATATAACATATTTGTTATTATTTCAAACACAAACGTCATCATGTTAGTTAAATCATTTAAGATACCTCAAATAATGAATTGTCACATGGGATACACAAAATGAAACCCTAACCAATGAATCTAGCTCTCTTCAGCAAGAGTAGCTGGTGTACATTCTCCATACTGCTGTATCTTGCTTAAATATCAAAGGCTTTCAATATAATAAAAGTAGGATATGATATGATAACTTAATAACTGTGTAGTCAGGCACTGCTTCTCTCCTTAGCTTCAGTCCACAGTGTTGCAGTTCATTACACATCCAACATTACATTTGGAGATGGCAGGGACAGCTTTAGAGGTGATATACTCTCATGATTTACAGATGTCTTTCTATTCCCCTCTCCCCCTACCTTGTCCTCCTGCTCTGTGCTGGCCATAAAGTAATGGACTCTTGTTCATAGTTTATCATGTATTCCTTCCACAATGCCAACACTTGCTCTGGTAGGGCTCCTCTTCCTCTGCCTTCATCACAGCCTTCATTCTTTATAGGTTGACAAGTCTGCTTATTGGCAGTGAGCTTATTGCTCTCCCTTGTGGAGCTTGTTTTCCTGCCTTCGCTGATCTTTAAAGACCCCATGAAATGAAAAATGTTGTTTTTCCTTTTTGCCGATGCTGCTGGACTTAGTGTACATCTATCCTCTAAAACAAGCCAAAAAATGAGAAGAAATGTTGATTTCTAGAAATTTTATATTAAAATTAACAGAATGTCTCTTTCTGGTAAACAACACATTTCTGTTGATGACACTTGGGGGCATATACAAATTTCATCCAATGACATTTTGATAACTGTTGGAATTATTCCCCCCACCATGTTTTTTCGAGCATGCAAGCTCAGTTCCGCTAGCAGTATGGAGCAAAGGTGTTTTTGGCTGCACTTCACCTACAACTATTTTCCCAGACAAGGCGACGGAGGCGGAGAATATTCCTCCACAACTGAGTGTAGTGTAGTCCCTCCCACTGACACTTCCTGCCCTAACTTTCTGCTTCATCTGGAAATACGTCAATACATGGAAGTAAATCACGTTCTCCATGCAACTTCATGGGGTCTTTAAAGACCTCTGCAACCCAACTATCCCACAGCGGATGATTTTAAGAGTGTCTAGTGTTTCTCTCCATATGTAGTCCAGAGGGGATGAAGCTTTAGGAGACAGTGGAGGCCTTCCATACAACTCTTGCAGCTTTCCGTTCCAAGGCCAAAATGAAGTAGGCCTCACAAACTTTGAAGATTTTGTCTCCACCCAAAGGCAAGGCCCTGTCATCAACAGCTGGGTTCTAACTTGATAAGGGGAGAAAATAGCTCTCAAAGATGTGTGAGTGGGGTGAGATGTGCTGCTCTGGCACAGGCAGCAGCACTGAAGTGGAGTCAAACCTTTGTCCTCTGCATAGTTTCTCCAGCTCTCCGGTGAGAAATTCCATCTAGGTAATGTTCTCCTTCAAGACACCTTGTTGACCTTAAGTGTGCATCTTCACAGTTGTACTAGAGAGTGACCCAGCTTTCAGGCTCTGTTCTGCTTTGTGGGTGCCTCTCTTTCTCTGCCAACAACATACCATCAAACAGATAGCAGAAAAATCTATTAAGTTTCCCTTCTGGCATCTAGCACTGAGCTGAGCTGTTGGCCCCTCTTTTGTGCATTTATCTGCATAGCACACCTGGATCTGAAATATCTCACAAAGCAAATCTTCCATCTTCGTTTTCTACCTGTGTCTGTTCACATTAGTCCTATCTATCTATCTATCTATCTATCTATCTATCTATCTATCTATCTATCTATCTATCTATCACTTTGAGCTGGTAATGGAAAGACTATGGAGCAGACTATGGAGTGGTCTTAGTATGTTTTTTGTTGTTGTTTTTTCCTGCTTGGGACCAACTAGACCTACAATATGATAAGTGTGAAACAAATATAGAATGCA
Organism: Centroberyx gerrardi; assembly: GCF_048128805.1. Classification (NCBI taxonomy): domain Eukaryota; kingdom Metazoa; phylum Chordata; class Actinopteri; order Beryciformes; family Berycidae; genus Centroberyx; species Centroberyx gerrardi. The sequence goes on along the minus strand of NC_135998.1, from coordinate 10,923,579 downwards.
TGAATAATTTGGTTGCAATGGAGGAAAATTAAACAACATGTTAGCATTTTTATTAACAGGCAGGTGATAAGCAGTAGTTACACTCAGATACTTAAAATTAGACACAACATTTTCTCCCTTAACTAGAATAACAAGCAATTGTACTGATTGAACAGATAAACAGATTGAAAAGTACATGAACATTGTAGAAAATGTCATTATAACAAGTCATTTAATCTTGGTCTAGGTCTAGATAATTAGTCCACTTCAACTCAAACTTGAAAAACTTAAAAAAAACAAAAAACAAAAAAAAACCAACACATATATTGACATAATCAAGAAAGAAGTGATCTTCCACCACATCTGTACACTTGTTTTAAGAAAAATAGGATAGTAAGGCTATACTAGTTTAAATGACGTGTGGTTGACATTCATTCTGTGGCAGGACTGCGTGAGGTAGTGTGACATTTTGCCTATCACTGGTATTACCTTGCCCTGTTTTATCATGTACCTGTCATGAGCAAGACACTGAACCCCTTCCTGCTCCAGTGGCACTGCGCTCTGTGCCGCCGTTTACTGGCTCATCTGCTGAAATATGAACATGCATATGTGTCTCAGAAAGCTATGCAAAGACACAAATTCCTAATTTCTAAAATCACATTGTATATATCAAGGGTTTCATTCCAAAACCCTGTATTTTGACCAAATGTCACCTGATGTTCATATTTTAAAAAACACAGATGATCAGGCTCCAGGATAACTAATAATTTCAAATAATTTCATAATGTTCTATTGTAAGTTTTATTTGATTGTCAGCAAGCAGAGTCGTCAGAGTACCTGTAGGGGTCACATAGATGGTGAATATCTCATTTTGGAATGGATTGAAACTCTTCATATAACAGTATCATCAGCTAATATTAGGATGGCTTCTTTCCTCTGCGGGCATGACGACTTGCAGCATGCTCAGCTGGGTTTGATCTTCTACGTTCTGACAGCTCCATGATGCCAAAGAGCTTTCTGGGAATCCAGTGGCATGCTGTAAGTCAAAAAACACTAGCCATCCACTCCCATCAATAGTCAAAATAATGCCCCAGAAAACAACGGCACACAGACCTAAAATAGATGAATGAGTTGGCTGTCTGTGTGTGTGTGTGTGTGTGTGTGTGTGTGTGTGTGTGTGTATCTCTTTTTCATTCTTTCACTGTCTGCACACCCCACCTGCCATCAATACACACAAGCACACACACACACACACACACACACTGAGGTGTGATGGGACTGTGGTCAAATGTTTCTTAGGTCATTTTGGGCATGTTTGTGTAATCTGATAAAAATTAGTTAAATTTCTCTGTTGTGAGGCTGTTGCAGCTTTGACCCTTAACCTCGTTACTGTAAGTTGCTTCAAACAATGTTGATCTATTTTAAATCACTCTGAATAAGAGAATCAGTGAAATGTCTATCTCACTTGCAAATGAAAAAGCGTTTGCGGTTACATTTTATGTTAGGCGACATTAGATTTAATTTCTTGATGGATGATGGTCTGTGATATTGTGTTTACATTTCCCTTGTTCTTGACTTACACAGATCCTTGCACAGATCCTTGCTTTGTCTGTCTCTCCCTTGCTCTCATACACACACATACAACAGACACTCAGACACACCACACACACACACACGCACGCACACACACACACACTAGGCTAGATGACTATCATTACAGTGCACCTTCTAAGTATTCCAACCCAATCAGAGGTGATACAAAAGGCCTTATCAGAGCTGACGAGCTGGCCTCTTGAGTCCCCTTCTTCCTTCTTCTCCTGATTGCAGCTATCAGTGGCTGTGTGGGTGAGATGCTTTCTGATAACTCTTCTCTCTCAAATGAGCCCATCTTCCAGGTTTATGCTCAGAGAGGTGATGTCCCTAGCAGCTGCCATAGCAAAATGCTATGCTGTGTGAATGTATACAGAGATTGAATGTTTGATGATTCATACCATGTCTGAGTATGTACTGTATTGTTCTTCTTACTGAGTTCTTATACTATTGCACAAATGCCACTGAGACCTGTACATTTACTGTATTTGGTGGAAAATGTGCTATTGATTTTAAAAATGCACAACACACCGAAAATATCTTTGCCTGAGCAACTACCATTACTTTGTCATTAAGCAAGGCACTTAACCCCGATTATCCAGTTGCTTCAGAAGACTATCGTGCTGGAAAAGGCAAAACCCTTCCATGGCTTTATAAAACTGCATGTCAAGGAATTCTGCATGTCTAAGCCGAACAAGGTTTTAAGTGATAATCCACACATACATTACTACATCTAGAAGGGGAATTGTATGCTTTAGAAGGTGAGGCAGGGTGTATTTCAAGAGGCAGGATTACTCAGTTAGCCAGATGAGACGTGAAAGAGATTTAGCTATGTTTGGATGCATTGGATTTTAATCTGTAACACCCGAAGGTTACGGCATGTCAACCAGTCATCTCAGCACTGTTGTTATGTCTGTTGCATTCACGATTTGGCTTGCGTGCAGGGTTGGTGATACAAGAATTAAATACTTTTTGTAAGTCACTCTGGATAAGAAATATCCAGAGGATATTTGGAAAAAAAATATGCCAGTGATGTTAGATAATTTCTCTGGTTTCCAATGCAATTCTAACCCTTGTTCAAAGCCCAGGTGTTTTGGGATAGTTTTGGGAAAATGATCTGCTGTGTGTGTGTGTGGGTGTGTGTGTGCGTGCTTGTGAGCGTGTCTGTGTACCTTTCCGTGTGTGTCTGTATCAATTCAGATTAAGACATCTTGCCTGTGATCAAGCGACAGGAGCTGTCATTGGTGATGACAGCCTAATTAGCAGTCAGTGCAATGCTCGAGTGCCAATGGGTGTAACGCAGGGAAAGCACAACAGTTGAAACCTGAGGGAAGTGAGAATTATCATCATCCATGTTCATTAGGCAGGCAGGCGGCGGTTTGGACAGCCCCTCAAAACCCATCAGAGCTCATTCAAGCTTCCAGAATGTGAACTGCAGCACCGGGAGAGAGCTATCAAAGTCCTAATTCTCTCTCTTTACTTTTTCATCTCTTCGGAAGTGTTGTTCCCTTTTCCTCATCCGAGCAGGAGCAGGAGCAGGAGCAGGACGGGAGTCATTCACAGTTACATCACCCTGGGTTTCACAGATGAGTCATTCACAGCCTGCTGCTCACACTAAATCACAGAGGCCATCAGCAGGCGGAGCCCCTGTTTAAACATGAACTGGAAGTGCTGGCCAAAAAATGGCAAGAGACTGCTGGCTCTCTTCGGCTTCGCCACTACCTCTGTCTCTTTCTCTCTCTCGCTCTCTATCACTGTTTCCCAATCTCACACTGTCTGTTCCTCTCTTGCTGTTATTTATCCCCATCTCTCTTCATACTTTCTCTGTTTCTTCATCTCACTTATTTTCTCTCTGTATCTCTCTGTCTCTCTGTCTGTCTGCCTGTCTGTCTCTCTCTTCTCTCTTACTGCTAGTGAACAAATCATTCATCTCTACTCAGCTAATGAGACATCAGATGTTTCTTTTGCACAATAATAATTGGTCCTATTCTGTCCTTTTTCTAATTGACCACATTAATCTCAGTGTGACTCTATATCAATGAAAACTGATTTTCTATTCCCTTTGCCAGCCACGGTCACTGTTTTGCTATAATGATCTTGTACGTCGAAATAGATGGTCCCACTTAGTAATGGTTTTGTCTCCATTTATGGATGTAGAACATTTGATGTGATCTCTCTGTATTCATTCAGCAGGGCTGCGCCACCACAGCAGTAAAATGACCACTAATAAAAAGGTGAAATAGCAATTACAATGGCCTGTTTCCCTGTCCCGTCTTAATGCTTACATTGAATTCCTAATTTCCTTATTTCTAGATGTTCTTTTTTTTTTTTTGAGGTTTTGATGCTACTGCTGCATGTGGTTTGAAAATGATTGGATAGATCTCAGTGTGGGGGATGTTTGTTTTTAAGGATAACTAAAGGAGTTCCACAAGGATTGATATTAGGCCCAGTCTTCTTTACTGTTTTTATTAATGGCATCACCTCCTTGATAAACGCCTGTAAAAAAAAAACCTTTATGCAGATGATACGGTTTTGTACTGTTGCACTGATTCTAAGCAATCGGCCATTGAGAACCTACAACTTCCCTTCAATGATCTCCAGAATGCTGTTATTGGTCTCAAACTTGTGTTGAATTCTGATAACTCTGTGTTGCTTTCCTGAGCCTGACTATATAATATTATAAAAATAATATATAAAATGTCTCTAAACTCCCATTGAGCATGCCCCTGATCATAAATCTTTGAGATTGATGATAAATTCATTTTCAAAACCCACATAGATAATCTGGTTGTTGCACATGAAACTGGAGGTGGAGGTTTGGAACCTACAAAACCTGATCATGGATTACGGGAGTGGTCGGAGTGACAGTTGGGTTAGCTCATACCTGGAATGAACTACAGTGTATCTTCACGGTCAAGTTAACCCATCCTAGGGCCCTTGGCTTAGATCTTCGGGGCCATTTATGACCTCCTCTCTCTCATTTGTGCATGCACACACGTGCACATGCACACACACACACACACGCACACACACACACACACACACACACACACACACACACACACATACACTCACACAACAATGCAGATGTTCTGGCAAATGAAGTGCACATCCATCCTGGACCAATATGGAGAGGGCCAGCAAACAATAACATAAGAGTAAATTAGCTATGAGTCAAGATACACAACACAGACAATATTCAGATAATGTACTGGATTTTGAAAAAAAATTACCAGACACAGCCTGCAGTAACTTGCTTTTGTAACTTGCCATCGTTGTAAATGTGTATTTATGACAGTAACGTACGCGTTTCAGCTCTTCCACTGAGGAAGGCCAAGGGCTGAAACTCGTCATAAATACATGCTACGTGAGTGCGGACATTTTTCTGTCAGTAAGTAAAACATCAAGAACGCTTCTGAGCTGAGGCAACGAAAGCCCGTTCTGCTGCTTCTTCCGATATGACTTGAACGCAGCAGAAAACCGGCAGCCAGTAGAGTAAACAAGCTGTGTGTCAGCAAACTAAAAAGTAGCAAATGGACTATTATACCTGAAATGGCATGATTAATGTGATAATTGTTAAATCGCAGAGACATGTAAATGTAGTGTGAGTGTTACTGTGTTGAAAGGATGTGTTTTTAATGGCTTTTTTTTCAACTGTTGGAGAGTGTGTTTGCCCTGTGGATGTGTTTAACTGAAGCTAAGTAAACGATGACATTTTCAACACAATCAATCATCATGATGACAAAAACTAGGAAAATAAGGCCCAGGTTAAAAATAACCTGAATTATCCTTTTATGACTTCTTTTAATATTTTTTCCTCATGTTTTCTTCAGGCTTCCCGTGTGCATACTCCCTTATACAGTATATGAGCATTCTTTCACAGATGTGGAATTGCTGTCGAGGCCATACTCTTTATTCTCCAGTGGCTAAATGATCTTAAATGGATGCACTTAAATGCTTCCATTCAATGTATGTCATATTCCCATATGGCCCAAGTTTGTCCGACATGTTCCATTTTGACGATTATTGCCCTCCTCCTTCCCACATGACCCAAATTTCACTAAATGTGTGTTTCCACATCTTTTAGGGACAAAATCCCTCTATTCACTGTAACCATGGTGACTAAAAGCATATGGCTTTTCATCTTTGTCAGAATTTTTTTTTCTGAGCATTTACATGCCCAGTCCTCATAGGAGAAAGGGCATATTTTAAGATTTAAAAGGTTGTCTAGATGCAAACCATAATGCTAAAGTGGAGTTTCAAAATATATGCTGCCTAGGCCAAACACTGAGTACCAAGCCCTTTTCCATTTCACATGGAAAAACACGTAGCCTTGAAATCCTGCCACAAGATAAATACGTAAAACCTTATCAAAATTTCAACTCATTGGATGTTTATGTAATGCAGCATGACAACACTGAACTGTTTAACAATCTTTTTTCACATTTGGACGCTGGCGGTACATACAACATCATCAGTGATGTCACTTGAAGTCACTCTGTGTTTTGAACATTTCAACATGCAACACTGTCATCCAGGTTGAGCTGGGCTTGTGTCCACGCAGCATGCGTAGTCCACAGATCACTGTGAGCACACCGGTAGATTTTTCTGATCTGTCTCTCACAGGATGGGAGGATTTCAAGTCGCATGAATGCTAACAGCTCATCTCCTGCTCCGCCGCCTCACAGAACCAGCATTAAACCCTCAGAGGAGGTGGGAGAGGGGGCACATCCAATTTTACCACCCTCAATACATTCTCAGAAATTCATTCACTTTGTTCTCAGACATAATCACTCTGCTGTTGGACTGCACCTCCTCTCTCCTGATGTTGCCCTCAGTAAGACATAGGATTTGCATGTAGCACAGCTAAAACTGAGTGTCCCTGTTTTTTTCTTTTTTTTTTTTTTTGAGCAAACACAAGAGGCATGTGTGACCACACACTTTTGTTGTTAAGGGGATTGGATTGGATATTTTTACTGCATAATATGTGCTGAATTGATATGCTTATTCCTCCAGCAGATGATTTTGTTGGTATTAAGGCTAGATTCAGATTAGCGCTCCTATCATATATCCAAAGATGGGCATCTTGTTGCTGCAGAAGTGAATTGGACCTGTCAAAAAATTTACATAGCTAAATACCTCTCCTGCCGCTCATACAGAGGTTTGTGGCACATTCTGACAAATCCGAAGGCTTCGTTCTAAATTATCCCCTAAGCCTCACACCCTCTGCTCCATTCGAAATTTTGGCAAGAGTAAACAATATGCCAGCGGAGTCATAAACAGAAATGAGGCCCTCCAGGAGCAGAATTGAGGAGCTAAGGTGCCTGTAATCTCTGAAACCCAGAACAAAATTACTGAGGACTTTTTTTTTTTTTTCTTTTAGAATCTTGCAAACTTAAACTTAACAGCTAAGTTAACATGGTTGTTACTGAAAACTGTGGCCAAACCCTGACTATCTACAGCATGAACATGTTTTACATTTGCACCTGTGTATTTGTGCAATAATTGTGTATTGTGTTGTGTCACGGTCTGCCATTCTAATATAGGTGTGATTCTGCCTTGTTGTAATGTTTGTTGTTTCCAACTTGTTTCTAACTGATGAGTTTGATTCCAAAATGAGATATCCAACATAAAAAATAAATGATACCTACTCTTTTAAGATGATCAATAGAATAAAAGTCAAATCGTGGTACTTTTTAACTTAACATTGATTGACACTTTTACATATTGGATACCTACTTAGGGTTAGGGTTAGATACTTAACTTTGTTGTTTAACTTTATTGTTATTCTAGTTATATTTGATGTTGTTGTCATCTCTATTCTGTATGTTTTTATCCCTTGATACTGTCAAGAGGCCTTTTTTCCTTTTTTTGGACAGGACACTATTATAAAGAGGTTAAATGAAGTAGAATGAATCAGTCTTCATCAGTCTTTTATTTTAACAATATATTTACTGACGTTTTAGGCCCATCACATACAGAATGAAGAGGACTGGAGTAAGAACCCTTACCAAATACCCAGATAACCCCATCGAGTACAACAAAATGTAAAACATATAAAAAACATATATAGCCATTACCCCCCCAGCCGACTCCCAACACACACGTACACACACACACACACACACACACACACACCCTGCCTCCCCTCCACCAGAACATTTTATACTAAGGTAGAAGATTTATGCAGATGGTTACTCCATGCAGGTTACAGGTTAAGACAATCTCAGCAAATTAAGTTAAGAACAAGAACAACAACAAAAACAAAACAAAATTAAAGCTGCAAGCAGCGATGATTGGGCCCTCGCACTTGTATGTCAGGGTGTGCCGCAGCCGTTGCGTCGTTACTGGACACCGACCGGTCGACGCGGCTCTGAATTTTCATTATAAAACATGACATTTCCTTTTGCCAGTAGGTGGCGCTATGACTATAACTGAATATTGGCATGTAGATGTCTTCAGGCCGGGACTCTCATCAAACGTGTGAAGTTTGGGGCAGATTTGACCATGTACAGTCGAGTTACAAACCACTTCCTGTGTTGGCAGTAGGTGGCGCTATGACTATAACTGAATATTGGCCTGTAGATGTCTTGAAGCTGGGACTCTCATCAAACATGTGAAGTTTGGGGCAGATTTGACCATGTACAGTGGACTTACACACCACTTCCTGTTTTGCCAGTAGGTGGCGCTATGACCATAACTGAATATTGGCCTGTAGATGTGCTCAGGCCGGGACACTTCTCAAACATGTGAAGTTTGGGGCAGATTTGACCATGTACAGTGGACTTACACACCACTTCCTGTTTTGCCAGTAGGTGGCGCTATGACCATAACTGAATATTGGCCTGTAGATGTGCTCAGGCCGGGACACTTCTCAAACATGTGAAGTTTGGGGCAGATTTGACCATGTACAGTGGACTTACACACCACTTCCTGTTTTGCCAGTAGGTGGCGCTATGACCATAACTGAATATTGGCCTGTAGATGTGCTCAGGCCGGGACACTTCTCAAACATGTGAAGTTTGGGGCAGATTTGACCATGTACAGTGGAGTTACAAACCACTTCCTGTTTCGTGGCGAAACATGGAAATTCGATACCTTGCCAGGCCCACGCCGTTGGACGAAAACTCAAGTTTTTACCAACTTGTCATCGTCAAGGTCTGTTATATACGCTGAGCAAGTTTGAGGTGGATCCGATTAACCTCCTAGGAGGAGTTCGTTAAAGTATGACCCCTGTAAATGCCAAAAATGCCACAATAAATGCAAAATGGCTGACTTCCTGTTGGGTTTAGGTCATGGCACCTATTGAGTTTTTTTTTAAGTCTGGACATGATACATGTGCCTACAAAATTTCGTACATGTAGGTGAAACGTAGCGCGAGGGGTATTTTTTTTTAATTTTGTAGGGGGCGCTATTGAGCCATTTTGCCACACCCATGCGCAAGATGCATAAAATATGTAATTTTTCACCACTCTGAGGCGTGTGCAAAGTTGCGTGCGTTTTCGAGCACCTTTAGCCCCTCAAAAATGCGATTCATTGGAGGGAAAAATAATAATTCCTTGCATTACAATAGGGCTTCGCACCGGTCGGTGCTCGGGCCCTAACAAGGCATACAAAACTTTAATGTGTTACATAACGTTTGCCATATAGCCTGTACCCAAGCCCCTGTGAGTAATTTGCTTACACTCCAAGTTGGACAGGCGAGGTCCAACTGGGCCCTGGGGGTCGAGCCCTGATTGTCTGTCATCATAATGCTTAAGGGGCATAACTAGTTTTGTATCTATGTCCCTAGCCCTGTACGCTGGCCAAAAATGTATTCCCACCCCAGGTGCAGCAAAAAAGTTATCCACTGCCATCTCCATTATTAGATGGCAGTGGCCTACTTTATTTTGCATAAAAGTCAGAAGGAATTTCCATTATTCAAAAAGAGATGGCTTCTTTCTGAGATAAAACATTTCAAACACTTTTTCTTAAGTTTTATATGATGACAACTCTTTGAACCATACAGATACACTATGAGGCTCTTAATTTCTCTAGAATATAGCTATACCGTTGTTAGTTGCAATTAAGGCTAATTTAATAAAATTTTTGTTTTTTTGGCACTGATTGGCAAAACTAAATAGTCCTGCAGCAGCTGGAATCTCCACCCCAACAATGTCTTCAGTGATGCTCAAGATAGATCCACAATGCTGCTCAAGATATTTGCATGTCCAGAATATAAAAGAATCTCAGTATCAGTATAAGTCTTGGATCTGGGACAGTATTTGGAATAACTGATTTATATTATGTACATGTATATACAGTATATACAGTATGTTATGGGGGCATTCAGGTGTCAAGTAAACTTAAATTAAAAACTTAAATTATAGGAAAAAAAAAACTTAAATTGTAAGAGTTCATGTCGGCTGTTATAAGAGAATTCCTGAGCGCTCTTACATCTTCTATTGGCTAGTGGCAAGCTTACATTCAGAATCCTCAAACGTGCTTTCCAGATCTGTTTCCCACTCAGTCCTCACATTACGGGCTCTGTATTCTGTGAGGCTCATGAATCTTGCCTAGGCAAAAGAGGAAACCTCTAGAGCTACACTTTTCTTGCATCATATCACCATCAAGTGTTCTGGAGGGCAATGTTGTACTCTCTGCTGTGCTTTGATATAGTGGCTGACTTGTAGGTATTTAAAGAAGTGTGCAGCAGGGAGAGAAGTGTGCAGCAGGGAGCCCGAAAGCAAGCCTTAATTGTTCAAAGGTATCATGTTCAAATGTGTGTGTCTCTGTTATAGCAATCTCTGGTTGTTCCATCTCTCAGAGCACTAGGTAACACAAGGTCGTGTACAAGGGGTTGATAGGGTTGTTGATCAAGGCTCGATTATTTATCCAGCTGCTGAGAGTTCTGGCTTTCAAAACTCACTGCCTACCTGTAATCTGTTTTGGAACAATACTCCCCACCCATTGAGTTTTATTTGGGGGGAACGGGGGAAGGGATTCATGTATGATGCTTTGGTTCGGATAAATCAACAAGGCAGTCAGCAACAATTTTCGTGCATAGTGATTTCCTTACAAACAGACTAAACCAATTAAATCCTCTGCCAATCCTTATCAGTGATCCCCCTTCAAGGTTGAAGAGGATTTTATTGGTGGAATCTGTGATGAATCGTAGCTTTTACCTGGATTCACCTGGTCAATCTATTTCATGGAAAGAGAAAGTGGCCCTGTTAAGGGGGTTGTTTTCGTGGACCCAAATGCAGACACGGACAATAGGTAGGAGAAAAAGGAAAAAGGTTTATTGGAGGTTGGAATTGGGTGTAGTGGGATGAAGGCAGCAGGTCGGAGTAGAGGAGATGATCCGGACTGGTCTGGCTGACGAGCAGACGAGCTGGCGGGTTAGCAGGCGAGCGAACAGGCTGGCTGGAGCTCGGGTAGATGTGTGGCGAGCAGGCGGACAGGCAGGAAAGCTGAGAGACTGGCAGGTGTGGCGTGGGCAAGCGGAGAGACTCACAGGGAAATCCTGGACACAGGAGAGATACGATCAACACGTACAGAACTAGGTACACAAGAATAGTCCAGACATGAAAATGCAGAGCGATCGAGAGTGTGTCTACCACAGAGTTGGTGGAACAATCTGGCGAAGAATGGATGGTACGCTGGGGTAGATATACCGGAGGTGATGAGTGATGAGGTTCAGGTGTGCAGGTAATTCTGGAGCCCAGGAGCTGGGAGGGAGAGGGAGCCACGCCCAGGCCACACATTCCCACAGACACAGACAAACACAGAGAGACAGACCAGGGAGGCGGAGACACAAGGGGGGCAGGGAACAAAGAGAAACACAAGGAAAACTAGAGTCACGGCCCTACTATTTTGTACACTCATTGTATGTTGGAGGATTTTATTGCTACTTCTAATACTAAAATAATGGAGCATATTGGCAAGTGGTAATGAGGGGGATGGATGCTACCAGATATAAGGAAATATAACCATGAGGTACAAGGATGTATATCTCATGTAATATACAGTAAAAGTACTAAAATTACGACTCATGGACATTAATATATGTTAGATTACATCAGAATCACCCTTTGCTCACTTCAAGTAAACTGATACTTTACTAATATGCAAAGTCTGACTACATATTCAAGTTTATATTATTCTTCATAAAAGATTGTTGACATATGAAGGCATAAATGTATAAGTAGCATATAAGTGCCACATTATCTATGTAGGCTACCTTGTAGCAACCGATACCAACTTTTATTTTGTATGTGAAGCATTTTCTGTGTCTATTAAACATCAATCAAGTTCATCACGTCGTTGAAAAATTCCTTAGCCAGCTTAGAATTTGTGCTTTGATTCAAAATTCCCTCTCTGCAACTGCTACCACGGAAGTATTATATTATCTTATTACTGCTACCTATACCTTTGTATGAATTGTTTGGGTTGCAATGCCTACACCCGTTTTATGGTGAGCTATCGTGGATGAGGTGTAGAGGTGAGTACATTTCTGCCCAATCTGCATTGAGTTGAGTCCCGCGCAATGTCCGATTGAATAGCTCTGCGTTGTCGTGTCATGTGGTGAGCGGTGTCGGGTCGTGCACAATGTTAAGCTGGGAGCTCTGCACCAGCCACTGGTCCGTGCCGCGCTACCCAGGTGGATAGTGTCTATTTTGGTAAGGGTTTTGATTTGATTTTGAGCAGTTTCCAGCTACCGTTTTAGTCACATCCATATGTAACTTTAGCTGTAACTGTGTAGGCAAGGTCACAATGCTCAGTTGATATGGTTGTTGCTATCTCGACCTTAATTGCTGGCTAACCCACCTCTCTCTGCTCTAGGTGGCTGCCGCACTGTTGCGCCCTTTCCTTGCGGCGCTCAGCTGCCTCTCTGCTGCTAGACTGGGTTGGACGGGCTGTTGACCCTACACTATAAGTGGAAAAGTCAAACACAGACTGAACAGCTTCTGGCCTCAGCCTGTTGGTCCGGCAAACTACCAGCATGCCTGACTCAAAAACCCTCTCCTCTAGCTACTCATCTAGAAAGTGCTCACTGTAAACCGTAGCTGCAGGGCCAACTGGAGGGTTCTCTGTTTTCAGTGCAGCTAGCCAGCGATGTAGAACCGCTCGCCGCTTCAGAGACAAAGAGGAGAATACTGGGTATGGGATGGCCCAAGGAAACAGCTAAAACTTCTGCCTGATATTAGCTAATGTTAGTTAGCTACAGTTAACTTTGTTTACAGTTAGCTGGTTGACAATCATAGTATTATTCGAATTTAGCGGTACTTTCATTAGTTTCTACCTACTCTAAATTTTACCATTGTACCAGATCTCATTGCAGTGGGAGTGTGTTGAAAAGATGTGGAGAGCACTCCCTGCAAACTAAGATTTGCGTAGCTCTACAGTGAAGTAGGCCTAACTAACAAAATGTTGGTCAGAATTGATTGGCATAATGGCAGAAACTAGGAAAATAAGTCTAAGTTTAAAATTAACCATAATTATTATTATTATTATTATTTCATTCAAGCTTTCTGTTCTTTTCTGTTTCTGCTTTCTGTTTCTATTCAAGTGTTTCTGAAAACAATAACAGGATAATTCCAAAACGTTTTGGAGAAGTATAATTTTCCGTGACTTTTCAGGGCTTAGTCCTGGACAAAGAGCTGTTTTCTTTCTAAGAATGTCCGTCAGAAGAGCAGAAATGACGGCAGACAGTGCACACCAAGAAAGCTGTACAAGGGCACCCTGACAATAATTCAAACTCTGACCTCCACGTCACCGTCATGAATATGGAAATCAGCCTGGAAATTATGAAGTTGATTGAACTGTCGCATGATGAGTGCGGAGGACTTATTAAGCATTTGGTTAGGGAGTAATGAAAGGCTTTTAACCCACGTCTCGTCCCTGCACTCAGGACAAACCAAGCCTGACACTAACGTCCACTTTGAATCATGAGGCGTGAAACAGCTCCTAAAATAGCCATCAACTCTGGTCTCTGAAGATTGAAGTTTCTAACAAGCTATTGAGATAAAATCATGACTTTATTGTGCAGTTGTGTGGCATCATCATTTGCAAATATGCACTCGAACTTGTGAACATGCATCACAGTGAAGGTCTACTCAGTTTTGTCAATGTGAAATGTATTCACATTTGTACACTTGCATCATAATCTCCAAATTTAGACCTTTTAAGTGATTTGAAGCGGTCTCCATTGGAGTGGAAGGCCATTCTATTCCAATAGATATAATTTCCTCAAAAACAATGCACTTTCAATGATCTTTCAAGAAACTTTCAAGATCTCTGTCCCCGCAAGACTTTAAGTGTAATTTGGTTTCTTAACACAGTAAGTGAACGAATTTAGCAAGATAGCTAAAGTTTTTGGGTTTGTTGTTGATTTGTAATGGACTTCACTAATGATGAAGATTGAGATTTTGTTTTCAGAAGTTATGAATCTACAGGCCACAGAATAAAAACCAATACCAATTTGTGTTAGCATGCACACCGGATAGAAGTATCTACTGGAGAGATAATTTTGGTAACAATCCACTTGTCAGATATTGGATAGGTGATAAATGGGCCAAACTCCCAAAAAGTTGGTGTAGTCCTTTAAAATGCACCTTACACAGAGACACGATATGAATCAGAACTGAATAGAAAATAATTGAGACTTTGCCTTGCGTTATGTATGTTGTTTAATATATCCATAGCTTTGAGAGAGGGAAAAAAAGAGTGCAAGACAAGCCAGTGATCAGAAAAGGTTGATGTGAAGAGGCTGAGGGAGAGGCTGAGGTATCCCATGGATGGCGCTTCTACCTTCCCAGATTGGATTTGCTTTGCGTGGATCTCAGATAAACAAATAATAGAGGCCTCCAAGAAAAAAATCGAACCCAGAATGATGTGGACATTGAAATATTTTGTTTTGTTTGGTAATTTGAATTGCACTGAACTGAAAAGAGCTCTTAAAATTTGTATGTACTTTTTTATTTACTTTTAAAACCTTGAAGCATTTATTTATTTATTTATTTTTGTAGTGCACTATATTCAAGATATACAGAATACATTAAATTTTTTCTTTTTTTCTTTTTGAGTAACCTTTTGGTAAAAATAGAATAAATGCTGGCTGTTGTTATTTCTCAAGAACATGGTCATGGTGTTCTACTTCAATTTACTTAAATTCCCCCTTTCCAGACCTAGTTAGATAAGTCTATGTTCTTTTGAATTCTGGTCTTTTTGGTATACAGAGAGCTTTCAATTACTAGTCAACAGGACAAGCTTTGATACAGCCAATTACCTGAAGAAAGCGATCAATGATTACCAACGTCATGTATATGGTCTGCTGGAGGAGACTGAACTTCATGTTTAGTTGCACTACACACTCATAGCTTGTGATGCATGTTCACAAAGTTCATATTTGCAAATATGACGCCCCACAATCGCATAAGATGACACGATTTTATCCCCACACAATGACAAGGTCCCACCCAAACAGCCGCATATGCACACATTTTATTCTGGCATGCCTAGGCAACACTCTATCATTTTTATCTCAGAGTTTTCACACTTGTCTTGATCTTCTTAATGATCTTCTTCGTCCACTAGCTTATATTTTCCATTATCAACCAGCTTAAGGGGGAACTACTGTAGGAATAAATAATAATAATATTTTCTTATAATTATTTAAATATATGATCAAATGACTCTCAAAATGGGATTTTGCTTGAGAAGTAAGATGTAAGATGAAGTCAATGTATTTTCAATTATCCACCCTTTTTACAGGCAGTTTCACATTAGCTTCAGTTAAAGTCGTCCTCCCCCTCAACTGGCCAACACACAAACAACACAAAAACAATGCCGATTCACCCGTATTTTTTAATAGGATTTACAACTTTACTTGGCCTTGATTTGCTCTTCCCATACAACTACTGAAATCTTTCCAATCAGGCAGGCTTGTATTCTTTGAACTAACACGCCTTCTGGGATCCTGTGTAGTATTTTTTTTTACAGTTCAAACTCATTTTTTACAACAACACAGTGCATTTTAAAACAATACATCCGGTTAATGTAGCAGAGGTTGGCAATTGTAATTTAAGATGACACTAGCAGAGGGAGAATAAACTGTAGCGTTAATTTTACTGTCAGATTTAATGTCAAGAACTTTAAAAAAAAGAAAAAAAAAAGCTGATCATTAAGAAGGAACAGCCAGTGCCACAGTTATGAAAAAAAAAAAAAATATATATATATAAATAAAATGTTTACAGATATTTGTGTGTGTGTTAGTGTGAGTGTTTGTGTGTGTGATTGTGTTTGTCATTTTCTGCTATATTCTTTTTCCTTATTAAATATTTTTGGTGGTTAGATTTTTAGAGATGAACGGTCTGGACTGTTTCCCTGTTCCCTGTTTCCCTAACTGCAGCCTACCAGGCCTATAAGGTCTGGGTGTTAAATATAGAGCCCCCTACTGGGAACAGAGGGATTTAGAGTCATTATGAGGTGAAAATTGTACTGTATTGGATTTCCAGGTGCTGTCTGTAGGTGCTTGTCTGTTATGACATCTGGCAATATGAGTGGAGTCTATCTCTGTCTTTGTCTCGCTATATTTCTCTAGAGGCTCACTTCTCGCAACACCCTATACAAACTAACAGACAAACAGTTCCATATGACTACACCCACACACATACACATGCACCACACACACGCAGACAGACACATAATCACACACACACATACACGCACAGAGTGACTAATCTAGAGTGTAACTGGGAGGGTGACTTTTCATCACTGATGAAATGAATATGTATCAGGGGGAGAGGAGACCGAGATTCTCTGTGGGCCCACTCTGTAAAAATCATAGAGGTCAAGCAGCCAGATGTGTGAATGCGTGATAATGCAGCTATATGATGCAGCAAACATAGCGTGCGAGTGTGTGTGTGTGTGTGTGTGTGCTCTGTATGAATGTATACAACAGCGAGAGTGTTTGTGTTCATACAGCATTCAGTGTGCGTAGATGGGTTGGAAGGTTAAGCTCTTAAGTAGTGCTCAGTGTTTCTCCCCGACATGGAGACACATCAAACAGCCACACCAATTTCCGTCCAAGCCATCCGATGATTGCCATCAAGTGTCCTAAGCAGTGCACTTTTGTACTCTACTTGTCTATCAAGTCTCTATTCACTCTCAGCCTCTATGTTGTTTTGTGGGGGAATCATAGCTCATTGCTCATCGATAGACTCTCCAGCTCTGTGTTGATGCAGACATAACACAGGGCAAAGACCTAATGCATGTACAATAATACAGTTTGCAGAACCATGCTGAAACCAGCTAAGCATGCCTTCATGATTCGAATCAGTTGTCACTTTGTTATTACTGTTTGAAAGTCAAATTGTCTTATTTGTCCTTTGTCAATATTTGCTTATGATGTTTTATTCATGCAGTACCAGGCTATTTTGGCCTGATTCAGAATACCATGGTTTTAATATATTCCGAGTATATATTCATGTCTGAATGACTATTAGCATAAAATTAAGGAAGAATATCAAGGGATCCATCTGTTTGAGCCCCCAGGATTTTAATATCATAGCAAATGATAAACTTTAATCACAGAGTTAAAGTGCTTTACAAAGCACAGCAAGTGCTTTACAAAGCACAGCAAGTAAATTATAAAAATCAATTCTGACATGTGTAGAGAAGCTAAAATAGAGGTAACACGATGTTGATGTGCGTTTCATTTTCAGAACCTGGCAGCAGAAATCTGGGGCTATTACATGGCTTGTCAGTTGAGACAGGAGAACAAAGCATTACATTCGTGAAGGCAAGATGGCATGTCATTAAAAGACAAATCTATTCTTTATAATATTCCAAAGCTGATGAGACAATGTTTGGACAAGCTTTTTTAGTTTATATGTATTTTAGGGAGAGTAGAAAGGGCGGGGTGAGAAGAGAAAGAAAGTAGCGGTGTCCCTGTACGCATACATGTATCTGACTGTTTGTATGTGTGCCTGTGTGAGAGTGTGTGTGTATGCGCGCGTGTGTGTGAGCGTATATGAGTATGCGCGTGTGTGTGCGCGCAGATCAGTGTTCGGCCGGGCTGCAGCGTGGAGCAGAGCGGTGCCACCCCCCATGGCTGCTGAGCGCAGGACGACGGCTGACTGAGAATGAATGTGGACAGCTGAGCGACCGTAGGGCAGCCCTGGCCGAGGGTTATCATCTGATGACCTTGTGCTGTCCGCCGTGGAAAGCCGATCTGACAGCGCAAAGCTCGAGGCCACGGACACACATGTGGGGAGCGCAGATAGCCACCAGGGCGCAGACTGTCTGACTGACAGAAGTGGTGTCAAAAGGTAAAGTGAGGACTGTGAGGTGTTGGACCGTTACGATAAGCAGAGTGAGATGCCCTCGCCTTGTTAGTCAATTAAACAATTAGAGCTCTATCTTTTTTTCAGCTGCCACCAGTAGCTGAGTCACTATGACGGTCGGTTGCTCCCAAAAATAAAATAAAAACTTGGCTGCGTATGTGCCATGGTGGGACAAAGCTATAAAGACTCAATGAACCTGACTGCTGCGTCACTTTGAGTTTGGCTCGGTTGGTAAAGCAGAGGTTTGTCATGCCAGAGATCCCGGGTCGGCCAATGTCCACCAGACTCGTTTTTTATCCGGCATTTAGATGTGTGTGTGGGTCAGAGCCGACACACAGCCATGTTGTCCAGTGTTGCTGTGTCCGCCGGGCGAAGAGCGGGAGTCAGACGGGAGCTGTGCAGTTTCCTGATTGAAGCCACATCCTCTGAAATGAAAAAAAAAAAAGTGTGACGTGACCGCCAACACCTCCTCAAAGCGCCAAGCTGGTCATCACGAATTAGCACAAATTACGTGGTTGTTTTTCTTTTAAACTGACGAGTGCAATGTTGGTCTGGTGATTAGAAGAGACTGTCACATATCAGGAAGGTCAAGAGTTCAATCCCTGCTGCAGCCAATGAGTCCATCAGTGTTGAGAAGTCCAAAAATATTGAACCCTACCCCCTTGTGGCTGTCCCTGCCCTTTGACCCCTTTAATGAAAGGTGTAGGTACGCATTTCTACTAGAGATGGGAAGAAACAAAGCCATTGTCTCTTCTCCTTAACACCATGCTTACCATAAATTGTTTGGTTGCTTTTGTGTGTGTGTGTGTGTGTGTGTGTGTGTGGGAGTGACTGTGTGGTCAGACCCAGAGACTGGCTCTCACTGGAAGGGCAGCTAGACAGTGCAGTATGCTGTTAGCTAACATCACTGTAGTAACACCGTGCCAGCACAGTGTTACTACATATAGTTTGAGGAGAGTTTGATTTCTCCATATCAATATTAATGTGCATCTGCCCAGCAATAGTCATAGTTAAGTTTTAGAAACAGTAACAAAAAAGCCCTCCCCCTACTCAGGGTAGTTAATATGGCAGCATATTGTACCATGTGCAGTCCCCATGTGAGATGTGACTTCCAACAGATATGTTCCACATAGTTTCTTATAATAGCCACGATAGAGGCCACAGCAGGGCTTCCAACACGCTGTCCACGTATGAATGAAGATCTAGGCCATTTACCTTGTTCAGTGGTTGATTGTAGCGATGGCCCAGGCAGGTTGGTGGTGGCAGTATGAAGGTGTTGATTCAAAAGAATGATAATTTAAACTTAGTAATTTAAAATAAGACCATAATACTATAACAAAAAGTGGTTGAAAAACTGTGTGCTGTGTACTGTGCTTCCTAACAAAACTGAAAACTGGCTATCTGCAACGCCATATTACAGTAATTACCCACAGGTCCCTACAACCGTGACAGGTTAAGCCTTTCAAAATAAAAGCATCTACTTAACGTTACCAATCCATTACATAAATCAAATTTAATTCATTACAGGTCCTTGTTCATAAAAGACATAAACCAAACCCAGGCAAAAATTAAACTTTATATTATCAAAATGGCTCATACACCCCAAGTATTAGTCTAATAGCCCTGGAATCTGTTGCTGAGCTAAACACGGCAGTCCTCGTTTTCCCGCTGGTCTCCTGGCTTCTTGCATTGGGTTAAATTTCCTGCTAGGAGTGTTAGTGAAAGTTTCATTGCTGATTTCTTATTTTCTTTGTAGCGTCACAAACACATGGACATGATCTATTATTGACAGTTAAAACTCAGTGCATAGTCTTGTCGCTCATGTAGCAGTCATTACAGCTCGATAGGCTGGATACTTTTTTTTGGGAATGTCTGGAACTTATGAATGACTCCTGTGTGACCAGTAAAGTCATCCTGTCACCCTCTTGTGGCAGCCTGGTCAGATAAAGCTTAATCTCTCCATAGCGAATTTGAAGGACAATTAAATTACAGAGTACATTACACATGACAGTGAATCCATTTCCTTTTACAGTAAAAATATTCTTCCTTTATTGATTGTAATTACATGCAGGCTGCTAAAGACATAACTGAGTATTTATGGCAATGAACTTTGGAGTCGGATATAGTTTATAGTCTATCTATTCATGCTGTTGATTATTCAAAACAAAACATTTAAAACAATTTTTGAAAAGGTTGATAAGTGTGCTGTACAGTCACTGTAAATGTTGAAATGTTATGTGTGTGCATTTGTCTGCATTTCTCTGTAATTATGCCATTACATAATCATCATATCATAAACTTATCACTTATTACAAGGACAAAATGTTTATGAAAAGTCTGGTTGAACTGAAGCCTCAAAAACTGTGTGACAACCCGTTGACACCGTACCTTGCTCTGCATCATAAATCGCATCCACCTCTATATTTATAAAAATAGAGAAAGAGAGAGAGAGAGAGACAGACAGACAGACAGACAGACAGACAGACAGAGAGAGAGAGAGAGAGACAGACAGACAGACAGACAGACAGAGAGAGAGAGAGAGAGAGAGAGAGAGAGAGAGATAGCGGGAAAGGGAAAGAGAATATTTAGTGGGCGAAAGAGTCCAGCTGCTGAAAGTGGTTAGCAGGACCAGTGAATCTCATAAAGCGGAGACACAGCTGTGGTCCTTAACCTGACTTCCTCTTTAACAGACTGAATCCACATCTTACCAAACATCGTAAAACATTAACCAAGCTGAGGCCTTCAACTCAATTGTAGAAGGATCTTGTCACGTATGCCAGGTGAAAAGTGAGTATGTTCAAAAACATAACATTCCACCAATTTCTAAAAACGGGACTATTTGTTTTTTTGTTTGTTTTTTGGGACGGTGTATGTGTGCGGGGGGTTTTAGTGGGTTTTATGGACTGAAGTTTGGTATAACCTTCAGTTTAAGTAAAAACATTAAACTTGTGATTTATATAAGATATGGCTTGTCATTTCTGCTAACTCATGTCAAGAAAAATATTTCATTGGCAGAGTGGATGATGTTTTGTTGGTCGACAGATGACCGGTAACTGCTTGGTTTCTCGCAATGCAGAACCTGATTTTAAGTAATTTTTTTCAGTATGCACCGTTAGCTAAACCCATTTAAAGTGAATTAGTCCATTAGAATTATCACCATTGTACTGGCACCTTTAATATGTTTTTATGTCCTTGATCAACTTTCTTTGGGATAAATCAATTAAAAGGAACATTTGCTACAAGCTTCAAAAGCCTGGTTGCGTAACTAAACATTAATTTACACTTTGCTTAATTATCTCTTTTTTTGCTGAGTATATATAAATTAGTTTTTGGAGACTGTTGCACACACACAAACACACACATACAGTCACAAACACAAACTCTCTTTCTCTCTTTCTTTATCTCTCTATCTCTTTCTCCTCCCGCCCTCACTCACTTAAAGACTTTAGAAGCCGATTGCAGTGAAAAGGATGTGATAAACTGTCTTGCATTTAACGGTGTAGGTTAGGTGGATGGCCAGTTAAAGGGCTCTTAGCTGCTTGCCATTAGTCTTTAGGCATAGACATGGGAAATTCACCAATCACCAAACTCCTACTTCAACCCCCCCTTCCCTCCGTCAGCCTTTCAAAGCCACGTCTTCAGACTCAGACGGAAAATAGTGCATTAGCTCTTCACATTAGGGGCTCATGAATAGATTTGCATGTTTGGGATCATTAACTGGAGGATTCTCTTCTCCCCTCCTCTGCTGGTTTTCACACCACATCATCTCTATCAAAATGCAGGTGTCATCCGTGCCACCTTTTCTGCATCATCATCATCTCTCTCTCTTCCCTTTCTCTTTCTTTCTCTTTCTCTTTTTTCCTTCTCTCTCATGATATACACAGCGCCAGTATATGACTACTTATATAAGGGATTTTGCTCTCAAATTTACTAAAATCAGAATTATAATCATTCACGATTCACGATTTGATACAACCACCATACGATGTAATAAATAAAAGTTCAATGACAACAAAGTCTGACCGTGCATAAGTATGATCATTTCTGAGCCACAAATCTTTCTAGCGATGCCATTGGCTCGCTAGAATGTAAACAACAATTTAAAAATGTCATTACAAAGTGCAAATAATATAATTTGGATGGAGAGCTCGTGAAATTGTGATGGTCAAGCCGTCTCCTTTGTGATTACTACAGCAGAATAAAATGTAATATCGTGATTCATTTTTATGCCCCACGATACATATTGTCACATTTTTGTATTGCGATATATTGAATTTTGATATATCGTCCCGTCCCAGACAATAAACTATCCAAAGAACCCTACATAAAATCCTATGTCATTCTTCATTCAAATCCCAATGGGTCAGAGAAACATAAAGTAGGAAAGGTGGGAAACTGTATCAAAAAATAAATATTATTTGCTATAAATAGTGCTAAAAAATACAAGCACTTCAAAGCACTCTGCTGCCTGAGGAAGAGCACCAAGTTTGAAATGTGTTGCAACTGAGTAATAAACTTCATTTTTTGTGCATTGTATGGTTTCCCACCTTTTCTACTTTATTCTTCATTCAAATATTATCAAGCCACTTGACTCATGGAACTCATATACACTAGTGGACAGTACAGACAGAGTATGAACATATGACTCCACAAATATACTTTCAGTGTTCCATCGTCTGTTAGTAGAATTATTCCCTGTGATATGTCCTGCTTTTTCTCTGTGGTACCTTGACACATCTCTCACACAGGCTCCTCAGGTAAATCACCCCCTGCCCAACAAAAAATTGATTTAATATGATTCACTTGATGACGTTACAACACGTCAAGAATAAATAAACTCACAATGAAGTCAGAGACTCACTTCCATTGTGGCCCTCATGATTTCAAGAAACAATCCCTTTCACAGGTTCTTTGGGTATATCGCCCCCCCCCCCCCCGAACTGCAATTCAGCCTGATAAGAGATCTTTTTAATATCACTCTCTTCTCCAATATCAGTGGGTTGTGAGGGTGCCAGGCCGGGATATTGAGTGAGAGGTAAGAGTTTCTCTCTCTCGGCTTGGCCCAGCATCAAAACTTATTAGACAGATAAATGAGAGCTGGACGTTCGTCTGAGCAGGCCTTTTTTTGTGCCGATGTCATTTATTCGTTCCGTGAATACTGGCTCAATCAGATAGCGACCAGCCTTTCACAGTGGCCACCATCTCTCTGCCTCTGTTGACCCATACTGGCACACTGCTGACTGATGTGAGCTGTTCTGGTGGCACTGAAACAGCCATTTCTCTTTCACTTTGCAACTGCTTTTGTTCAGTTTCATCTGTAGGGGACCCTTTTGCAGATAGAGCCTAATCTCCAATCTTAAGGTCAGACTGTGTATATGTGATACTACTACTCTATTTGGTGTTTTGTTCCCTTATTTACCACAGTTAAAAAGCCTTGTAAACCCCCTGCACCGCAAGACTTCTCTTTGTGTGTGAAGTTTTTGACTTTCATCATACTGTGTTAGTGGCTCTTATGACATGTGATAAGCGGCTTAATTTGTTTTTTATCCTAAAGGATAGAGGGTGTAATAATATTTATAGGAGGGATTTGTGCTTGTCTGAAGGGCTTGCAGAATAATAACTATTTCTTACACTCAGTAGAGACTGTGTAAGCTATTCACCTGGGAGTGTGTGTGTGTGTGTGTGCGCGCATGTGTGTGCATGTACGTATATGTGTGTGACTGTGCATGTGTGTGGTAGTGGGTGTGTGCGAGAGTGGAGTGTTTTGTTCAGCCCCACTCTCAACTCTGAAGTCCTTAAAAAAGCAGACTCCCAGCAAAGACATCCTTGACCAGTTTCCTGTAACCATAGCGATAGGGAGCGCTCTCCAATCAAATCTCTGTATTGTGTATTAGGGAAGTGCTCTGTTTCCTGCTGTTTTCACTGGCTTCCTCCCATTGGTGTATGCTTGGGATTCCTCATTTGGTCCTGGAAAGCTACAGAGAGTCTTATTCTGCCATCTTGTTGTATTCATTTTCTCTTGCGAATTTACATACAATACAGGCAACAGTTAGAATGGAATGAAGTAAGTTGCAAACCTTTTGTTCAATTTTCCACCAAACATTATGTGAGATTAACTTTTAAGATGCTATTCCAAGCTTTTCTTTCTGAGTGTTATATGTTACTGTTTATTCCCTCTGTGTGTATGTTTCCACTTTAAAGATATCCATCTTAGCATGCCATTTAATCTTTAAAATTGTTTTATTTCTGTTAAAACGAGTACAAATCTGCCAGCTAGGTTCAATGGTTTCACTTAAATTTTAGCAATACATTGAAATCACTTGTTTAATGACAATGTCACTTGATAAAAAAAAATAAAAAAATCTTGAAACCAGTTAGGTTGAAACAAGTTGAAATTATTTACCTTGATTTTAGGAATGAACATGACATGAAATGACTTTATACAGTGAATTAAGTTTTTTTTCAGTGTGTTATATGTCCGGACAGATCAGTTCTAAAAGTTTGCTGAAGTAAAAGATGAAAAAAGAAAGTTTGTCTTCACTTTCGTTACTTGATGTTGCTTCATTTTGATACATATAATGATACACAAATCTTTGTCTTATAGAGGATCAGCCAGTTGAAGCCATCAGAAGCAGCCTCCTTGGAGACGCCTGCTCATGCTTGTCAGATTCTACACAACATGGGGCGTTAATCTGCATCGAGCAACACTCCTTACAACCCCAGTGTCTAGGACTAAACCTGGCAGCGATGCAGGTTGGTCATCAGGTCACCAGCAGCACCGTTCTCCAAATCCCACCCCAGCCTGAGCCTACCGTACTCAGGAACCGACACCCAATCCTGCAGGACACCATCCAGCCTGTCTTGGCCCAGGCCATCATTAATCCTAAGAGGGGGATGGAGGGACACGTCCAGCCACAGACGCCACGCCCCCCGAGGACCTGCAGCTCCCATGGACCCGGTAAACCATGTTGGAGCTTGGATATAAGGGTGGCCGTGCTCCTGGTGACGCTGGCTGGAGCTTTAATCCTGCTGCTGTTGTATAGACTCCTACAGCTGAGACACAGGTATGTACACGTGACAACAATTAAGTAATAAGTGATGTCACAGACCACCTTTTGCCCTGATGCCTAAAGATCAAATCTCACCAGAACTTTTTCTGCCGTGTCTCCCCTGTGTCCCTGTCAACTTTAATAATGAACAGTGTTAAGCCCACAGAACTTGAATGGATCATTCCCATTCAAATCAATGTTCCGGGATGGTTGGAGTGGCAAACAAGAGCAAGCAAGGATCCTAAACAGACTTAAAAACAGGAGAATACAATTGTGACATAAAAGTAGAACAGACTATAAAAGGCATTCTTTTAAACAAGTAGGTTTTGAGAAGGGATTTAAAAGATGATACTGAGTTTGCAGGTCTGAGTTCCTCAGGTGCCTGAGGAACTCAGACCTGCAAACTCAGTATCATCTTCCAGAGCTCAGGGGCTCTTATGGCGAAGGCCCGACCAGTTAGCCTGGACCTTGGAGCAGTCAGGAAGTCCCTGCCTCAGGACCTCAGACTGCACTCTGGCAAATACGGGGTTAAAAGATCTGTAATATAGCTAGGAGCTAAACCACATTGAGCCTTAAAACATAACAGTAAGATCTTAAAATCGATTCTATATTTAACAGGCAGCCAATGAAGAGAGGGTAAAATAGGGGTAATGTGGGTGCGTTTCTTGGTGTTTGTTAAGAGCCTGGCAGCTGCAATGGAAACGAAGGATGCACTGACGTTTTTGTGAAACAACTCAGAACACGGATTGAACATGTTGAATCGGACAATACAAGTCCAAACAACCTCCAACAATACAGATCCGAACAGGCAGCGCCACACTGGCCCAACATTGTCTGATGTTGGTATATTTTGGGAGTTGTATGGCAAGTTCATTTTGTATATATCAGTGAGTTCAACATACTAAGCAACACTGCTAGGGGTTTCGCCCCAAATGGAAAAGTAACCGTGAATGCACTCGTACTATAGGACGGTTTGTTCAAAAGCGGTCTCCAAATGGCATGTCGTGTTGTTTCGTGTCGTGTTTGTTCATGTTGTGTCATTTTGTGCTGTCCTGTGTCATGCAGGCTGAGGCTGTCCAGGGCGAGGCACGCTCTACAGTACTACAGCTTCTACCACGCTGCCGCCTACTCACTCAAAGACCCCGGGCTGCCTCTGGTACTGCCTGACAAGAATGGGAACGTCTGTGAGGTTACTGCTCCAGTCCAAGTCGTGACCACGGTGACGCCCACCGCAGTCACCCCACTGCCGCCCCCACCGGTGTCCCCTCCACCCCCACTGCCCCTGCCCCTACCTCCTGCCCTCCCTCTACCTCCACCTCCTGCCCTCTCTCCACCTCCTCTCCTCCCTCCACCCCCTCTCCCTCAGACCCACCCTGTCATCACCCTCCCTCTCCCTCTCCCCCTGCCGGTCATCCACACCACCCCGCCCAGCCCTCACCCGTCGTGGGGCGCCAGCTCGGACGCGGATGTGTACTCTCGTATCGGAGCCTTCAGGCCGTCCAGGCTCTCCAGCCTCTCCAGCCAAACACAGGTCGTCCTGTTTGAACACTCGTCTCTCTGACCTCCAACGTAGGGCGTGACTGGAAAAAGAAAGTGAATACGTTTGCTCATTCTACCTGCATTTGACAAAAAAAATCTAAACAACAGCAACAAAAAACACTGAGGTAATGTTTGACTGTATTCTATTGATGAAAAAGAGACAAATCCTGACGAAGGCCACAAGCCGAAATGCGTTGGTTTTACTAATAAACATTTGCTGTCAGTTCTGCAGGTGTTTCTGGAATCTATTCTTTTTCTGATTGTTTTCTATTGTCAGGAGAACAAAGAATAACTTTAGTAAAACCTTAGAATAACTTTAGTAATAACTTAGTAATATGTTTTTGGGAAAAAAGGCCATAGTCATCAACAGATGAGCATTCTGACTGATAAACTCTGATCATAATCTAGGAATAATGTACCTCTTGCTCAGAGAGTATATATGTATATTTGTGCATATAGACACAATATATAGACACACGCACACACACACACACACACACACACAAAGAAAAAATATACAGTATGTGATGTAAAGAAATGAAGAAATCCTTTCCAAAACACTCTGAAGTTGACCATTCAATATCTCCAAATATAGAGGATTCAGTAAAAAAGTGTGTGTAAAACTGTTATCCTTTTGTCAGCCAGTAAATGTATTTATCTACTATCCTTTGAAAAGGATGTTAGGTGTTATTTGGTTGAAATAGAGAATGTCATTTTGGAGCAAAACTCTTCAAATATTAAGATGTTTTGTTGCATAGGATTGTGCAGCCTAGTTTTGTGGTTGTAAAACTAGGTTCAGGCTGGTGGAAGCCTTGCCTGACCAACCCCTCCTCTACTTTGAAAACTGCTTTGGAGGTTAATAAGAAAGGTAAAATAGACTTACATTATCCCTTCATATCTATTTTAAGAGTCATGGAAGAAATTCTGCTGAGGTTTATGCTTTATCCTCCACAAAGTGATGAGTGCTCACTATTCAGAGCCTTATGATCTTCAGGATCTTCTTCTGAATCTTTCTGCCGACTTATCTGTTTATTTCTTTTTTTGCTAATTTTGCTAGTTTGCTAGTTGCTACTTTGCTAGTTAGTTTCACATTTCTCCCAGGATTATTGTAGCTGACCTCATGGTTTCCTCAGATGGGAGGCATTTCCTGATGTGGTTTTCCATGGCAGGGTCCCTCCCTATATCTCACGCTCTGTTCTCTCTCTCTCTCTCTCTCTCTCTCTCTCTCTCTCTCTCTCTCTCTCTCTCTCAATCAAGGGTGGAAGTAACTAATACTGTAACATTTACTCAAGTTACTGTAATTGAGTAGCTTTTTTGTGTACTTGTACTTTTTGAGTATTTTCAGTCAGTAATTTTACTTTTACTTAAGTACATTTTTCCTGAAGAATAAGTAAAGTAATCTGTCTTTAATTTGTTTTTGCACTTCATTTTGTAGTTTCAAATTTTTACAATTAAAAGAATCTAGTTTGAACTCTGTCCTGTCATGTTAGAATTGCATGGGAAAGATCAGATCTAAAAAAAATTATATTTTCTAAAAAGTAAAGTAATAACTTTTACCCTGACTACATATTAAATTAGCTACTTTTTACTTTTACTGAAGTAGATTTTTACACCAGTGCTTTTACTTCTACTTTAGTAAAATATCAACAAAGTAACAATACTTGAGTAGGACACTCTAGTACTCTTTCCACCACTGTTCTCAATCATACTTCACTTCCTGCCTCACCTTTCCTTCACTCTCAATTTCATTTTTGTGTAATGATGTAATTCTATGATTCTTAAGTTTTCTTTATATTCAACTGAATATCACATGTTCAAATATGAATAAACAATTTTCTGTCTGTTCCCTTTTTGGAGGGTTAAAGTGTTCCTTAATACAATTAAAACCACAGTGTACTGACAATTAAACATTATAATCTGTGCAACAGCAACTTTTGTTCCTTAATAATCAAACTCAGATCTTGCATGGATGCACACAGTTTCATCATTCTCTAAAGTTGCTATGCCAACAGAGGTAACATCTGTCTGTTGTTGGCATGGCAACTTTAGTCTCCACCTTGCCCTTAACTTGCTGAGAAGATTAAATCACCTTCAATATTTAACCACGTTGTTCCTTCTTTTCCCAACAGGTCTCTCATGTATAATTTAAGAATAGTTTGCAAAGTCATGAGGGATGCTATTTAGTTGTTGTCTGTTTGTTGAACATTGCTTGCTTGGGTGAAAACCGAGACCTTGCATGGCAGGCCTCTTTATTCTCTTCCACAGCTAACTCTGCTAGTTAGGCCTTTGTTTCCATACTAAAAGCCAGATAATTCAATCTGTGCATGTATTGTAGCTCCGTTAATAGGTTTTAAACTGAACAGGAAAGACACTGTAACAATATACTGGTACAGTAAATAAATAAATCACGGAGTAACATGCAAGACTTAATATGGATGTGTTTGTGTGTTCTGTATCTGATTAACGTTAATTGAGGGATTTTATCTCATAATGTTCCATTTTAAAAAGGCTCAATGAAATGCCTTATTCAATAGTTCAAAAATAGATTATTCTATTCTCATGATGTTATTTCTTGAAGGCCAAGGTCTTAAAAGAGCAAATAACTTGTTTTTTTTATAATGACTTTTTCTTTTGTGTCAGCAATCATTTAAGAGAGCAGGTGGGTGTCACATTTTTCAAATGCCAGATATCTCATTTTTGAGGTGTTCTCTTCAATCTGTCTCTAGCTTTGAAAAATACAATACAATGTACCTGTGCATTGTTGATACCCCAGGCGCTTTTCAAATGGACAACTCCATTGCAATTCCTTGTATAACTTATATCAGATCTTTTACAGGTCCTGATCCTCCTTTTTGCAGAAATGCACGTTTTGGGTGGAACAGACTTGACTAAGATGAAACTGTCCGCTGCATCATAAATCTGACCCCCACACCCGGGAAAATGACTTTGTGTCACAAAAGCCCTTGACTTACAGTAGAGATGCTTGGTAATTGCATCTGTCCTCTTCTCATTTTCTAATCTCTGTAGTCAAAGTGAGAGGAAATGGACACTGTTAGCATTGCCCTCAGTGCCTGTCTCCTCTGCATGATGCCAAAACAAGTACTTTATTTGCAAAATAGAGGGATAGAAGTGTGCAATTACCAATGGCCATCTTACTTCCCTGTGTTCCAAAAGATCAAAACAGCAATTTGATGAGGAAAAGATAGCCAAGGAAAACAAACTTTTTCAAACTTCACTCCTGTGGGACTAAGCTTACCTCCGCAGAACTCTGTTAAGGACTAACAGTCAAACCTTTGTGAGAACCTCCTGCCAAGAGAAAGTTAAGGGCTAAATGCCCCCTCTCCACTTAAACGTAATACAGACTTGATTTTTGAATATCACTGATTCTTGAGACCTGGGACAAAACATGTCCCACAAATAAAAGTGTTGAAAATTATGTTGAAAATAATGAAATTACATGTTGTAACAGCCCTCGGCAACCTCCATCAGATAGACTTTTAGTTGATTTTAAATAAATGTGCTTATATCTCCTTCAGCCAATAGTGTCAACCTATCTCTTCAAAACATGTTATTTGAGGTTGAAAATTATTATCTTGTATCTTTAATACTAAAGATAAAGTTACATAAGGTAATCTTGCATAATCTTAGGTTGGTCAAATAAATGAACAAATGTCAATATTCAACATTTAATTGCACATATGTGTAACTATGGGGCAGAAAAGAAGATTCTAAAGGCTCTAAATCTGTGTTGGTCAAAATAAATAATATTTTTTTATTATGTCTGCTAGTGTTGACACAAAGCAAGTAATGACATGAAAAACATTAATTTTGTGGAAAAAATAGTGAAAATAATGAGGTTGCACCGAAACACTGCTTGAGTGTTGAGCACTTTGTCTATAAACAGATCTGATTAGATTTTTTTCAAAATTAAGGATCAATGATATATAAATTTAGATAAAATACTTCCCCTAGTCAGTTTAAGATCCTGTTTCAATTGATAGTTTCCAATAACTATCAATTGATGTAAATAATGAAATTGATGGCTTTACCAGAGTACACAGGATATGTAGAAGCCTGGAACTGAGCTGGAGCTGAAAAGGAAGACAGTGGACAGTGTGTGTGTGTGTGTGTGTGTGTGTGTGTGTGTGCGCGCGCATTCATGTTTAGGTTCCACCCAGGCACGTAATAAGACCTTAAATAAAACTCAAAACATTGGCTAGAATTCTGAATATAAAGTTAAGATATTCATCAGTCTCTACACATGTCAGACAGCTCTATGACACAACATTTTATTTGTTAACGAGTCATAGCAAAATAAGTACACAAGTACATGCGTATGTGTTGTTTTTTGTCCAAGGAGAGAGAAGATACTGTACAGACACTATTGCAAAGATGTGCTTACTTGAGTAACAAGTAAGTCCCAAAGCATAGGGTCAAAGTCGCAAGCAAGTGTTGAGTGTAAAATGATGAGTCACAAGTCCCACTAAAACAGAGTTAAGACAAGTCGTGTGACAGGACGGATCAAGCACTGTGATGAGACAACACAAATTCAATCAATAGATAACATGCAGACAATCTCTTGAGGGAATGGTCTTATTTAATTAGATTTCCAAAATTCGGTGGCCAACATCTTACCTCTCTGCAAGACACCTGCCTGTTGTAAACAAATCTAATACTGATGCTCTGCATGCAAGGTCTGCAGAGTCCATATTGCTTTAATGTTGTGATCTCATGGGCACTATGCATATTCATAGGAGGGAAGTCTGTCTCATACAAATGAAGATATAATATGAATTTCAAAAGAAAATTTGAAGGGTTGCATTCCAAAAAGGCTCTATAACCATTTTGGAAAGATAATTGCCTAAAGTCCATTGCTCAATGCTTGAAGATGATTACAGATTTTGCTACTTTTTATGTAATAGCTTAAAAATAGCTATTATTAAAACTGATAGCTGCAGTCCCCAGTTCTGATTGATTCCGGTTGTGGCACAATCAAAGCAGTTGTAAAATACTCAATATACTAGGGATGGGCAATCATGTGCCATGGAGGGCCAAGAGCCTGCAAGTTTTCATTCCAACCAAACACTACACCACAAGGTAATTTCACTGATTAGCACACATTAAACCAGAGAAGAGCGACTAATCAGTGAAATAACCTTGTCCCAACTCCTGCACCTTAGCAGAGACTGTTAGCTGTGTGATTGGTAAACACTCTACATTATAGAACATGGTAAAAGAGAAAGTACTTTAACATCTCAGCATGTTTACAAATAAAGTGTTTCTTGGCTGTCATGTTAATTTGTCACATTTTATGCCTGGCGTACATCAAGGCCCACCTGGAGCAGGAACCCATGATGCAGCATGCAGGCAACAACTCAACCTCATCAGAGGAAGATGACATCTTTGCCAGCATGAAGGAGACCAGGGTTCAGGAGAACCCTGGGCAGATAGATGCCCACCTGGCCAGCACAACTGCTACCATGGATACTCTCAAGTCGTTCCCAGCTGTGTGCAAGTTTTCTCTAAAGGTTAGCGGCCCCCTGCCTGCTTTAGCAGCGTGTGAGAGACATTTTAACGTAGCAGGACTCATTTTTTTGTCCTGCTATGGACAAAAATTGGAAGCTTTGAAGACAAGGAAGAAAGTGATGTTTATATTATGTCAGGGCCTTCTATTTTAGCAAATTTCTAGTACAAGTGATGTTCTCACCAGAGACATTGTTTCAAAGTTGAATTCTGAGTAATAAAATTGAAATTTTGCTCCGTGTGATTAGATCTGGAATAGTGTGACATGCAAAATGTTGGTCACAATTTGTGTATAATTTTACTGATATTTGTTTTCATATGATTAATGCAGTGCAAACCACCCTAATTTCTTACAAAGTCTGCAGTGGCATTTGTACTACCATATGTGTAACAATGCTCGTCACTAGGGGGAGACGTAAGCAATTGGGTGCAGTCGCCTTCTCAGGCATCGAGGAAGAACACCTGAGAACTACTTTGTCTCCTCCTTCATGTGTCTGTTTATCCTATTTTAAGAGGTAATTGTTATATATGTATGCCTCTCCTTCCCGGGACCCATTACAGATTCTTGGGGGCTCTGACATCCATTCAGCAGAGCAAATCCAGTGATCACTGAATTAGGAGACAGTGTGAGGTGGTTGAGCGGAGCAAGGGAATCACCAGTGAATGTCCAGAGAGGAAGATGACCAGTGGAACCGAGGGGAGCCATGCCTAAAGTGGAGCAGCACTCTAGTACCAGTACAGCATAGTCAACGGTCATGGTCCAGATATTAAGCAAAGGGGATGAAGAACGTTGTATTAAACACATCTGTGCATTTATGGATTCTGATTGTCTGGTAGGTTCTGAAGATGAGGATTTGGGGCAGTATTTAAATTGTTTCTAATGCCATCCTGAGGTCAAAGGCTGATTTTGTTGTATCACCTGTGAGTCCTGAGGTTCTTGAGATAATAATAATAATAATAATAATACTAATATAACCCTTATCAATAAAACCACAGCACCCATAGAGCTATGAGCTATGTATGAGAAGCTGGGCAGAAAATTGCAGCAATGTTTCAAAAAGGTCAGACAGGGCTTCAGTGAGCTAGAAATCATCAGGAGTGTGCTGTGTGTCATTAAACCTGGCAACTTCAAAGACATGCTAATGAACAAGGGAGATATGATGATTGGGGAGCTCAAGGGGCTTCTGTAGTCTTAGCTGGGGCACAAGAGTAGCATTGAGCTGTTTCAGGAGCGTATGTGTGTGAAGCAAAACGAGCAGCAGTCACCCAAGCAGTTTCTCTGCAGGCACATTGGTCTTAAGCAAAAGATCATGTTCCTGTCAAAGCAGAGCAGCACTGACAAGAGATACACACCAATACCATTCAGGAAGCCTATCTGTACTCTGTTTATGAGGAGCTTGGCTATAAGTGCAATGATATCCACCGGGACCTGAAAACCTTCCTCACAGCCATGTTTCTGATAAAGAATTACTTAAGGAAGTCATGAAAATGACCAGTGATGAGAGTCATAGGGAGCATGACTGGGTCAAGCTCCACGCCACAAGGTCACTTGTGCACACAGTGTGTAGGTAGATGCTCAGCATAGAAAATACCCTCATGAGCAGCCAGAGACAGTGACAGACCACAATAGAACCACTCAACAGCTCAGTGGAGTAGGAGAACCTGACGAGCTTGGTAGCCTCTGTAAGGGTCAGTCAATGTCATTGTCAGCTGTCAACAATGCACCCATGCTTGTGTCCCATCAGCCGACTGCCTTCAGCCAGCCATCCTTCAGTTTCTAGACAAGGTAAGGTGTAAGACATGCATCAAACGGGGCCTGTGTAATTGAAGTCACTGCTTTGTGTGTGGTGAAGCAGGGCACAGAGCAGTGGGGTGCCTGATAAAGGCCAACCACTTGAGCTGGTCTCTGCAGAGGGACAACCAGTGACCGGCCTTCAGCCAGTGTCCCACCTGCCACCTCAATTCTGGCAACAGCCAACCATACCAGCCATACCACCAAATCCAAGAAAACCCCAGGCCCAGGGGTATCCCACATCCTGCTGCTACCATCCAGCCCACTAGTGTTTGTACTGCACCTGACATCACTGCACCACTAATTGAAAAAAAAAAAGTCTGTTGAACTGCTGCGTGAATGGCTATGCAGTAAACATCCTCCTTGATATTGGGTCCCAGGAGAGCATCGTAGACCACCTCTGGAGAGAGGTTACTTACCAGGCCAGCAGCTGAGACCCCTCCAGCATGATGAAACCCTCAATGTCTGCTGTCAGTGGTGATGCCATTTCATATGATGGCTGGGTTGAAGTCACAATAAACCTCCCTGAAAACAACAACTCTAACATTGCAAGTATCATTCCTGGTGAGCCAGATGAAGCTTGAGAGACTTCTCTTGGGTTCAGTGTGATTCAGGAAGTTATCAGCCAGCCTGAAGGTGCCAACATCTTGTCCACAGTTATCCGTCTGCTGCAGACTACCATGGCCATCGACGAGGAACAACTATCAGCCACTGGCAGCCTCATCCAGGTTCATGCAACCAGACTTTGTGTCCATGAGAGTGTGAAAACAAAACAAAACCATCCCAGCTGCTTATGTGTAGAGTCCCTTCCAATTTTGAAGTATCAAACCCAGTGGTGCTGTTTGAGCCAGGAATGGACAACCCACTGTTTTAGCAAATTACTATTGGGAAGTGTGTCTTGGAGATCCAAGTCACCAAGCATTCTTATATCCAAGTGCTAATTGAGAACCAAAACAAACATTAGGTCACTCTGCCCAATAGAATCAACCTGGGCACCATTCAGCATGTTGCCAAAATCAATGAAACTGACTTACCCAAGAAGAAGTCCTGCACCAAAGTTGACAGCGTCCAGTCCCCATCCATGTCCCATGTTGAAGGTGCTCCCCCACAGCTGTGGCATCCAACTGCTGCCTTTGTCTGT
Organism: Centroberyx gerrardi; assembly: GCF_048128805.1. NCBI lineage: Eukaryota > Metazoa > Chordata > Actinopteri > Beryciformes > Berycidae > Centroberyx > Centroberyx gerrardi. Next base: position 10,888,638 of record NC_135998.1, on the reverse strand, counting down.
GACACTAGTGACATTGGCTGCAACCTGAGCCTTCAGATGTCCATCACCCAAAGATGGCATTCCTGTCCAGAGGGCATATCTGTGTCTAAGCCACTGTACAAGGAAGTGAAGAAGTACATTCAGGATCTAACAGTCAGGGGATTGCCAAGTCAAAGTCATCCTATGCTGCTCATTTGTGTCCAGAAAAAGGATGGGAGCCTTAAGGTTTGTACATAGACTACAGCTAGTCTACACCATAGACTACAGAAAATAAGGCTTATTATTCTGACTTTTAGTCATTATAAGCATTCAGGCAGTATGGCATACAGTACAGTATGGTTGTTGAGCAGCACATTGGACCAGGGCACCGTCTGCTTAACTCAATAGGCTGAAATGGGTTAATAATATCTGAGTATCATAGAAGAATATCACCATTATCACTTATTACTTTTCTTTCTTGTGGCAAAATTGACCCTGATCCCATCTCCAAGATTCATACACACGTGCAGGCACAAACACACACATGCACACATAGCCATACACTACACACACACACACACACACACTCACACTCACACACAAGTCAGATCCTTTGAGAACTTTCAGAGAGCATCTTGGGAAACAACTTTTAAGCTACATACAAACATGCATGTGTACACACACACACACACACACACACACACACACACACAAGTAATGATTTATGTGAGGATCTGCGTTACCATGGTGATGAACTTTTCCAGAGCTTAGAGACTAAATTGGAACATCTTCAATAAATAAATAAATAAATTAATAAAACTTTAGTTGGAGGACAAAACATGTCTAAATCAGCCAGATGTCGCTTGCATGGCAGCATTGATGTTTTGATTCTGTTTTAAGCTTCGACCCCAAGAAATTTGAGCAAGGGCTGCATGAGAAAATAACCCTAACTAACCCTTTCCTACTATTTTCATATTATAGAAGGCTAATCAATGAACACCATATTCATGTTACAGGTGAGATAATAAATAACATGAGGCTAGGTGCACATTCACCTTCACATTTAATGCTGGGGACATGGAATTCTAACACTACCAACATGTAATTTGGAGTTAACAAGTTGTGTTCATTTCACGTATCTGTGTGAGATCAGGTTGTGAAAGCTACTTACCACTAGCCTAATGCAAATCCGTGCTGTATGTCTGCGTCACCATGCATTGGACCTATGAGCTACAAGTTTGTGGCTGAGTAAACATGAATATTTTTCCTGGCCTTCTCATACACAAAGCCTCACACCAATCTTTATGTCAAAATTGCAAACACATCTGTTTTCAATACATGAGACAGTCAACACAGTCTCATACAAATTTGTGAAATGAGCATAAACTCATAAACTCATAAATGAGCATCAATCATGTGAGCATACGTTCCTCTATTAGCGTGAGGCCCAGGAAATATTGTGTTTTCAAATTGTAAAGTATGAGGAATACATATTTTTGTTCAATTAATGAAGGCTGTGTTTGTCACACATTGCATACAACATATTCTGATGTTTCCCCTAATTTTTCATCGCCTGGGCTGTGGGGGGCATAGTTTACATGTAAACTCCTTACTTAGCTTACATAGTGTCTAAGTTTAACTTTCTTTATGCAAGCTAATTTTCTTCGGGAGCGGCATCTTCTAATTGCCACAACTTAACTGTCTGCAGCAAGGTGGCGTTTAGAAGACATCCTAGAGATTTAGGCAATCTCCATTTGTGCTATTTTCTGATTGGCTGCTGATGGCTTTGGAACTGGAACTGGAAACGATTTTGTTTGTACACTGCATTGCATAATTTTGTTTTGTGATTGATTGTTGGTTAGTTAGATCTCAGTAGGCTCATTCTCTGTAAAGTTCTTTGAGACAGGCTTGTGATGAAGGGCTGTATAAATAAATTTGACTTGATTTGACAAGAACAGTTGAAGATCTGCACAGGTTTTTGATCTGTCAGGTAAGGGGAGACTGTCAAAACAAGTCTTTGATGTCATACGGTCCAAAATCAAAGTCTTAAAACCGAGTCAAGTCTTAAGTCCTCAAGTTTGCGACAAATGTCTCACTCAACTCAATCTTTCCGAGGCAGGAGACTCATTTCACTTCTCCACAGAACTCTTTCTCTCTTTGATTATTTGATATTCCTTAGTTGAGTTATAATTATTTAAGTCATAATTATTTATCTATCTTTCTTTCTTTCTTTCTTTCTTTCTTTCTTCTTTCTTTCTTTCTTCTACTTAGACAATGGTCTTTCTTACCAAAAGGCCACCCTGCCACACAAATCATTGATGAGATATTGAGTTTCTAAATAAAAACGAAACCTTTCGAATGAGTCATATGTAATCAAGTATTACAGAGAACTTTGATTTGGATGTTCGGTTTTTTTTCTTCATAGGCCAGTTAGTCCTGCGAGGATTTAGTCTCATGGAGGAAATGTTTACATGTGTCTTAAAGGGTTCAGACTGTTGGATTTAAGTGGGAGACAGAAAATGTCATGCATTCATAGGCTGTATCCTTCTTTAATAACTCTGTTTGAGGAAGCTTGGAAGTTGATTGCCAACAAATAACTTCACATTTGTTAGTAATTTTAAGACTTCAAAAAATCAAAAAATAGATGGTGCATGGGACAAGTGAATGGGGTTTTACCCCCCACTATATGACATTTGTATGTTTCTTTGCATTTGAAAAAAAACAATAGCTTATCATATTATTTTTTGTAATTTACACACACAGGGCTGTTTTTCGAGTTACTGTCCACGCAAAACCTTTGCTGTTACCTGCATGACCGGAGTTGTAGTAATCTTCAACCCTTGTAATTCTTTTGTTGTCATCTTTGAAAAAAGATGACGGGTCAGCCAGAGAAACAGACATATTGGTTACAGGTAATGCTAACCTACTTGTACAGCCGGCAACATCTGTGTCTGCAGAAAGTCTGCCTTCATTTTCTTATTTCTGAATGTTTTCTGAATGTTTCTGGGCATCAACCTTTAGGCAGTGGGTGTGTCTGCCTGCAATCAAAACCACTGCTGAATCGTTTTATATCTAAAAGCCACGATGGCTGGGGTGGCGGTCCTGAACTCTGATACAGAGTAACTGGAGTTCTGGTCAGAGCTAGTGTGTGTAGTTAGCTGTCAGCTAGCTACCATTGTTAGCGTAGCTTCTTTGTAGTAGAAAAGCTGATATACAATACAATGCAATACAATACAATACAATACAATACAATATAACTTTATTAATCCCCGAAGAGCAATTTGATATAGCTAGCTAAGCTAACAGGCACCTGTCCAACAGAAAACATGCAGGGCAACTCTGCGTCGCTTTTCATCCTCTCCTTCAATACTCGCCAACGGGTGAAAGCCAACCCCAGATTCACTCTCTTTTTGGAACGAGCCTTGTCTGTTGGTGTTTCGCCTTGCTGTACTTTTTTTTGTACTTTTTCAGTTTTTTTACCATTCTGGCAACCACGTTCAGGAGCCTTGCACTTCACATCTTGTTGAACTTAGGGAGGAGGGGTCAACTTTGAAAGTTGTGTTTACAAGCCACAACCGGCAAAATCCTACAGTATGCCCTTAAGATTCAGCAATTATTTATTTCTTCCAGCTGACTTATGTAGGCTAATTAATGTCATCCTTTCAATGTACTCAATGGTAGTTGGTGGTTGGGGGGGAGGTGCCCTTTTTTCCCATTTGAGCACCTGCCCCTTTAGAAGTCTGTGCACGGGCCTGCTGTCTGCATTTCTATCCTTCTTTGCATTTCTCCAATCTTAACCAAAATAATAAGCCACCTGATATTAACACTTGTGAAATACTTCAAAGTAGTATCTCGTTAACAAAATACATGAATAACATCTGAAAGAACATGCTTCCAGCCACTTGAGATGACATACATTAAAGTCTCTAGCATCTATTGGTTAAAAATATATATATATGAGAAAATGCACACTTCTTTTTCTGCTATGAAGAAGCATCTCTCTCACATGTTAATGCAGTTTTGTCCCTAAATTGAAGTTAATAACAAGGCACTTGAGAATAACATTCTATTAAAGTTGATTAAATCCTTCAATTTAGAGGGCTTATCTATTGCTTAAATGAGCAGAATAAGATGAATAAGATTAGAAAATATGCACATCTGTATATCTCTGCATTTTTCATCCTCTTTCCTGATACTTTCTCGTTTACGTTCTCAGTTTACGCATTTAGCTGACACATCCAGAGTGAATTACAAAGAGTCCTCTGATCAAGTGTTGTACAGTTAACTTTTATCTTCTTCTGCCAGAATCACAGATAAGTGGAATCAACTGGGAGAGAACAGTAGCACCTGCAGAAGGTATCAAACAGCAAGACAACAAACAACGTGCCTCTGTTTGATGTCCCACTTACGTGGCTTCTTGTACCAAACAAAATTACAGCACTGGCACCTGCTACAATGGGTTCAGAGGGAGAGAACTTAGGGAGAAAAGGCAGAGCAGGGAGATCCAGCACAAAGAAAAGAACGGGGGAAGAAGGGAAAAGGGCATTTGGAAATTATGCACATCCGAGCAACAAAAACGTTTGAGAGACTGTTGAAAAATGTTGTTGAAGATTCCAGTGAGATGTGAGAAAAATGATGGTAGAGCTAACATAGTATTTAACATTAGGTGTGGTAAAGAAGAATGGGAATATACCATACTGTAACTGATTATTATCCAATGAAGATGAAGTAAACAGGCACTGTGACATTATCAGTCACTCACTCATTTATTATCAATAGAGTAGCCCAATGCTGTACATTGATATGACATCACAACCTCAACATCTGAGTCTTGGTTTAATTGTTTATACTCCAGGAGAGAGACTTATGTGTGACCATGAATGCAATTTTACTTAATCCAGTAGAGATCAATACATAAGTTTCATGAAATGTAATCAAAATCTAAGATTAAAATTTTAAAAAATGCATGATTGACAATCTGAAAATGCATTCTTGAAAAGTTAACTATTCGAGGATACAAGGTTTCATCCAAACGCAGCAAAGTATTGATGTTAATTCTTACATTAAGTGGAATCCCCTTATAACTTTGAACTCTTGAACTAAAGTTGGGTTAAATCATTTTCAATTCACTCAATTCAAAATGTAAAATAAGACTGCAGTGGATATAATAATAATGAAGCCTTTATATTTGATAATGCTGTTGTAGATTGGATACAATATCTTTAAGCAACACTTAACATTACTATTGCCTTGTTCCAGGTATTAACCTAAGTACTGAACAATGGAAAAATATTGTAAATAGATAATTATAATGTGTTGAAAGTTCATAAAAAATATACTAAGCACATGTATGAGTTTTATTTTCATTAAGTACATACACAGTATTCTTATGCACTTACAAAATGTTTCCCATAGGTTAATACACAGATTAATACACTAGAATAAGACAATTGTTTAATAAGATTTGACTAACTTTTTTATGGTGAAAATTACCTTTCTGGATTGACTGACTTGACTGAAACGTGTCATTTAATAAAATTCTTGTAAGTGAAGACAGTGTGTGGGAGTCTACAGATTTCAACTAGAAAGTGGATTGACTTCCAACCCTGCAGGGAAATGTACAGTTACCGTATTAGCTATAACACAATAGCAAAATGCTCCATTAAAGTTTTCTAGGAGGTGTTTACACTAACATTTTATTTTGAAGTATTAATTTATTACATTATATTTACATTACAATTTCATTCATTTACATTTCATGCATTTAGCTCACACTGTTATCGAGAACAGTGCAGCTGCAGAGCAAACTTCATTTCCGAGATCACCAGCATTACAAGCAACTAATAATGAGTGCAATTGTAAAAGTCACAGAGCCCAGACACCAGACATAATAAATAGTCCTGATTATGTATAATAGAGAACTGCTATGTTAAGAAAAAATGTTTCCTTTTTATTTAACAACATCATCAGCACCTCTTGTTCTGCCGTTCTGCTGTATTACTCTAAGCTCGTTACCAACAACAGTCCCAGGAAGAATTCCACGAAGACAGTGGTAGACTATCTTTCGGTCCCATGAGGTTCTGAAAGCCCGTAACGTAATGCCTCTGACAGCAGAATGCCACAGGCCGCTCTGCAGGGGAACATGACTGAACAGTTCAAGAGCGTATGGATGAAATCCACACTCTTCACCTCCTCCAATATGCATGCTGATTTACAGCCAAGTGCACTCTGTACCAGTCTCTGAGGATGCAGAGACAGGCAACAAACCTGCAGATTACACAAACATCTAAAATAACAATGCCATTCCAGGGATGCTTTTACCCAGACTGCCTTACAGTACTGTGACTGCATGCGTTTTCAGACGTGGCCTGAGCATTTTCAGGTGACCTGGTGGAATCAAACCGCTAATGCAGACAGTGCAATGCTTTAGCCATTGAATTACACAGAACATCATCGTGTGTTTTCTCCAGCTACTGTTTAGTATTGTTCTGCAAAATGACTCTCCTGTTTTTGAAATGTCTCCTGTCAAAGAGACAATTGTATACAACTGACAAATCCGCTGACATTATTGTCTGAGGGGAATAGGCGTTCGGGGATTGGCGGAGGTTGAGGTTGCATATGTTATGTTGTGGGAAACCACATGAATACAGATTTGGTGTTTTTAGTTTTCTACCTTGACTTGAAAGCAGCACAATAATATGCTGCATAGAACAGAAAAAGACCATTTGGATAGAGAATAAACAGACAATAAACACATATATAACACTGGAAATTTGACAATTTCTCATATATATATGTATATATTTCTCAGTGATATTTTTTTAGTTTTTTATTTGATCTTTATTTACCCAGGGATAGGCTCAATGAGTGCACATGCTCTTTTTCAGCAGCGCACTGCTTCACACTCATACAGTTACACACAGAAAATTAAAGTAAATAAACAATAAAAACAGCCTATACATTTTACATATTTTGAGACTGTCCAATTGAGTGAATCTCCAGACCCTTCATTAGTGAATTTTCCCATAAAAATAAAGTCAGATAGACCCAAACAGAAAGTTTGAACAGGTCCTTCCAACAGACTCCATAACTTCTGAGTTTAGGAGATATATAAACACATATGTAAAATGGAGGCAAACCAGGAATATAGCCTACTTGTAAATAAAAGTGTACCATGATTGGCTAAGCCTGTGCATGGGCAGAGATAGCCTAGTTACTCTGGCATACAGGGAACAATTATGGGTGAATGCTTTACATCCAGGCAGTAAAGAACCTAAGTGAACCATGATGAGACAGTGTCCAACATGCACAAGATTTACAGATTTACAGATTATCAGAAGTGTGGACAGACAGTTCTCAGCCCCTCCTTGCTAAAGTTAATGAGATGGACATCCACTTGCTTGGTGCCATCAAGGTCCAAGGTCAAATTTGCTTATTCGCTTTATTCAATAGCTCACCTTAATATGGTCCATAAATGCATCATAAATGGTAGAGCCCCTAATTATAGCAAACTACTTTGAGAAGGTGGGAGAGGTAAATAGCCACAACACTCGAGCAAGTGTAGCTAACTTGAATCTATAGGTTCAATCCATGGTGGGAAAGGTTTTGTTTATTTATACTGGAGCCATCGGATGGAAGAAAAATTAAATTATTAAATGTCATTAAATTAAATTTAATTGTATTGTACTTTTTTCTTTTTATGATGCCTGTCATCATCTTGCCTGGGCTGGAGGAACAATTTCAACAATTTCTTCATATGTTTTTTTTTTTTATATATATATAAATATACTGTATCTGAATTGTCAATTCAACTAAACTAAATACCAAATTCCTTTGGTGTTGTGTCTAAATGCTGTTGTTTGGAAATGTATGCCCTCCAGAGAAAGTTTAGTTTATTTTAGTTTAGTTTTAGTTTTAGTTTTAGTTTAGTTTAGTTTAGTTTAGTTTAGTTTAGTTTAGTTTAGTTTGCACATAATCACAGCAAAAACAAAACCAAACAAAACAAAAAAAACAACAACAAAAAAAAAATCATCACACCTAAACCTAAACCTAAACCAACTCTGAAAACAAAAGTTCATGGGACTGAGGTGTGGTTGTTGTAGGGGTCTCTAGTGTTTTCAGCCTGTTCCTCTGTTGTGATTACTGTAAGTCACTGTGTGTCACACTGTGAGCTAAATGGCCAAAATATAAATGCATATGCTTGTGTGTACCGGCTGCCAGCTGTGGGCCCCTCACGATACGCCCTTCTGTATTCCTGTATTGCAGCAGGCCTTTGATCAGGTAATTGCCCTTAGGCCCCCAGAGTTTGCATCCCCCATATGTCGCTATGGCGACCAGCTCTCCAGCATCCATCTGTGTGCTCCATTCAGGGCCTTTTAGATGGACTCGTGTTGTGAGGCTCCGAGTGACGGAGGAACAGACGAGCGAGATGCTACATGAGGCACCCTGACCACTTTAACAGGTCCCTTTTCAAGACTGCGTGTGTGTGTGCATGTGTGTGTGCGTGTGTGTGTGCGTGTGTGTGTGTGTGTGTGTGTGAGTGTGTGTGTATGTTTAGATTTTGGAGTGAGTAAGTGAAGGAGTGAGTGAAACTACAGTGAAACAATAAATAGAACTGTGTTTTTAGTAATGATAAAAATAAAGTATATATATGTATATTTTGTTTTTGTCTGACTTTTTTGTGTGCGTGTGTATGTCTATAGGCTATTTCTGTCTTTTTGTCTATCACACACACACACACACACACACACACACACACACACACACACTTCTATGCACTCTTTGCCGTGACTGTCCCCATCTCACCCTAAACGTGACAATAAAGTTTCTTAATATTATTCCCGCTCCATGTCAGTGTCAACCCAGGAATGATGAAATTCATTTTAACAATCATATTACACACACTGTAATAAGGATTTTTTTTTTTTGCACATATAATACTCCTGAGATACACATCCAAGTATGCATTTTATCAGAGGATCAGAGAGCAGGCACAGCTCGGGGCAATAAACCCGGGAGCAGTTTGGGGGTTCAGTGTCTTATTAGAAGACACTTTGACAAGAATGACACATTTTCTGTTGTAGGGAATCAAACGCTGTGACGTTGAGGAGACCGGACGGTCTCTCTGGTCCTTCTAGACCTTGACAGAATGCTTTAATGGGGGGAAAGTTATATACGTAATTTATGTATTACAAGAATTTAAGTCCCACTGTAACTAATTTAAATTCACTGCATGTAGAGTTTTGTTTGAGGCATTGAAAACTTCTCCAACCTGTAACTTTTCCTACTTAATTATGTATTTCCTACAAGGGAAGATGATTTCTGGTTAATGAATAAAACTGGCTTTACTTAGCCTACATTTTCTTAGATTACTTTTTTTTTTTGCTTTACTTTGTTTCCTCTTCTTTTGTTTTCTTTTTTTAATAACCTTTATTTAGTATAAGAAGGATTACTGGGCATGCGTCATCTTCTGCTTCACATCCATACAGACAGACAAATCCACACCTGGGATCTATACCCAACACAATCACAGTCTTATACTGATGGCCAATGAGCAGCTCCACTGGTGCAACTGTGAGTGCCTTGTGTGCCTTGCTCAAAGGCACTGCAGTAGTGGATGTTGTGGGAGGCCCTTTGTTCATGGCATATTTCAGTCTCAAGGTATAATCAGACCTCCAGCGTCATGCCGTGGTGCCATGGGCTTGTTTGGATACTACTCATTTGGATCCTTCCTAATTTTCTAGTTTTCACATACACTAAACAGTTTTAAAGCGTATTTTCAAGTTAGCCACAGGATAGGAACACACGTACGCACACAAACGCACGCATGCACACACACACACACACACACACACACACACACACACACACACACACACAGAGGGAAAGAGCGAGAGAGAGAGAGAGAGAGAGATATTTCCATTTAAAACAAACACTAATTTATAGATCACTCGCGTTCTTATTCTTGTCACTTTGATTGATAGATTTGGTTTGATGATGTTGAATCTAAACGCTATCCATGAACCTGTACAAAATGTAAATACATGACTTCAGAAAAAGACATGATTTATTGAACATTACAGAGCAGGATAAGGAACATGGATCTTCAATCCAACGATCACAGCTTTATCTATGCATACAAACATCTCTGGGAATATTTTAATACTGATAACGATGGTGATGATCAACAATAATAATTATGATAGCCCTCCTTACAATTAAGCATCATTCTTTACTCAAAACAATCTATTTCTGCCAGTTTTATATTGATTTAGGACTGTGCTGGCATTTATGCCCTCTTTCAAATTGAAATGCATATCATTAGATGAAACTTCAGTGATCCCCTTGGGGGGAAATGGGTAAACATGAGAGTCTAAGATGAAAGTCCGCACCACACCGCAAAGGTTAAATTATTTGTGTGCTCACGGTCTGCAGAAATGACACTTGATTATTTTCTTGAAAGCGCTTTGGAAGTCTTTGTTGAAGTATGCGTAAATGATGGGATTCAGTAAGGAGTTGGAGTAGCCCAGCCAGTTAATGACATCCTCGAGCCACCGGGGCATGTAGCAGGACTCCTGGCAAAAGGGCATCACCAGGGCGACGATAAAGAAGGGCAGCCAGCAGAATATGAAGGTGCCCATAATGATGCCCAGTGTCTTCACCGTTTTGCGCTCCCGTGCCAGAGCAATCTTTCTCTTCGCCTCGGTTGCCTTCTCGTGTCTGCTCTCAAAGAGCGGGACGGAGTTCGGTGTGTTAGGCAGCGGCAGGTTGTTTTTCGAGTTACTGTGAACTTCTATTATTTCCAGAGACTCGCCGTCCTCTGCGTGTTTCACCGCACCGTTTACGCTCGGCAGCGGCTTGGGCTCCACGCTCCTTTTCCAACTTTTACCCGCGTCTCCGGTGGTCTTTTTGTGAAACAGGGCGGGGGACAGAGCCAAGCAAGAGTCGGACACCTTCTTTTTCTCCGTTTTACGCACTGTTCTCCTGATCCGGAACCTGGCAGCTTTGAATATCCGCCCATATAAAACGAGCATCAGAATCAACGGGATGTAGAAGGCACCGAACGTGGAGTATATTGTGTACCAGGGGTCTTGATTTATCTTACATTGCTTGGGGTTTGCCCTGTCCTTTGCCATGCTGCTGGGCTGGGAGCGCATGATCAGCATGGGTGGAACTGAGATGGAGAAGCCGACGAGCCAAGTGACACTGATGAGGACCGCAGCTCTTCTCGGGGTCCTTTTCTTCATGTAGTCTATTGGCTCGGTTATTGCCCAGTATCTGTCCAGAGCGATAGCGCACAGGTGCAGGATGGACGATGTGCAGCACAACACGTCCAGAGAAATGAAGATGTCGCACGGAATTTGTCCGAGAGTCCACCGGTTTAAGACTTGGTAAAGCGCCGCCATGGGCAGTACCAGCACCGACACCATCAGGTCAGTGACAGCTAGAGAGCCGATCAGGTAGTTGGCCACATTCTGGAGAGTCCTCTCCAAAGCTATGGCTGCGACGACGCACGCGTTCCCAAATATGGCACACAGGATGAGTGTGGCAAGGAGGAAGGATGTGACTATTTGATAACTCAGTTTCACCTCCTCCTCTGCAGCTTTTGGAGTTTTGTTGGAAAGGTTGTCAAACTGAGACCAGGCAGCTGTCGTGTTGTTTGTTCCCTCCATGTCGGTAAACTCGAAGTGTTTGGAGACCTTCAGTTACTTGGTAGGAGCCCGGTGCGCAACACACCGCCAAACCTTGAAGAGCGCATAGCGGACTGTGGGAGATGCGCTGTGCCACTCGAGCAGCAGAGAGTAGCTTAACTCCGTGTCTCGGTCGGTGACGAAGAATGATGCTGTATATTTATACTGGTGATGGAAAATGCGTCACTTGGCTGTGAGGATGTAACGGAGTTTTGGCTCTTTCTGTCCGTGTGCGCGATCAGTCGGCAGCTCACACGGTGAAGATATAGCTGAGAGAGTCGTATAGCCGACAGTCAGTCATATAAAAACTTGCAGTAATTTCCTAGCCTATATATATTTTTTTACATATATTTATTTTATTCCATACAAGTCATTAATTGCAGTCTGAAAATCGTATTTTTCTTGCAACAAGTGACAAAAATCTGCCAGTGTGGTGAGGTAATTGCATCTGTTTCTAATGCAAATCAACTTTTTTCGAGAACTTTCTCTGATCAAGTGTCATTGTCTTTATGTTAGTATGGTGTGCATGGTTTTCCCAAAATGTTGACACTTGTTTCTAGAAAATCCCTGTAACAAATGATTCTGCATTGGAAACAAATGGAACTATGCCACTGGCCATTTTCAGTTGTTGGTTTTAAGACTGAATATGACTTGTTGAGATTGACTTTTTTGCAGTGAAGTGTAGAGCTAATAGCCTACTCCATAATGTGTTCTGTTGCAAATAAAAAAACAAAAAATAGTAGAAATCAGTAAGACCAATCTTACCATTTCAGCAGTTAGTTATTTACTCCAAATCAAAACGAACAAACTTCATGTTGAATGTATCTTCTGTTCAGCACCACGGTCAGCGCAGTGGGCGACAGGTATGATAGGCTACTGCCACCTGGCGTCTATAGCTCTCGTAACACTATAATGTGATTATTTATTGAAACCTTAGGGATTGATATCGGGACTTCATAAATACGTGGCTCACCCACATAGCTTCTAAAACAAGCCTTTCCTTTACAAGACACCTCTTGAAGATGTATGCAATGAATTGAACGGTTATGTAATAAGTAAGTAATGAAATAGGCCTACATATTGTAGCCTAAGTGTCCTTATAGCTCACCAGTCTTGTAGACATCGTTGCTTCTCGCCTAAACTTGTAGTTAGCAGAGGGGGAATCCAACTAGTTACACCTACTCAAGTTAGGCTACTGTAGTTTTAACAGCCATCTGACATTTAAGCAGCCTATTACTAACAGACTGCAAACTTCCGTTGTTTTTCTAGGCTATAAGTTGTAAATAGGCCTATATTATAATGCAGTAAAGTTTGTTGCGACTGTGTGTCCAAGGACAGTTGGCATACCCTATAGAGTAAAACAGGTGTTCCTGATTTCAGCCCATTTCCCATATCTGAAAATGTACTTTTTGTTGCTGTTTCTTCTCTTTGTTTTGTCTTTGTTACATTTGCAATGAACACAACACCAGGCTCCAATGTCTGCACTGAAGTATGTAGAGATCAATGGTGATGTTAGTCACAGCATTAAGAAAATATAAACCAGCCAGCCAACCAGCAAACCAGCGAACAACGAGCAACGCGAACACTTTTGGTCCATCTGAGTTTCCGTAGTTTCAGACGTCACAGCTGCTCAACTGGTCCTGTTTCATTGTTTTTAAACAGGTTTTCTTTATTCCCAAGTCTCAAGAAGTCTTTCCAGCTACCAGGTTGGTTATTTTATATCACGAAGGCATGGATGTGCCGAGTGTCATTATCTGAAGTAATATGTTTTGCTCTGAAACGGCATTTTGTTCGTATTCGCCACGAGAGAGCTGGTGTTGTTGTTAAAACTGCTAACCTAGCATGCTAGAGGACATTCCTGTGTATCTGTTTTGACTCTGTCTCCCCTTCCTTTCTGCCTGTGCTAATGTTGAAAAACAGAAAATATCCATGTTGAAACCACGATAGCTACTAAAAAGTCATGTTGTGGGTATTTGGCTCCGCCTCGGTTACATGTCCTGTCTGTGTGTGTGCCCATGCTAAAATGTTGTTATAAACAGTTATAATGGGATAATGCCTAGCAATGGGGCTATTATTATAGATTGAATGCTATGGGATACAGGGAATCCCTCTGAACCTGCTATAAGAACTTCACCGCCATTAAATACTCATTTTAATACTTTGCTGACGTGACTTTCAACAAGTAGCTAGCTACTTATATCACAGGCTCAATAAGCCCGAGAGCTAAATTAAGACTGTGTTTTTGCATAGCTCAATGGGAAGAGCATGGGTCTAATACTGCTAAGGTTAGAGATGCAGTTCCCTCTGGAGCCACCCATACTTTAACTGTGTGCACTCAGGGTACTGTGAGGACACCGAGGAGCTTTGGATTAAAGTGCCCAACTAATGGCATATGTGGGTCATATTTTATTATGACATTATTATTATGATTGGATAAGACCTTTAAGACTATAGGCTGAAGCCACAGTGGATTTGATTTGTTGGTAAATTTGCAGAAAACCAGGAACACAAATGTCCTTAGCCCTAGAGCTGCGGGCGATATGGCTGAAATCAATATCATAATAAACATAAGGATTTTTTTTTATATTGATATAGGCTATATCACAGTATGCATCAAACTTAAATAATCAAATCAATCCTTGTCCCACTGAACCGAATGGTAATGTCAGGTGTGATGTCAAACAAACCTGCAATTTTCAAATATTCTTTAAAATGTTTGATAACTCATTTTGTCAGAGTTTTTAACCAAAAATTACTTGTTAGAATCAATTTAGACAGCAGAATTGAGTGTCACGATATCCCCGATTCACCATGTCATCACAATTTGATTCCACTGAAAGACAATAAACGATAATATTGAATTATCGCCCAGCCCTACTTAGACCCCCTCTCCCTTCCCTTCACTACCCACCCAGCCAGTGGCAGTCGGCTTTGCAGCTGATTGACAACAAGGACTGAAGCCCTCCTGCTGCAGTGTTTCCCTCAATTGGTCAGATGCCCAAGCCTCAAATGTACTTTGACAGCAAATAGCAGAGCAATGGCACTATCAGTATTGCTGAGATTCTGACATATTATCTTATTCATCAAAGTCCACCCAACCTGGGGATTACTTTTGCTGAATTCAACAAAATGTCATCTTCAAATTATAAAATTTACCTACGCGGCTTTAAGTCAAAGACCCACAGGCCTTTCTGCCAGTGTGTATGTTCCTGGTTACTGTATGATTTTCTGAGTTAAGGTACTTGACTGTGGTTGTCATTAACAGAACTGGACTGAAAACTAATCCTTGGAGAGCCCAAGAGGGATTACCATGCTCCGCTGCAGGAGGTGTCGCAAAAGCTTTATAGACTCAACATGTTTGTATCCGGTGGGTGACAATTTTTGTGCAAAATTCAGCAGCATGTTCTGATGTGTTTAGCAACTTGGGTCTAAACGTCAATAGGGCAAAACAACCTGCAATTACTGCAAGTCATACAAGGGCATGGTTAGGGCTACACGAGGTGAGGACTAGGACTACACACACACACACACACACACACACACAGATATACACTTACACATAGACACACTCAAACACAAGTAAACAACTCTTGTCTCTCGGCTCACACGTCTTTCTCTCTGTTTCATTGCTCTCCTTTCTTTATTCTTACACCCACACACATACACACACACACGCACACATACATAAATACACATATACACACCACCTACACTCAAAACACTCAATCTTTAGTGCATCCTTAGTAACATTTTTCTGTCATAAATGATCTCTCCACCCAGTAGACTCTCACAGTTTCTTTTCTGCCCTTGAGACACTGGTGAACTCATCCTAACACATAATACAATAGATTATAAAGTGCTTAGAGGACAACAGTGGTGGGAAAAAGATAGCAGCACGTGTCTGTGTCAGAAAAAGACAGAGAGATTGCTGGCTGTTAGCGTTGGGAAACTGGGTCTGGCAGGGATTGCCCTGGCTGATTGTTTTTCTTTTATGTTGAAGCAGATTGCTGACACAGATGATAGCACAGCTGCTCTTTGCAGTATTTGGCACGTCAATATTGACACACTGCCGGAATGGATACTGACCTCAGTCCACCAGGTAAGTGTGTGTGTGTGTGTGTGTGTGTGTGTGTGTGTGTGTGCTTGCGTGTGTCGTACGCGCATGTGTGTTTTATTTCTTACTGCAGCTAAGTTACTTACTGCTGTTTGCATGTATTCTCTTACATCCACTAGATGCCTTGGGAAAAGTGTTATAATAGTTTTACAGTTTCCATTAGTTTTATTTTACTTTTATCTCTTTTGACTTCGTTCTTATTTTCTTAGTTCTTATTTTCATTTTAGTGTACAAACAATAGTTATTTAGTTTTATCTAAGGTTTTAGTTTTTCAACTGTTGTGCCTGTATGGAGTGTGTTGGTAACACTTGTCACAGAAAATTGACAGAAAATTGTGTTTGGATGGCCATAGTTGATCTAGGGCTGTTCAGTATTAGATGATTCTCTCCACTTCACTTCCTTTATGGTTAAAAGGCAAAAATTTTATTTCACCTTATTTTCACCTATTTCATTATTAATATAGATTATTACTTTTTATTTGAATTAAATTCAAATCAAATTGAATTTAGCGTTTATTTTTATTTTACATTGCTAAACTAGGCTATGTTTTCATGCCCGTCTTTTTTTAATTAACTAACAATCTTGCTTGGGATTATATTAAAATATTTTAGGGTTTATGTAAATTAATGTTGGATTCATAAACATTTAGTTTGCATGTAAATAATTAAATAATCTCTTTTTCAGTGAATAATGCTTTTTGTCTGCACATCCTGCAACCATTACTATTTGACTGGTGCATGTTAATTCACTGGGGATCTGAAACAGACCAATGAAATTTCTTGTACATATTTGTTTATACAAACCAATCAAGTTGTTGTGATTTATTCTGTTTTTCTGTCGGTTTCTTTCTAGGCCCAGTGGACTGTAGGGAAACTGAACTGCCAGAACTGCGGTGCTCGTTTGGGCGGCTTCAATTTTATTAACCACAGCAGGTGTCCCTGCGGCCAGGATATTACTGTCCACCTCAGCAAAAGCCGTGTGGATCATGACCACAAACGCTCCATTCACATGGTCCAGCCCAGGAGGACAAGGCCTGAGACAGGACAGGGTGGTGTGCGGAGTGGGACAGAAGGCTCCCAGAATGAAGAGGAAAGGCCTGGACTCAACAGGGACACACTGGATGGTTTGCAGGTTAACTGTGCTGTCATGTCCCACATCAAGCCTGAAACACACACAGTCCCAGCCCATGCAGAGGCCTCCCATCAGCTGACTGACAGTGAAGCCACCCAGCCATTTCCTCTCAATCCTCTGTATAGCGTCTCTCATAGGAAAAGGTACAGTTTAGGAGATGATGCCTCCAGTAGTAGTCTTTGCCCAGCAAGCCCTATGGACAAGTCACTTGTGGAGGTGATGAGGACAGGGACCGATGAGTCTGCACATTCACTCATGGCGTATCACACAACTGAACACCTGGACACTGATGCTGGAGGTTCATTTAACAGCCTTGCCTGCCATTCAGCTGTTTCTAGAGAGAGGCGGTCAATGCTGGATCAGCAGCAGCTTCCTACTGTGGAGGGCCTTGCGTCTTCCAGAGTGGGTTCCCCTGAGCATGAGGAGATTTCTGACTCTCTAATGTTCCTAAGAGGGAGAACCATCTCTGACAGCATCGCGGAGCAGGAGGAGGAAATGATGGTATGAGGCCACTCCTTACAGCGAATTAGAAAAAAAGATACCTTCAAACTGGATTAATGCTCTTATAGTGGTTTATTCAGCTATGTTTTGATCTTGGCTGGTCTTCATCTGGCATACGAAAATCAAAATACAAACAAAGACAAAGACACGCACATCCAAAACATAGGTGCTGTATCAAATAAAATATTGAGTGAATTCTGATCTTGAATTGTATTCATGCATTATGATTGTCACTTTGCAACAGGTGTGTTATGTCACATGACTTTCTTCTAGGGTTTATAGGTATTTAAGATGGCGAGTCTCTGTAGTAAGTGAGGAAGAGCGACTTGCTTGAAACGTCACTTCTTTATTAAATTTGTCATACAGGAGCATTTTTGTTCTGTTGTATTTCACTTAATCTGGCATATACCTCAGGCTTGATGAAGCAGTTAGGGTTACCTAAGTTAGGGTTACCATTTGTGGTTGAACCATCACTGCATAAACCACCTAGCGAGCATTAATCTAGTGCGCAGATGTCTTTTCTGTTTCATTGTTTTGCCTTTTGTATCAATGATCTGGTTCAGGTTTTTTGACGTGCATGCTTTGCCTCCTCACTCCCCCTCACAGCCCCAGGCCACCGCCACCTCTCCAGCCTCAAACAGACTGAGCAAGAGGGAGAAGAACCGTCTGAAGAGTCATAGGAGAAAACAGAGGAGGAGAGAGCGCTGGATCCACAGTCAGCTGGAGCAGGAACAGGTGAGAGACATAGGTCCATGCCGTAACTAGCATCTGTGCATGAGTTACTGCATATAGTTGTGGCATAGGAAACAAAGACCTAACCCATGGCAATGTCAGGGTCAAATACCACATTGCTATCACCAAATACAAGAATTTAAGCTGTGGAAAAAGTCTGGAAGTTTGAAATGGAGAATACTTGGAGAAAGAGAGTTTCTATTTTAGAGCTGTTACTCCTTTTGTATCTGTGAATCTTCCCCACCTGATTCGATGCAGGGTTGCTGTCCTGTAGTTGACCCTGCACTCTGACCTCCCACAAAATAAATAGTCAATCACAGTAAATGCAATGACATTGTATTCTGCTACGTGACTAACCAAACACATCTGGTTCTCCAAGCAACTTCTATTCGAACCATCTGTTGGATGTAAGCCAAGAGTCTTTGCTCGTATCACCCTTGATAACTTTGTAGGAGTTGAACACAAATGGGAGGAATAATCATTAAGTTGGACATTGCCCTCATTGATGGATAACGGGAAACGTTTCTGTGCAGTTGTGACTAGGAAGAGGGAGATTGCTGGTTGAGTTTGGTCAGTGTGCAGCTCAGGTGCAGCCAGCATAGCCTCTGTTAAACTTAGGGACACAGATTGGGAGTTGGGAGAGAGAGTTGACAGCAGTTCTGGTCCCAGATTGCGAGACTTTGGTGAAGCCCATGTTTAAGCCCTGCTGAATGGATACTACAACCACTCTCAGATGATGGCTGTACAGAAAATTCTGCAGGTTTGCTTTTCTGTTTTGTTGGTGCACACACTGCTTCTGTATCAGCTGTTACAGTGTTGTTGTTGTTTTCTGTGGTATTATGTATCACAGAAAGCTTGGGGGTAATTTCTGTTTTGGTTCCACTTCCATCTCAGCTTTGGCCCCAGTTATGGTTGAGTGCATGTTGCAGTGCTACAATGTTTTTCCTTTGATATTATCATAATAAAAACAGTTTTAACAGTGTTTCTTAATGTTAGGACTGCACTTCTTCTTGGTTTTTAGGTTACATCAGATTAGATTAAACTTTCTGTGGGGAAATTGGGTCATTGCAGCAGCAGAGAATAGAGTACCCATGAGAATGGATACAAATAGAGATTGCTTAAGATAATACAACAATAAATCACAACAATCAAGCATATTGAGAACAATACAAATGAATAAAGACACAGTGTCTTCGTTCACATTATTAGATTTTCTGATGGCGGTAACATATGTGCAGAGCATGCATTATTAGCTATTCCAGATGGAAGTAGCATACATACCAAGATACATACAGATGCAAAAATAGGCGTTATTTTAACTCCAGATTTTCTCTATCAGTGGTAGTGATTTTCTTTCTGTGGTAACTGTGACTGAATACACCGATGCTGAATGAATACAGAGGAATCCCTGTGGCATGGAAATTATTGACTGCTCATTGAGCAGTAGGCAAGGCCTTTAAAATTTAAGCCAACTTTGAATAATTTAATAACAGCTGACGTCGGTAGTGTGTGGGTGGCCACAGGAGTACGGGTAGATGAGAAAAAAAATGTTAATGCTTTGATTTGATTGGTGAAAGCAATGTCAAAATCCCCCATGTGCCTCTCTCATGGATGACACATCTCTCAGATGAATTAAATCCGGACTAGAGCAAAAAGCTCTCTGCTTGGCCCGAACCGAAGACAGTCTCTCATCTTTTTGAGCACCGTCCCACAATGGCACTTGACGAGGTGATTGGAGTGCAGTTTCCATCCGTGTGACGTGTGAATAGAGGCATGGATTGGTCACCCAAACCTACCAGGCAGCTGCAGTTTCTTGTTTTTTTTTTTTTTATTATCTTTTTGAGAACAACACAAGGAGTATACATACATAAATCTCATTCCCCATATCTCAAATCCCCCACAAAAACAAAACAAAGCAAGGGAAGCACAACATGATGAGATATAACAATCATGTGACAATGTGGAGGTAAAAATAAAAGGTTAGTCAGTGGAGTAATGAGGGTCGAGCCTACTCCAAACAATCAGGGATCCTGATTGATATCCAAACATATCATATCCTCAAGATATAAAAGACAAAACAAAAAACAAACAAGATAAATAGACAACACAAACTATTGCACTCAGATCCTGCCGTTGTCATAGTCACTGACATTGGTGTAAGAGGTTCTTAAAGTCAAATTCTGTATGAGATTGCCATATTTTTAAAAAGTCTGAGGATCTGCCTTTACTCTTGTAATAAATGTTATCCAACGTAAGGTAGCTTGAGAGTTCATTCCACCAGTGGACTATTACTGGGGGTTTGGATACTTTCCAATTTAAAGCTATGCACTTCCTAGCTGCCAACAAGGCAAGATCTATGTATCTGCTTTCATATTTATTCCACTTGTCAGACATACTAGTTCCCAAAAGACATAAACGAGGTGAAAAGGGAATAGATACATGTAAACATTGTGATATTATCTTGGTAACGGAGTTCCAATATAAAGAAAGTAAATTACATGACCAAAACCTATGAAAAAACTTGCCTTTTTGTTTCTTACAACGCCAACAGAGAAATTACATCTCACTGTTCATTTTATTTAGTTTCTCTGGAGTATAATAAACCCTATGTACCATCTTAAATAGAGCTAGTTTATGCCTTAGATTGTAAGAGCATTTATGAACTTTTCTACAAATATAAGACCAATCCTCTTGATGTATTTTCATATGAAGATCTTGTTCCCACTTCTGTCTTAAATTATCTGTATTTACCATTGAACTTTCAATAAGGGCATTATAAATCTTTGAGATAACTTTTTTCTTGTTCTTTTCCCTATTGTTTAATATGACATCAATTTTTGATGGTTTAGGTTCTTGAAGAGAACCCTGCTCAGTATTTACTAAGTGTCTTATTTGAAAAAATCTAAATAAATGGGAAGAGGGAACTCCATATTTATGTTGAAATTGAGCAAATGAGAGAAAGGTCCCATTTTCAAACAGGTGAGAGATTTCCCTTATACCTTTATCATGCCAAGGTTTGAACGTGTCATCTTTACAACATGAGAGACTTGGATTTTTCCAAATTGGGGAGAAAGGGGAAAGAGGATTGTTGTAACCTAACAATTTATGGGACAATTTCCAGATACGGAGGCTATTTAGTATAACAGGATTCTTGGTGATTTTATCCACTTCTCTGAAATCAATGTATGGTAGATGTTCCAAGTTGTATGGATAAATATCCAAGGATTCTATTATTTTCCATGAGCATGAAGTATTTAAAAACCATTGTTTAATCTGAGTAAGTTGAGCTGACAAAAAATAATAATAAAAGTTGGGAAGCTTCAGGCCACCAGTTTCGTATGGTAAATACAGCACTGGCATCCGAACTCGTGGGGATTTGTTGTTCCAAATAAAGGAAGACAGCAGACTCTGTACCCTTTTAAAAAATGATTGTGGCGGTATAGTCGGAAGATTTTGAAATGAAGATAAACATTTAGGCAAAACAGACATTTTAACTATGTTGACTCTACCCATAAGAGAAATGGGAAGCTGACCAATTCTCTTTAATTCCTCCAATATTTTATTAACTGCTGGAAGGTAATTCAAACTAAAAGAGTCTTCAGATTTTCTAGGAATGAACATACCTAAGTACTTAATACATTTAATGGACCAGTTCCAATTGAATTGATTCTTCAGTGATGTATAGTCAAAGTTGGAAATTGGCATTATCTCCATTTTATCCCAGTTAATTTTGTATCCTGATAACTTCCCAAAATTTTCGATTAAAGATAACATAAACGGTATTGAGTTTACAGGGTCATGAAGATACAACAAGATATCGTCAGCATACAAAGATATAAGATGCTCCTCCTTCCCAATCTTAACACCTTTAATGTATTCATGAGATCTAATCATTGCAGCTAACGGTTCGATAGCAATGGCAAACAGTGCAGGTGACATTGGGCAACCTTGTCTTGTGCCTCTTGAAAGCAAGAAGGGTTTAGAATAGTTGATATTTGTTTTAACAATAGCCATAGGAGAACTGTAAAGAATTTGTACCCAGTAACAAAATTAAACAAAAATAAAAAAACCAAAATTGAATCTTCTAAGGACAGACATAAGGTATTTCCATTCAACTCTGTCGAATGCTTTTTCAGCATCGACCGAGAGAATAACATTCAGGGAATTAAGTTCATTAGTATGGTAAAGAATATCAAAGTACCTGCATAAATTATCAGTAGAAGTACAACCATGAACAAACCCAGTTTGGTCTAAATGAATAAGACTAGGTAAAACTTTCTCAAGCCGTAAAGCAAGGACTTTAGCAATGATTTTATAATCTGCATTAAGAATTGAAATTGGCCTATAGGAGGCGCACTGGAGAGGATCTTTATCTTTCTTTTGGAGTAGGATAATGGTAGCCATACATAAAGACTGAGGGAGACAACCTTTGCTAAAGCAAGCATTGATCATGGAAAGAAAAAGAGGTAATAAATAATTTGAAAATTGTCTATAAAACTCGATTGGAACCCTAACCCTACAACATAATGCAGATAAGTATGGACCTGAGATGCATTACAAAAAAGAACAAGACATACAATACAAACAACACACCGTATATTAGACCCAACACCCACCCCCCTAACCTTAGATACTCCCTGTGAATGTCACCCTCTATACAATGATAGAGGTGCTGCATTTTATGTAGTCAGCTCCCAACTTCAATTACATGAAACTAATATGAATATTCAGATTTGAATGTATCCTTTAACTGCTATCCATTATAATAAGAATCAAAACTAAACAATGTCCATAGTCCAAGCCCACCCCATTGAGTGGTCCTATAGGCCATCGGGCCAATAGTGAGGACGAAAAAAGGAAAAAAATAGAGAAAATCAAACCGACATGTAGGCTATTCGGCAAGCTTGTCCAATATCTACATAACATGACCACAATCACTTTCTTAATTCAGTGCTTGGAAATTGGTGAGCCCAGAGGACCTGCCACCACATAGTCTTTAATGTTAATGAATGCTGGCCATGCTTAGGAAAAAAAAAAGAAAAAATCACTCTTGTGGATCACGGAGGGATGGTTTGATTACCTGTTCATAATAAGTCATTGCCTCTTTAGCATCCGTGAATGTCGCCGTGGTCTCTAGGTGGGTAACTATCAGCTTACATGGATGCAGGAGACCGTATTTCACTCTGCTGCTCTCTTCATCAACAGGTCAGCCGAAAGGTCCGGGTAGATGTGTATTTTCTTCCCCGGCGAGTTTCATAATAGCCCTTTTGGTTTCCAGGCTGAACAGTCGGGCGATCATACTTATTGGGCGCGTCAGGGAATGAGGACCGGTACGGTGGGCAATGTTCACATATGGCTGCTGCCCAAGTTTGTCAGCACCAAACATTTCCCTTAAAGGGTGTTCATAAAGGCAGTTAGTTTTCCTTCTTCGGCTCCGCTGGGAATTACGATAATCCGAATATTGAATTTGCGGCTGTGGTCTTTAATTTGTTGAATCTTCTCTCTCAATGAGATGTTTTCTGAGTGTAGATTGGCATATTTCATCTCCATTTCGGTCAGTCGGCGGTCATTGTCTATGACTGCTTCCTCGACCTCCCGCAACTTAGAAGATGTGTCCTTCATTGTTTCTTGTAAAGAGTCAATTGACTCCTTTATCGGCTGCAGTTTTAAATCAAAGGCCATACCGATCTCCTCTCGAATAACCTCTCGTATAATCGAGGTGAGCTCTGTGCGGTCCATGCCTGAGTCCTTGCTTTGCAAATTAAGATCTTTCCCCGACATTATGCACTTCTTCGGTAGACTGGTGGATCGCAATGAGTTTCAGGGAGTCTAGTTCAAGACATTATATAGTAGCCTTGACTAAAGTCAGTCAAAAAAAAAAAAACTTTTTAGAAGAGGGTGCGACGGAGGCGTGTTCACTCCATGCTGCCGGAACAAGAAGTCGTTTCAGTCATTTTTAATTATGACGTCTCCCTCAGTTTTGTTTACCATTTTAAAAGATGCAGCAGTGTAGTTTGACAGTGGGCACAAAGAAAGGAGGAGCAGCTTGTTAGCAGAAACTAGAGCATGAGTAGGGCAACTCCTACATCTGACATCATCCTGTACAGAACGTACACAATCACACCAAAATACTAAGGATAGAGGGAGCAACAAACTGTGAAGATCAAAACCACAACCTTTTAAACATGATTGATGTTTTTCTCTGCACCATGGCCAAATTTCACTGAAACTTTATTATTCAAACCTTTAGCTAAGAAAAGCGTGCTTTTACTTTGTAGAATTGGCTGTTCAATGTTGGCTTATGTATGTTAGTTAACACGTGTGCGTGTCTATGTGTGTGTTTGTGCACAGGCTCGGAGCGTGAGCGGGTTATTGACAGACAGCGAGGAGGAGGACAGAGAGGGCTACACCTGCGCTGTGTGTCTCGACGTGTACTACAGCCCCTACAGCTGTCAGCCCTGCGGTCATGTCTTCTGCGAGCCGTGCCTCCGCACCTTGGCTAAGAACCGACCTACCAACACCCCCTGCCCTCTCTGCCGCACGCTCATCTCACACACACTCTTCCAGAAAGGTGAGCTTCCTCCAGGACTGAGTCTGACTGACACTCAAACAAAACACGGGAAATATCCAACACACACGCTCCTCTGCGATAATGATCTTTCACACCTAACTTTGCACGGCATGCAAATTAGACATAAGTTACTTACAATGCAGCCCATCCACTGCCTTACTGTACTTGATCAAGCTGCAGTAATTAGGAAGAGAGGGCATATCCAATAATCAAATTCAAATTGTGTCTTTAAGTACTGTTATCATTACCTTTCAGAGCTCAACCAGACAGCAAAGACCTTCTTCCCTAAGGTCTACCACACCCGCAAGCAGAACTTCCAGAAAGCCACTTGTGCAAAATGGCCTCTTCCCAACTGTCGCAAACGCTTCCGTATCTTCTGGGGTGAGATATGTTGTGTTGTACAAGCATATTTGTTTTTTGTGTCATGATCTAAAGTAAATTCTGGGATGACAGAATTGATTGTAAAGTCTTCTAGAGGTGCTGCAGGCATTTGAGATGGGAACTGCCCACTTCATAATGGAAAACACGCTCTCACTCGCCTCCCTTTCCCCTAACATTCAAGCCAGGTTTCAATATGAGCACTCACCCTAGTTTGATGGTGCAAAGGAAAGTGACATCAGATCTTGTTTATTGGTAAAAATATATAACAAATTTAACAATGTCTTCAGCAACGATTTCCAGCCATAATTGTGCAGTAACTTATTTCAATATAGAAAAAGTATAACAAGGTTTAATCTTTGTAAGAAACCCACTCTGTCCTGTCCCTCTCTCTCTCTCTCTCTCTCTCTCTCTCTCTCTCTCTCTCTCTCTCTCTCTCTCTCTCTCTCTCTCCCTATCTCCTCTCTCTTTTTCAAAGCTTATCTTGCTGTAGGGTTCAAGAGTTGAATAACTGCTTGTCCTCGTCCCCTGACTGACCTCATTTTCACTGTCTAACCTCATGTCCTTTCTCGACCTCATTGACTGATTGCAAATTATTTTATTGCTTTTTTCACAATTTAACTATAATAATAAACTTTATCTTTATAGCACACGAAACAGCAGTAATTAAACTCCAGAAAGATAAATATTAAATGTCAGACATTAATTAAAAGCAGGTTTACGTGGAAATAAAAAAAGGAAAATAGAACAAATAGAATTTAATAATACTTTGAAAATTTGTCAGAGTCAGAAACTTTGCTGCGTACTAACACTGACACTAGTACTATCACTGCTACTACTAGTACTACTACTACTCCTACTGCTAATAATAGTGGCGTGTGTGTGTGTGTGTGTGTGTGTGTGTGTGTGTGTGTGTGTGTGTGTGTGTGGGTGTGTGGGTGGGTGGGTGGGTGGGTGTGTATATGTTTATATACACTACCAGTCAAAAGTTTGGACACACCTGATTGAATGTAGTATGTTTTCCATTATCTTAAAGCCATTTTGATCTAAAGGCTTATGCTTAAATGCTTGAAATTTGTTTCTTAGACAAATATAAATAATTAAGCTGATGCCTATGTATGAATTTCTTTCCAAAGACTTTGCCTTTCCATCAAGGCAAAGGGCGGCTAGTTTAAAGAATCTAAAATATAAGATAATTTTGATTTGTTTAACACTTTTTTTGGTCACTTGGTTCCTTTTGTGTTATTTCATTGTTTTGATGTCTTTACTATTATTCTAAAATGTTTTTTTTTTAAGATGTATTGTTTAATTCACCTGGAACACTATGCAATTTTGACACAAGAAAAAATCTATTATAAACAAAAACAAAAAAAACAGGGAGACTAAACTGTGATTAATCACTGTAAAACTCTTGCAGTGTGTACCCGTCCTAACCTCATGCCTTCCTGTTTAACATCAGGATACCAGAGACAGGCAGCAACAGCCGGGAGACGCTGGCACTTCGCCCCCGCAGGCTTCACCCTGGATGCTCTGGACCTCGCTGACATGCGCGGCTGGCTCTTTGACATCGACCTGGTCATCATCTACATCCACTCTGTCAACTGGATCCTTGCTTTCCTACTCCTCTGTTTCCTCATCTACTTCTTCTTCTCTTGAGAGAGGTGTGTTCAAGAGTTAAAGAAGTTGTAATGCTGCTTTATTGGTCTGCTTTTTTCTTAAGGAGAGTGGGTAAACTGCCATGTCTGATTTTTTTATCAGTTTTGAGAGAGTACACAGTACATAGAAGTCAAACTTGTGATGTTGATGTTAAAATATTGTAAAGAAGCAGAGTAGAGGCGGCCAAGACATGGGGGTCTGGAGCAGGACAGTCTGGAAAAGTATGGGAAATTAATTTGATCATTTGAAGGTTTTGAAAAGTTTGAAAACTGCACAAAAGTCTGGAAAAGTGTAGAAAAAAAATAAAATTTATAATACACATGACTACACATTTTATGTAGTTGTAGACTGTCATTTCACATATTTGTCATTGTGAATAATTTAAGTAATGTGGCCTAGTTGATGGTCAATTTCCCTTTCCACTATCGGCATAGTATATGTTACTGGATACAGACCAGAATGTTCAAATCCTGTCAAGAAATTAAGGTCTAGGAAAAATCTGGAGTTTTGAAATGGAAAATATGTAGCAAGCCTGTTTTGATGAAAGGTGAGTGGAGTTAGCTGACTTGCTGATTTAGGAAGCTTGGCTATTCCTGCAGGGTGTCGGTCTGGACATGAAAGTCAGGAGTTGCATTATTAAAGTCAGGAGTCCATTATTACAGTCTGGCATGTAGAAATGCAACTGGGAAGAGAACATAAAGGAAATTAAGGATTTTTTAGCATTGCAGTACAGCCGTTTCAGTAACTTTAAATTCACATACATACAGTATTGGTTGTTACTAAGGTCATATGTTTAACCTTATTCTAAAGAAAGGGGGCTAGGCTTCGTGGGCTGAAGAACATGTCATTCATTTAGCTGCTATGACCCATCGCAGTGGGAAACCCACTGACAGAAAAATCTACATAGAAAGAAAATTTATTATCCGATCTTATTGCTCAGCTCACCCTAAAAACAATGGAATAAACAGCATAATAATCATATTTTTCACAGACTTGAACAAGAAAATTAGTGTGAAACCAGAAAATGTAATGTAATATTTAAATAGGAAATGGTAATATCTACACAATGCCTGTTAGTGCACAACAGACTGACAAAGTCTGTCCTTCAAAAGCCAAAACGGACACAGGAGGAAAGGGGAACAAATAACATTATGTGATGTTCTGACAGTCTGTGAGGTCGTATCACCCTTTTGCACATATATGGTAGTGTTTATCAGACACGGGGTACCATATTATTCGACACCCTCATTTTCAGTATTAATGTAGCACAGGTTAGTTGTCCCCCACAATGAAATCAGGGGAGGGACTATGGATCGGCCCCAGTCCGTCCGTCCGTCTGTCATGCATATCTCAGACGCCACTGATAAGATTTTGACAAAACTTCAGGGAATGACGGGTGTCATTGCTCAGTTCTGACATTTTCAAAATTACAATGATTAGCTGAAAGGGGACTGCGTCAATCATGGGGGATGGCATGTTTACTGTTGCCTTGTTTTTTAGTTAAGTTGGTTTAGTTAAGTTAAAATGACACTTAACTGAAAAACAAAGCAGATTCATAGTATAGCTCATCTCAGACATATCCAAAACTTTAAACAATGTTGCACAATTGCATGTGTTTTTTGAGTTATCAACAGCTTGAATTTGTACTCCAGTTATGTAATGGGAGGACACTAAATCTTTGTTTTGTTAAGTGGAGCTCAATGAAATGATGCAGATTAAAGAATAGCATTGTCCAAAGTTTAAGCGAGAGGCACTGTTGGGAAAATTTTGTTTCCATGCTTACAAGTTGCTATATTTACAAAGGGCATAGGTTTTTTAGGAATTCCAGTCAAAACAAAGCTTTAGAACCAAACATCTAACAAACTAAAAACAATAGCAAAAATGTATTTGGAGGGATCAATAACAGGAGGAGCAGGAAGAGCAGAGAAGAGTTCAGATGCACAATGGGTGAGATGCCCATTTAAATTCAGTGCCTTTGCTTACTAGTGCCTACTATCTACACCAAGTAACTTGAAACTGGAATTGAGCAAGACTTAAGTTTGTAACGTATCATGAGAGGCCCTATGAAGATAGAAATACTGCAAAACTTTCAATAAATACTTGTTCTCAAGTAATAACCTGTCTCTTATAGTAGTGTAGGAAAGTTTGATGTTTTCACAAAAACTTGACACGAATAAACGCCTGACCAGGATATTTTACTTTATTTTACTTTAGGCAAAAGCATTACATGTGTTTCACTTAAAACTGTTGTAGGTAGGTTTTGTAAATTGACATTTTGTTTAAATTCAACAAAAGTAATCCCCATACTGGGTGAACATAAATGAGTAATCTCATATGTCAGAATCTCGGCAATATTATATTTGCTCTCTGATTGCTACTGGCTCGGTGGGGGAGGGAGGGGACAGTACATCAGTCTGTTTTCCTTAAAACTACCTACCAAGGCTTTAAATACAATGCCTTCAGAAAGTATTCAATCCCCTTGACCTGTTTCACATTTTGTGGTGTTAAAGCCTCAGTTCAATTTTTGATTAACTTTGGATGGATTTTTTGTCACTGATCTACACACCTAGTCAAAGTGTATTTTTTAATTTATACAATTAAACAAATCAATTAAAAATGAAAAGATGTAATGTTTGAGTCAATCCCTTTGCAGTGACATTCTAAATTGAGTTAAGGTGCATCCAAATTCTTTTGAATGTTCTTGAGATGTCTCTATAACTTGGTTTCCACCTGTGGCCCCTAACCCTGTATCTGGCAGAAACTGGGCACAGCTCATCACCAATACCATCCCTACTGTAAAAGTAGTGAAAAAGTCGTGATCTCTATGCAGCCACATCAACACTGGAAAGGCTTCAGCACGAGAATGTGAAAGTCCTCAAGTGGCCCAGCCAAAGCTCAGACTTGAATCCCATTCAAAATCTGTGGGTTTTCCCACACAACTTGACTGAGCTTTTAGCAAATCTGCAGGGAGGAAAATCCTCAAATCAGACGTAGGAGACTTGAAGCTGTAATTGCTGCCAAAGGTGCTTCTACAAAGTATTAACTGCGGGTTTAAATATATTCATGTATTTTATTTTCAACAAATTTGCAAACATATCTAAAAACATTTTCACGCCATTATGGGGTATTTTGTGTAGCTTGTTCACAAAAATCCCAATTTGATCCATTTTGTCATCAGTCTGCAACACCGCAAAATGAGGAAAAAGTCAAGGATTTTGATTACTGACCATAAGTTTGCATTAATTGCTTATATTTTTCAGCTTTGTCATATCTGTTGTGATGTAATAAGAGCCTGTCTCCAATAATAGCCTGTCTCTAATTAAATGACCAGGACCAGTTTAGTTGTTGAAACAAAGAATTTGTACTACTAAACTACTGTTATAAGATTTATGCTAATTCACCTGCTGTTTTCTTTGTTTAGCCACATTCAATCATATCAAAATTTGCAGATATTGAATTACATCTATGACTACCAGTCCTACATTTAGTTTGTTTTGCCTACAGGGTTTGCTGATGTTCTTGTATATTGTGTATAATGAGTTCTATGGCAGACAGATAATCATGTTAAAAGGTGTTTTCATTTGAGCATGAAGCCTCCTTAAACTAATGCAATATAATTTGTTTTTGTATTGGACACTATGGGTTCAGATATTACATTTTGGTCTTTCAGACAAGACAGTGAAATTATCAGTAAAGAACCTATACTGTTGTTAAATTAGGAAAAATGTTCTTGTTCATATTTTCTATGTAGCCTATTCTTCTATAGTCTTTGAGTTGTGATGGAAATGAACTGAGTACCTCAACAGAAAAATGTCATTGTGTAAACAATTTGTCCCTTTGTTTACCCTTGTCTTATGACTATGAAAGTAATAAAAAAAAATTGGTCACAAAAAGGATTTTACAGTGTCGTTTATTTTTGAAGATCTATCTAAACTGAAAATGCATCCAACAAATTGATTAAGCTTATCTGACCTCTACATTTCTAAAATTACATGTATACATTGTGACAATACACAGATCCTTAGTTTCCTATAGCAGAAAAAAATATATTGGGCTATTAGTCCTCTCAATTTACCTCAAAACTGTTTTTTCTGAGTAACTCCCGCAGGAATATGATAGATTAAATTTATAAAGGTGGTAGATTGTCATCTTTTCATGCCTTTAAATGAAAATTAGAACTATACCTTACATTCAATGATGGAATTACGAGGCGGCCGTTACCTTACCCTATATTTTAATGTTCAAGGAAATTTCGATGGGATGCAAATAAACTGCCTATCGTCGAGTTCCATCCTTTGAACAATTAGGTTTATGAAAGCAGATTGCACAAGCGCCCCATCATCCTAATTTGATAATCTTATGTTGCACAGAAAGAAGAACCATGTGCCAGCGCTGGCTATTTTGGGATGGCTGCGCTAAAGATAGGTAGCCTGTGTTGTTTTTTCTGGACCACTGATGCTCCTCAACAGTTAATGGACTGTCGGAGGGTGACGAATTGTTTTGCTGTTGGCTCCCTGTGAATCCTCCTCACACGTGAGCGCACGACGGAAGACCGAGAGAGGAGCCTCGCTTGGCCTTCAGGACGGGTGAAGGTGACTCGCCTCGCTGCTGAGGAGATGCAGAGGGAGCTGCGGGTGTCCGCCCGGCCCGGTACTCCGTCCTGCTCTCCTACCAGCCAGAGCATAAGCCTGCAGGGGCATTAACCAGTAACCAGCTCCTCGACCCTGCAGCTTCTTCCTCGGGGTGGATCTTTTTTTTTTTTTTAAATAGAGGACACATCGACTCTCACAAAAGAGGGTCTCTCTGCTTTTGGGTGGGCTACAGCAGTGGGTGTGTATGCATGTGTTCTGCACCGTATGGGCGTAAAAAACGCCCCAGATCCGCAGCGAACATTTTTCAGATCAGTAAAGCGTCGCAAACGGACCCGGAGCGCCGGGAAAGCACGGAGAGCAGCCGTAAAGCCCAGGGGGCCGTGGACGACAGCAGGATGGTGAGCAGCCGACACACAATAATCTGTGCCGACGCTGGAGTAGCCTGATATTGAGAAGAGATTCGTGTTTAGACAGACAGCCTGAGGATATTGCATTGAATAGAACCAATTTAACACCATTTGCAGGTGCAGTAGCCTGTTATAGAAACCAGAATATGCAAAAACGACAGAAACGAGTGATTTCAAGGCTACATTTTAATATGAACAGTCCTCTGCCGTGATTGGTTATTTCAGAGTCGTTGATAATGCCTACCAGCTTTGAAGCTGCATTAATATCACCAGATGTTTTTCCTTTTCATGTTAAAATCAGTCGGCTTGTTGCATGTGCTGCCTGCAGATCACGCTCTCCGTTCCACATTGCACGCAAAGCAGAATCAAGCCTATAGTCTAATGGCCAAATCATCGGTTATTGGTGATGGTTGTTTTCAGACCGTCCAGGAATTCAACACGCTCGTCGCGCTGTACCGGGAGCAGGTCATATCAGTCGGAGAGATATCAGCCGACTGCCCGTCTCTCCGGGCGCAGATGCACCACACACGGACCAAAGGATGCTCCATGGCCCGGGCTGCACACCAGGACCTCGCCGTCATATCTGGCTCAGGGTAAGGAACCAAGCCGGAATAGGCCAACCGCGTGATTAAGGCTGCATCCATCTATTTTGAAGTTTGTATTGTTGAACTGTCCGTGGTGCTGAAGGTGTTGGCATCTCCTCCGTACACTCTCTTCATCAGCAGGAGTAGGATGATTCATACAGGGCTAGAGTTAGGGCTGCACATTTAATATAAATTAAATAAAAAATAAAAAAACTACTTCAATTTCCAAATCGCAAGAGGCTCAGTTATGCTGCTCAAAATGAACTCCTAAACATGGTATTCTGGTGCTGATTGTCTGGCCCACAAATGAAATTGCACGTTGTATTGCAATTTGTAAAAAGAAATATATAATAATAATAATTTGTGTTCAAACAGAGCAAGTTTTAAGCAATATATATATTTTTTTTCGCTTGAAAATCTAAAATAGCCTATAGAAAAATATGTCTGTATACTGTATTGCCATTTTTATTGCAATTGCAATTGACAATGAGGAGAACTATTGCTGCTGTAACTAACGACCAAGACAGCATTGATATCTCCTCTCTACTCACTCTATTTACTCACTCCTATCTTTCTTCTTAGCTCTTATTTCTTTTCCTAGCACCTTTTCGTTCTGTGGTAGCAGAAATAGTGAAAGGGCACTAAAGCCCTGACTTACACTCCTTTTGGTTGTTTGTAGTTTTGTTGATCTAGGAAGTTAAGCGTATTCAACTCATTGTAAGCTGCTCCAGATAAGAATGCTTAAAATGTGAATGTAGATGTGATTTAACTTTTGTGGCAAAATGGTAAGGGACCATGTGGCGTTTCATGTCCTTGCATTAGTGTCTTGATCCAGATGAAAAAATACACCTTAAAACATTTTTCCCTCGTCACATTGAACCTTGACTGTATCTCTTTTGCTCTTATCCTATCACTCTATCTCTCCTTCTCCCTGTCTGTCTCTCTTTCTCCATCTCTGGGTCTCTCTCTCCAACCTCTCTCTCACCCTGCCCCCCCCCCCCCTCTCCCTTCTTCCCTCTGTCTCTCTCTCTCCCTCCCTCCCTCTCTCTCTCCTCTCTCTTTTTGCCCCCACCCTCCTCTTCATGTTGTAGTCCAGAGGATGGAGAAATCCACCCTGAGATTTGCCGGCTGTTCATCCAGCTGCAGTGCTGCCTGGAGATGTTCATAACAGAGATGCTCAAATCCATGTGCCTGCTGGGGGTGCTGCAGCTTCACAGGAAAGGTAAGGAACTCTATAATATGGAGGAAATAACACATCATTTAAGGTTACAATGACAGAAATGTATCAAAAGATGGAGTCCAGCAATGGCGATAATGCTTTAAAGGAATAGTTGTCTTGACTGTTTATACTGAGGTTATGTTTTTGTGTATCTTATTTTTTTAAAATTATTATTATTTATTAATTTACCTATTTGTTTTCATTGATTTCCCCTATCTTTTCTGATGTTACCCCCCCCTGTGCAGTTTATTTTCTGTACATTTATTTTTTTATAATGCTTCTTTGTGCTGCCTTTGTATGGATTGTAACTGTGCTGAACCTTTCAATAAAGAATGAGTAAAAAAAGGGAAAAAAAGAAAAGGTACCATCACAGAAAAGAGTGCCATCACAGTATTTAGAGAAAAAAATTGAATTCTAATGAGAAGAACCATAGAATAACGAAAATACACTTTATTTTTACAACCATTTTCAAAACAAAGTTACAAAGTACTTTATTCCCCAACAATAAAACAATGATAAATAAAAGCCAACAAGTTTAAATTGGCACACAAGAATTATAAACAGGGTTAATTTTAAAACAGATAAAATGTACTTATTGTAAGTCAATTTGGACAAAAGCGTCTGCTAAATGACATAATGTCATGTAATGTAAAACAGACAAATAGAACAGTACTAAAATAAGTAAAAGTCACTTTTACTAAAAGCAACTTTGCCTGACTAAGAAGCTCATGCAGGGAGTTTAAAAGCCAAGGGGCCTGGACAGCAGAGGCTGCACATGGCTGCTTGTATCAAATTCAAAACCCTGGTGCTACCATGCAGCGCTGCACCTCCATGCCTCCCAGGCCGTTGTCCAGTCCTGTCCACCAGCCCATGCTCTGCCCTCTGCTGCTACCGGCTGCTTGGCTCTCCCTTCCCTGCTCCACCCTGGGCATTGCTCCTCCCACCCTCGACTCCTCTCTCTCCTCGCTCCCTAATAGTGGAAAAACCTCTCACCCCGATCAGAACAGCAGAGTCACTCCTCCTCTTCCATCTTAGGCTGAAAACGAATTTCTTCATGAAGTACTTAAGAAGCTTACTTTACTGTTGCACTTGTTACAAGTCATTCTGGACAAGAGCATCAGCTAAACACCTAAAATGTAAATGTAAAATGCAAAGACTCAGTCACTCCAAAATTTTGGAATGACCTGCAGAGACTTACTTGAGCATCTCTGAAGAATTACAGAAGTAAACCATGCACCTTTGAAACAGCAGAGGGCAGTAAAGGGCTGATAGCATGGTCTATGTGTGTAAAACATGGACGTATTAGAAAGGTTTGGTTTCATTTCAGTTTTAGTTCAAATAATTCAATGAAAATAAAATAAGCAAGAAACACTGTTTTGAATGATATAAACAATTCTCTGATAAGTTTCTGATGAATTGGCTGATTAAAAAAAGCAAAATTATATATTATATTATATTTTTATGCTTACATTTACGAAAGGTAGAATGTGCACATGCAGCTTTATCAAGTGCAGGACATCAAAAATTACCAAAACTGAAAATAGAATATCTGCCAACACTGTCGCTCCCAAAAAAATGCAATTTAACCTGATGAAGATCTGTGTGATCGAAACATTGTTCTGTGGGTCTTAACAAATCACATTTTTTGGGAGCAACACTGTTCTTTTTTCTATTTTCATAAACTAAGTTAAGACCTTGATTCACAAAATAGTAGGATTTTAGATTATAGCATTTTTTAAATATTGAGCAGTGGACGTTGGTAACTTTTCTTTTCTGAGAATAGATATGTTTTGGAAAGAACTCCTTCATTTCTTGGGAGATTTTGGGGGACTTTGTTGACAGCGATGTAGAGCTGATGTCTGTGTGTCCCTCACAGGAAAGGACTCGTACCCAGAGCCAAAGGTGGACTTCAAGATGGATGAGAGCTCAGACGTTCCCATCCTGGAAGACCGATCCTCCTCTCCTATAGACTATCCTCAGGAGCCGTGGCTGGTTGGGACTGACATTGAAAACATAGAGAGGTACGCTGAGTACACCTGCTCTTTGTGTTTGATTGATTGATTGATTGATTGATTCATTCATTCATTCACTCATTCATTCCTTGTTTTTGAGGTGGCACAACTCTTCTTAAAATCCAAACTGGCCTTTTTTTCTTTCAAATGTTGCAATTATTGTTCTGTTTTGTGCATCCAGAATAGTTAATTTGTTGTAGTGCAAACTATTATTGTATCCTAACTCATAAGGAAGGGAATTATTAAAGAATACTCAAGATGGTCCCCTATAGGAGATGTTGTGTACTTCAACAGCACATCAAATTAATGATTCCCTACTACTGTAGGATTGCAAAGTAAACTGGAAATAAATAAATAAAAGTATCAACTGTTACAATTTCCAATTTGCAAGAGCCTGCCTTGCAAAAAGATCAAGTTCCACCTCAGAGAAAATCTTTCATTTTATTCAAACTGAACAAATCCTGAGCATTAACATCACAATCCCAACATCTCAACATTCCCCTCACACCATGTTTATGTCCTGAAAACATTTAAAAACCACATGTCCACATGTATCACAATTTATATTGCAAATCACAATATATTGATTCAGTGTTTCTCTGTCTCCACAGAGACATGCGTGAGATGCGAAACCTACTCAGCAAACTCAGGGACACCATGCCTTTGCCACTGAAAAACCAAGGTACAGTATTAATGAATGTGATATGTGAAATCTTTGAGTATGTTAGTGTAAAGAAGTATTGTACACCTGCTGTTGCAGCGTGATCCCATCTAGATCCCATAACAAGTTTCTTTTTCACAGCAGGTGAAGTGCAAGTTTGTTATTTCCTGATACATCTATCTAATGCTCTTAGAGGGACTTTGAATGGATGCCATATAACCATATAAGCTTTAATCACTAGATCAACAATCAGCAACCAGACAATCGATGCAGCATATTCATGTGTCATTAAGTGAAGAAGAGGAGGAGAAAAGGCTGATTTTTTTTTTTTTTTAAGACAGCATCATGAAGAGCAAGTTCATGCCGTATTTACAAACTCATATCCATCTGTCCATTCCTTACAGATGACAGCAGTTTACTGAACCTGACTCCATACCCACTGGTCAGGC
This sequence comes from Centroberyx gerrardi, assembly GCF_048128805.1. Lineage (NCBI taxonomy): Eukaryota > Metazoa > Chordata > Actinopteri > Beryciformes > Berycidae > Centroberyx > Centroberyx gerrardi. Next base: position 10,851,983 of record NC_135998.1, on the reverse strand, counting down.
AGAGGAAGAGGCGCTTCTCTGGGCTCTGCTGCATGGTGTCTGGCTGAGCGCCTGGGGGTCCTTCAGGCAGCAGGCAGGGCAGCACAACAGTCCAACAACACACTATACCCTAGGCTACCCTAGGACCAAATAATACGATTGGACAATTTAAATTAAATTAAATTTAATTTCTTTTTTTTTAAATTTTGTTTTATTTTATTTTATATATTTTTTTATTTTAGTTAATGTTATTTATTTTATTTTATTTTATTTCCATAGTCATTTACGTATTTTGTTTTTCTTATACTATTTTCCTCCTTGTTGAGTTTCTGTTATCTTATTCAGTTGTATTTTTCTTTGTCATCTTGACTTTTATTGTTTGTTTGGCTGTTTGTTTGGTTGTGTATTTATTTATTTATGTATTTATTTTCTTTATGTATTTATTAATATATTTGGTTCCCTGGTTCCTCGAAAGTGAGACATTTCTGAAAGCCCCTTGTTTCTTTTTATCTCACATGCACAATCTGTCACACACACACCCCCCCCCCCACACCCCCCACCCCCTTGTATTTAAGTGTTTTATTATTTTATATAATAAAAAACAATGTAAAAAAGTACATATTCAGATTTTTAGGTATGATGGCTGTGCACAGGCATTTTTAGATTTTAGATTTCTCACTGTGCATGTCATGCGCCCATGTCTGAGTGTGTCATTGTCCAGTTCATATGTTTTAGCCCTAACCACCTCCTAACATATTTCATTTACCTTTTCCATTCACATATTTAACATATTACTGCCATTTGGGAGAGTTTCATGGTTTGTCAGAATGCCTGGTCAGTCCCTTGTGTGTTATAATTCCTTGTAGACAAAGCAATCCACCTATGGCGTTATGATGCATAAGCATATTTTGCTCCTATAATGAATACATTTCCCTTTCTGTAGAAAAGCAGGATTTTCAATATAATTTACAACACATGTGAAAACCTATGCCAGATGAGCTAAAGTTAGTTGAAGGCTTTGCCTAAACTTTGCCTTTTAGACATCGTCCTCAGAATGCCATTCTATTTTTTCCACTGTGCAGTGCTTCGTTTGCAGTCTTCCATGGAAAAGCACATATTTGCAACTTCAGTTTTCCATCACAAGGGCTTTGCAAATGTTCCATATATTAAAGCATACAGGAGAGGAGTGATACAAGTCTGTTTTGATTATCTCATCATTTGAGTAGTTGCTCTACATTATTTAGACTGTAAATGCTATTCATCACCTAAAAGTACACAATCTCTCCTATCTTCTACCATGAATTTAAACAGCACTCCCTTTAGATGATGGGATTTGAAAACATTTAAATGGACTTGTATGGTTCTTCTAGAGCACTCTATTAAAGCCATTTTCCCATTGAATGTAAGTACAATGTATAAACATTTGTCGACTTGTATTTGTGTAGGACTCTGAACCTTTTTTTTTGTTTGTTTTCTTTTAGAGTGGATGTCTAAATTGCTTAATTGAATTATTTTGTATTGTCTGGCATGAATATTGCTTGAAGTAGGCCATGTGTAGTAGTGTATCTTGCAATGTAGAGATTCTACTGCTAAACATATGTATAGGACATTTTATAATGTGAATAAAGTTTTATATCCAAATAAAATATGTGTCACTGATCTTAAATGCCCCCCCACCTCCCTCCATCCTTTTGTTTGTTCTGATCCTCAAATACATGGGAAGAAATAAAGATTAATTTAGCAATAATGGCTCTGTAAAGGACAAAAAAACTAAATCATTTTCACCAAGTATAATACATGTGCAGAACACTGTTGTGGTATTGGTGCAGATTACACACTGACACACTAAAAGGAAAGCAGGACCTCAGTGCAAAAGGAGAGTGCAGGATATACAATTAGACAACAGTTTATACATTTCTCTACATACATATTCTATATTCAGTCACTATGTTCATTTAACCAGTATTGCATATACATATTACATAATTGCCGTTGTACAAATGGCATGGATAATGTCCAGCAGTGCATTGGACCAGTGAGAGCAGGTGAAATGCATTAAATAATTTTAGCACATGGGCATAATACCTGAGGCTGAAAACTGGCACCGTGTGCAAAAAAAAAAATGTGTGCTGACATTGTGTGTAGTGCAAGATTGTGCAAATGCTTGGGTAACAATAAATAGTGTGGAAAAAAATGTGTCTCACATGAGCGCACTCCCCCTCTGTGTTTCTAGCTGTCAAGACTTAGAAACGAAACATCTGGTGAACATCTCCGAGGCTGGGAAACTCCAGAAGTATTTGCTTCCCGTAAAAAGACGAGATAAGAGGGTTATGTAAGATGTTCTGTTTTTGTGCTAATATGTGTTTCTATTATCAAATAATATTTTGTATGTTGAGCTGTGATTGGAAAGGGGTTGAGCAATGTAAGTCCAAAACCAATGGACTTTTCTATTTTATTCCCCCGGGAAATCACTTAAGGAGGTTATATCTTCCTGCTGTCAACTCACACACTTCCAAAATAGAAGAAGCAGTCCTATTAGTCTCTGCTTGCAATGCAGGGCTAACTCACTGCAAAGACCTCTCAACTGCCCACATACACACTCGGACACACAAGCTAACCATATGCTGAAGCCTTAGCTGAAGAGGACATCAGTTATTTGTGGTGAGTCAGATTTTGCATCTTTTGAAAGCATGCTTTGATTGAATTTTGTTAATTGCAGTGACACCATCTGGAAAAGAAATAGCTTAAAATGAGAAATTAATGTTGTAGAAACTCAAACTAATAGCTTAACATGAAAAATGCTTTGCACATTATGACCCATTTTAGTGTGCGTGAAAAATATATTTTACCTAATATAGGATATCTAGTTTTAGCCGATAAAAACAAGATCAGAATTGGAATCAGAGTACAATAAAGGTACAGGGAATTGTCTTCATGACATTGACACATATGGGAAATTTACAAAGTTGTGTGCAAGGACAAGGTCTACAGTATAATATACATCTAATTGATACATATAGTACTGTATTAAACCTTCTACTGCTCCTCCTTTTCTCACTGTCTGTCATCTGTTTATTGTCTCCAATCACTGTAGCAAACACCCAACGAAGAGTGCTTTCTAATCTGGCCTGATCAACAAATTAACTTCTAACTCGGTCCATGGCTCACACCAGCCGTTGCCTCCTGCTGCTGCTGCAGGTTCTGGGCTGGGCCACAATTAGCCTGGGTTGTTTTTGTGACCGCTACCCCTGGGGCTCATGGTCCGCCTGCTCCAGAACCTGCAATTATGGCACACAGCACAGACACAGGTATGGCACGGTCTAACAGCAAATCACAATACAGCACAGCAGGTTTAACAGTCAATGAAAAGTATTTTAAAGAGATATCCTGGTGGCTCGTGGGACTACTGGACATACTGTTCACTCACAGAAAGCAAAACACCAGTCAAAAGTTTGGGCACACCACATTTTTCTTTATTTTTACTATTTTCCACATTTTAGAATAATAGTAAAGACATTAAAACTATGAAATAACACAAATGGAATTATGCAGTGACCAAAAAAGTGTTAAACAGATCAAAAGTATCTTATATTTTACATTCTTTAAAGTAGCCGCCCTTTGCCTTGATGGAAAGACAAAGGCTTTGGAAAGAAATTCATACATAGGCATCAACTTCACTATTTATATTTGTCTAAGAAACAAATTTCAGGCATTTAAGCATAAGCCTTTAGATCAAAATGGCTAAGAAAATTAAATACATAATACATTCAATCAGGTGTGTCCAAACTTTTGTCTGGTAGTGTATATACAGCAATGTACCTAAGAAAAGACCAATCAAAATCAAGCATTTCATGTATTAAGTAAAAGTTAATTTTCTGTTTCTTCAAACATGATGCAAATTCTAAAGCTGGGTGAAAGTGACTCTCACACTCTTTTTGTCAGGAATTTTCAGTATGATGATTATTACTGGAAGAGTAGCTGTGCTCAGTTGTGCAAGAAGAGTGATAGCAGAGCTTGTAATGAGCAGACCTGTCCAATCAACTGCCTCCTGACAGAGTTCGGGCCCTGGTCCGACTGCTCTCCGTGTGCCAAGAAACAGGCAAGAACAGACGCATGCGTGTGCATGCTAATCACATTGCAAAACACCAAAACATGCACATACATATATTCCCTCTCTGGTTTTGATACTATTTGTTTTTTGAACAGGATGCTTTCTACTGACGATGAGGTTGTTGTACTTGGATAACTTTTTAATGAGAAGTAGAGGTGGTTTAAGTTTCTGTTATTTTTGATGCAAGGAAAAAGTCATTATATTAAATTGTGCCAATAATTATTTTTAGATTCAGTTTTGGGATTGATTGCTCATCATTATGATCTTTTACTAGTACTAGTAAGAGTCAAGGCATTTGGTCGAATTGGACTCTCTCTCTCTCTCTCTCTCTCTCTCATTCAGTGTGTTTTCATGCTGTTGTTGTAGTTACGAACACGGTCTGTGGAGAGGCCGTCCCAGTTTGGAGGCTCGGCCTGCAGTGTGGAGCTGACAGAAGAGAGGCCTTGTTACCCTTCGACAGAATGCAAGTTAGCACCAATCAACTGCAAGGACAACTTCCAGTGTGAAAATGGTATGCAGCGATTCATCATCGTGCACAATCAGGGGAAAAAGGATCACACATCCTCAGATTGACTGGCTGTTGCCACGCCACACAGTCAGACACATTTTACAGACACATTTTATAGTCTGAAATCAACATTCCAGTGAGATTTTTTTGTTTTGCTGCAGGACGCTGCATCAACTCGACGCTGACATGCAACAGACAGGACGACTGTGGAGACAACTCTGATGAGAGGAACTGTGACGACTTCAAAATAGTGTGTCCAGCTGACAAGAGAGTGGCCCCTGGAGCTGACCTGGTAGGAAATGGGTAAGCTGAAGTTAAAGGTCAAAGGTCACTCCTGAGCTTAGAACGTCTGTTGTGTTCAAATTACTCAAATTCCTTCCTAAATTCCCTCCCGCCAAGGTTCCTTCCTTCCTTCTTCCTTTTCATTTGTTTTCTCCTCCTGAGAACAAACATTGAACTGTTGTTGAACGATTTCACCACCTGTCACTGGTCCTTTGTATATATATAGAACATGAGGTTGAATGTACATATAGCCCATTATCCATAGTATGTATTGTACTGCCTTTGCACTGTATGTGAGGTCCTGTTGTCACTGTTTCTTTCATGTGTGTCAGTTGTTTGATATCTCTCTGTACCAGTGTTGCCAAGGCAAAGTAATCTATATTTATTGATTCCAACTGTGATTGTGATGTGTGTAGATTTGATGCTATAGCAGAGGAGCCGAGGGGTGCGGTGCTGGACAACATGTTCATGGGAGGCAGCTGCATCATCAAGAGGCCGCAGAGCACCTTGCTCTACCACCGGATCCCTCACAATTTTGAGAGCTTTGAGATCAAGGTATTATTGGATTTGTATCCTTTGATTGTAGAGCACTTTGTAACTTCCTTAAAATAATAATAGGCACATTTTTCATAGAAATAATTGTCTGTTTTGCTACTCTGTTGCCAATTGACATAACAAAATAGTGATTCAACCTATATCTAGTTCATGAAAGCTAGTGCATTTGCTGCATTTGCTGTTCTAAAGCAGTGGTTCTCAACCTGGGGGTCGGGACCCCTCGAGGGGTCGCAAGATCATTTTACGGGGTCGCAAGATGATTTATTGGATAGGAAAACAGCATATTTCTATTATACAAATTTATTTATCTATTTTTCTGATTTTTCTCAATTTTTTGCTTTTTTCTTGTGAAATCCTGAACAGTTTTCAGTCTCTCTGCCTCTTCTGATAATGAATCAAATGAAACAACTGGAAAAGGGGAAATCGTTCTTTGGTTGAACTCTGCGCACTTATGGGGTCGCAAGTAGGCATCGCTTCGTCTTCTCGCACAACAGCAGCTTGTTTGGCATAAATAGAAGAAGCGCGTGATAGCTTGTTAGCAGTTGCCACAAATTAGCCTGAACCAACAAAGAAAAGACTGGCTGCTACAGAAACTCAAACTACATCTTCAGAAAATCCAAGGAAAAAGACGTTACAACACCGGACACACTGATTGACAAGTAATCTCTGGGAAGAGCAGTGCAGAAATAGAAATAAAATCCAAAATAGACAAAATGAGGATCTCACAGATTACCACTTTAAGAAAAATACTGTACTATGATTACGGTTATGATTATGATTATTGTTGCTGTTGTGTTTATGAGATGGCTTAAAGACACGGGTACAGATCTGGTTCTGGTTCTGCAGGTGGGAGTGCCGGATGACTTCAGAACCGACCCGCAGCCACTGCAAGCTGAGTCAGTCACTGTGAAGACGTCCGGCTCCTCTGGAAGTCAACGTGATTTTGACACAATGTTTTTCTTCCCCATATTTTTCTTCGCAAGGAGATCAAAGTCATTTGTCTCATCTAACAAGTATGCTTTTGAAGCTTCAAAGAAGAAGGCAAGCCATTCTAACAGTGCACACACACACGTGTATCTGCATGCCTGCACACACACACACACACACACACACACACACACACACACACATACACATACACACACATAAAAATTACGTCTATCTGCGAAGCACATATCTGATTCAAATATCCATCCTGCTATTACAAAAAAAGGGTTATTTCTGCCTTCAAAAATAGGTTTTCCTTCTTCTTCTTCTTCTTCTTCTTCTTCTCCTTCTTAGCAATATCACCATCATTACCTGTTATTACCTACACAGGACTCCCAGTTCATCCGGGTGCACCAACTTCTGCCAGTGTCCAAGTTTAAGGTGCGGGACTCGGGTGATGTCGTCCTGTCGGGGCCTTTTCTCCAGTTTCTTCACGCTCTCCCGCTCGACTACAACTACGCCCTCTACCGGGACATCTTCCAGCGCTTTGGGACACACTACTACAGCTCAGGGACCCTGGGAGGCCACTATGACCTGCTGTACCAATACAGCCGAGAGGAGCTCAAAAGTTCAGGTAGGACAGGACGGCCTACAGTCTAGACTCTTCTCCCTCCTGGTGGTGGAACGATCTTCCCTCCACAGTCAGAATTGTAGAGTCTCTCCCCATTTTCATCTCAGATTGAAAACCCCTCTCTTCAGACTCCACCTCGCCCTCTGACCTCCTGTTGTGTTATGTTATGTGTTAATCTAAGACATACACTTACACTATCTTATTGACTTAACATATCTGCTGATAGGAGGGTAGTTTTTACTTTATTTTTCTTGTTTGTTGTGACATTTGGCTACTTACCCTGCTGATTCTTAAGGAATTTTCACTTATTTTACTGTTGCAATATTTGTGAATTGCTCTGGATAAGAGTGTCTGCTAAATCCCCAAATTGTAATTATAATCCTGAAAGAATCAGAATTCCTGAATCTCCAAGTACCATAAATCTACAGGAATTTGTCCGTGCAAGAGCGTTACAGAGACATATTGACAGCTTACTGAATTTTACATAACACATATCGACATGTGTTACAGGGACAGCAGGACAGCTGTGTGTATTTGAACACTGTGACTTAAAGTATGCTTGGAGCCGTAGAGGGAAGTGTAGTGAGTGATCAACACCAGCACTGCTCCCCAACAGGTGAAACAGTGGAGCGCACCAAAGGCTGCCTGGCCCGTGAAACCACCTGGACCATCATCATCTATACTCAACACTCCAGTGCCAACAGATGCTCCGACAACAGGATGACTGAGAAATACGAAGGTTCCTTTTATTTCCTGCCAGAAACCACACAGGCTTCAATGACATAAAATGCAATCAGTGCAAAACATTGATGATGTAGTATCAGTGCAGATGGGTAAAAAACATGTACAGTTCAGATAAAAAAAAAGAATAAATTATTGAAAAATATGGAAAGCAAGCCTGAACTCACCAGTTAAAATAATGCTGTGCATGCACTAAAACCACTTAAACTGTACAAAAATCTAAATTGGCACCTTTTTCTGTTTTCCAAGGTTTTAGATTCTCAGGAAAACCCAGCTGATTAACATCATGTTTTCACACTTCATTCATCATTTCTTTGCCTCAGGGTCGTACGTTCAGGCAGCAGAGAAGTCTTTCTCCATGGTGAAAGGGGGTCGTGCCAGAGAGGCTGCGGCTCTGGCCTGGGAGAGGAAAGGCGCCACTCCTGACCAAGCATCGTACAGGAACTGGGCCAAGTCTGTCATTGACAACCCTGCTGTGGTGGACTTTGAGGTTAGAAGTGTTTTAGAGCACTTACTTAAAGTGATGTTGATCTTTGGTAGTACCTTCGGTTGTGTAGCTTCCTGGAAATGAAATAACCCCAAAATCGACAATTGTCTTTTATCTGTTATCTGTAGAGATGAGTGGGGAATTGCTTTTTTCTCTCTTCATTCACTGCCGAAATGGCAAAACAGGTCTCAAAATCACACTTCTAGCACATAAACAAACGTGAACAAAGCAGATTCTGACAATATAGAAAAAAACTAGAAGTGGTAGTAGTGGTAGCCTCAGGGTGAGAGAAGTGAGTTTGTCACCAGAGGGTTGTGGGTCTGAATCAGCCAATATCAGTGAGTAAGCAGTGATGATAGTTCGGTAACCATCTGAATGAGCTCAAACAATGTTTTTTGTGAAGGTCTCTAATGATACTTTGTCAAGTCATGATATTATCAAATAATCTCTTATTTGAAAAATAATTAGAAAAAAAATGTATTAGATAATTACATATTCCATCCTCTATCCACTGGCTAGTCAATTAAAAGGGTGGATAACCTCAAGAGTTTTGTTTCAAAATGAAACAAAAAAGACACCCGCATTTACAAAAAGACTGACTGCACAGAATTAAAAATCATTTTTCATCACTTTTTAGTAGGTAACCTAAGGTGTTGGCTGACAACATGACAACCCTGTCTTTGTGTCTCCAGCTGCGGCTCATCATCAATCTGGTGAGGGGGATTCCCTGTGCTGTGACCAAGAGGAGACACCTGCGGAAGGCACTGATACAATACCTGGAGGAGTTTGACTCCTGCAAGTGCGCTCCCTGCCCAAACAACGCCAGGCCGGTTCTGTCCGGCACAGAGTGCAAGTGCATCTGCCAAACCGGCACCTTTGGGTCCAACTGTGAGACACGGGCTCCAGACTTCACCTCAGGTACACTGGGACTGTGTGTGTCTTTACTGATGAACCCAACTGTGTTTAATATCCTGTAGAGGAGACTAGGATAGAGCAGAGTAGAACACAGTAGAGTCAAGTAGAGTGGAGCAGAGTAGAGTTGAGTCGAGTCAGGTAGGATAGGGTAGAGTAGAGTAGAGTAGAGTAGAGTAGAGTAGAGTAGAGTAGAGTAGAGTCGAGTAGAGTAGAGTCAGGTAGGATAGGGTAGAGTAGAGTAGAGTAGAGTAGGGTAGAGTCGAGTAGAGTCGAGCAGAGTCGAGCAGAGTCAGGTAGGATAGGGTAGAGTAGAGTAGAGTAGAATAGGGTAGAGTAGAGTAGAGTAGAGTCGAGCAGAGTCGAGCAGAGTCAGGTAGAATAGGGTAGAGTAGAGTAGAGTAGAGTAGAATAGAGTAGAGTAGAGTAGGGTAGAGTAGAGTAGAGTAGAGTAGGGTAGAGTAGAGTAGAGTAGAGTAGAGTCAGGTAGGATAGGGTAGAGTAGAGTAAAGTAGAGTAGAGTCAAGCAGAGTCGAGCAGAGTCAGGTAGGATAGGGTAGAGTAGAGTAGAGTAGAGTAGAGTAGAGTAGAGTAGAGTAGAGTAGGGTAGAGTAGAGTAGAGTAGAGTCAGGTAGAATAGGGTAGAGTAGAGTAAGGTAACAAGGAAAGAGTAGAGTTGAGTAGAAAAAGACTATACCTCAGGTTCAGTTGAACAATGGATCTGTAACTGTTGATTTGGTGATTTTCATAATCGTCCTGGAACTGGAAGATGACATGTTAGAGTACAGCAGAGTAGAGTAAAGTAGAGTTGAGTAGAAAAAGATTACGCCTCAGGTTCAGCTGAACTCTGTCTCTGTTGGTTTTGGCTGAATGGACAGTCAGAATCAGAATGGCTTTCATTGTCAAGTTTGATGTACATAAGGTTATTTCCTTTGGTGGAATTGTTGTGGAAATATAACTTACACAGTAATGCAGTAGAATCAGCTAGAAACCTGAAAAGACGGGCTTGACACTGGCATGCCCGACGATGTAGCGATTCAGGCTGCTGGACCCAAGGAACAGCCAAACAATTCTGAATGCGTTTTTTACAACCAATAGAACCCAATCTAAATTATCCCAGCTAACTCCAGTATAGTGTGCGCTGAGTGTGGTTTGGCATGTGTTTTCTACAGAGGAAGTGGACGGCTACTGGAGCTGCTGGGGGCCGTGGAGTCCCGCCGGGGGCTGCGGAGCCGCCATGAAGAGACACCGGACGAGGCGGTGTGATAACCCCGCCCCGCTGAAAGGAGGCCAAGCCTGCGAAGGCCCTGCCAGACAGGAGGAGCCGTGCCACATCTCCTTCTTCCAAAAGTAGGAGGAGAAACACTTGGCTGAAAACAGTAACACATACTGAAAGATACTGAAAGGTCTGGACAGATTTAGTCATGAGCTGTACACGCATATGTGCTACAATATACACTTTTTAATTCAATATGACAATGCTTCTGCCTTAGTTGGCCTTTATCAGGTCTTCATGCATACGTATGTGTAACTAGGGGTTTACTGTATATGTTTTTAATCTAGACAAGATACCTGTGACAATGATGACGACTTCACCATAGGTTGGAGGGACGAGCTGCCTCCTGGTGTGGAGGGCTGCCTCAGGCCACAGGCGCCGGCCAACAGCTTCCTCAGGGTAAAGTCAACTAGTCTGCCTGCCGGGACTCGAGTCTCATGACTTGGACTCGAGTCACAATTTGAACTGCTTGAGACTTGGTTTGATGTATGAATAGAATATTTGAGACTTGACTCGGGACTTGAATTTAACTTGTACTTTGATGACTTGAAAAGTTTTCTTAGATTGAAAGTGATGAGATTTGTTCCACCAGACGACGTTTTCTGAATTTGTATGGAATGATTGAATTTATTGAAGCTGAAACTGATTGTAGAACTTACCAAGTTTTTATGCTTTTAAAACGATATTGCATTGGAATGTCCTGTTTTCTTTAAGATATTAAATTAACTTGGTGTTCTACAATTAGACTTGAGACTTGACATTAAAGACATGGACTTGACTTGGATTTGACTTGGTAATCTACGTCTAGACTTGGGACTTGACTTGAGACTGACTTGGGACGTGAGCAAAGTTGTCTTGGTCACACCTCTGTAGAAATGTATTCCTGAGAGACTATCAAGGGAGAGAGAGGGTAAGACAGACATAGATAGATAGATATCACAGATAGACAGACAGACACACACACACACGCGTTGACCAATGTGTTGTGTTTTTGATTCTTGTTTTATTGAATGTATTTTTTATTGTTGAACTGTTATGACTATTGATAGTCATTATATGATGGAGTGCTAACCCAGCACACACACACTCACACACACACACACACACATGCACACGCACACACACACACACACACACACACACACACACACACACACACACACACACACACACACTCTGTACCTTCATGCTTTGGCAACATTGTAAACTTTCATGCCAGTAAAGCAAATTGAATTGAATTGAATTGATAGATAGATAGATAGAGAATGTAGCTCATTGCCACATCACTCTGGATAAAAGTGTCATCTAATTGCTTAAAATATAGAGGAATAACAAGTTCTCAACTCTCACCCCTACTTCCTTCTTGTACTACGGCAGAAAGGTAAGCAGTACTACGCCTTTGGTGAGGATGAGGAGTTCCAGTGTTTCACCGGGTTTGACCTGGATGGTTTTCAGTACATTAACTGTCTTCCTGATGGGACCTGGACTCAGCCAAGAGGAAGCTGTCTCAGTAAGTTTGTCTGTCAGCAGTTTTTATAATCTAACTATGAATGTTGTTAACTTGAATCCGTTGAATGTTGTATGTTGCTGTTGGATATGATCTTGTATATATAATGCACACTTGCAATTTCACTCACAGCAATGAAATTGTTGTAGAAAAAATTTAGCTAGCTGCCTCTTGGACATTTTTTTCTGCATTGCACATTCTCAACATTTTCAACCAGCAACATACAATATACAGACAACAAGACTTACCTTCCCTTTGCTATTCCTTGTTCCTTTTCTATTCTTTGTTATTCTTACCTAGTTATTCTTTACACAGGGTAAGTTTAATTTTTATTTGAAACTATTCCTCCTGCACCTTAGGGAAAGTGTGCTATCCTCCTGAAGTGCCTGATGGGATGACGCTGTACCCAAACAAAGAGGAGTACACAGTAGGCCAAACTGTGGGCATTAACTGTGTGGAGGCAGGCCTGATGCCGCTGCCACGGACCATCTACAGCTGCAGCAGCAGTCTCACCTGGGAGCCACCGTTACCTGCCGACCTGCGCTGCACTGATGGTACAGTAGGAACAAGCTCACTGAAACTGCACACTGAGACCTTCGTACTTTGAGCTTCATTATACAGCGTTTCCACAGCTGTGGGAAATTGTGTTTTCCAGACGACGAGTTGTGGAAAATTATACATGTCAAAAACATTTTGGAAATATCGTGGAAATGTGTTCAGAAACACATGAATGCTTGGAAGATGTAAGCACCTTTGACTAGCCAAAACAGGATGTTGGACACACAAGTCAGCAATTTAACAAAAAATTATCATGTAACATTATGAAGAACATGTAACATTATGAAGACACTGATCACAAATATTGTTCAGGGAAGTTGAAGTCTATATTATGTGACAGTCATGCAAGAAATGTATGTATAGGAGCCCTGACTATAGAATGCTGTCTTATCCTTACTGAGGAAAAAACATTGACCTTTACACTTATATGTTATAATAACTCCACGCATGCATAGTTTCACTGCATCTGTTGATGTGCATAACTTATATGTGAAGCTTTCACCTCACAAGCAGGGATACCATCCTGTACAAAGAAAATGATTAATGAAAGCTTTGTCCTCTTGCTGTGTGTTTATCTAGAAAATCCATTTGTTCCTGAGAGTCAGTGTGATCCTGGACAGAAACTAGAGGGCGCTGAATGTGTCTGTATCCAACGTGAGAGCTGCCTGTAAGTGAAATTTAACTTAGGAAAAGCATCAGTGCTTTAAGATACTGAGTGTAAATGAAAGCATGACATGTGCACATTGCACATTTAAGAGCTTTTTTATGCGTTTATCACAAAAAAGCCCAAAATAGTTCAATGCTATTAAGTGTTGGAATTGCAATTGAATCCTTATCAGGTAGTTTTTACTTCATTTTTTTTATTTTATTTTATTTTATATTTGCTATTGGCATTCATATATACAGAACAATTCATCACAATAAATAAATTACCCAAACAAAAAGAAAAAAGGAAGAAAAGGACAAGAAAAATAAAACAAAATAAAAAAAAATCAAAGACAAAATCATTAATCTTTGCCCGCAGTTGACCAACCCTTGTGTGTGTGTGTGTGTGTGTGTGTGTGTGTGTGTGTGTGTGTGTTCTTGTGCCTATAATTGCAGTTCATATCAAGAGGCGCTCTGTATCCTAAACGTAGACCTCGGCGTCGCTGTGTCAATGTCCCTCTGCTCGTTTCATGCGGGCCGTTGCCATGGTGATCCGCTCTTCTTCATCAATGAGGGTCTGTGTGATGAGGGTGATACAGCCAAACTGGAGTGGGCCAAGTTTAGAGCCGAAATGGCCTCCAAGAGCGCTGCTCAGGTGCCATGCGAACTCGACACCTGTTATGAATGGGAGACCTGCTCTGGTGAGAACGTTTTATATGAAACCACTTAACACTAAATGTATCATTGACCTCGTCTGATGTGTGGTTATACTGTTTATAAATTTCACTCTGATTTGCATTAATGGGTCCCTGCAATTGTGTAAAAAAAAACATAAATTATGAAGAAAGCTTTAATTGCCCAGAGGAAGGACAAACGAGTACAAACGTCTCACCATCATCAGTGCACACTTTGGCGGTTGCAGCCTCTTGAGATTAAAGCACACTGAACACTTGAGAACATAATTTCTCCTTGGTTCATCAAATTAAATCATTTCCATTTGTATGATTTTATTGTAACCTTGGCTAGTAGGCACATGAAAGCTGCACTAGGCAACTTGGCAGCCCCAAACGGCAGCAAGAAGTAACTGTTTGAATTTTGAGGACTTCAAAACCCAGATGTTATGCGAGTACCTACATTTCTTCCTCCCTACATTTCTTCTTCTTTGTGGCTGTTGAGGGTGGAGGTGGTGAAGGAGTTCAGACGTCATTGGTGGGTCCAAATCTGTCTCCACTGAGCGCTCAGTCGCTGCTGTTTAGGAGCAAGTTCCGCATTTTGTTCTTAAGTTTATATTTGTCACTTCTTGTGCGTGGAGAAGATTTCCCACCAGTGTCCATACCTGACGCCAGAATGTAATTTGGGCAAATTATAGGGCAAATCTGCAGCATCTGAATTAGGTGGGGGGTGGGATGGTCTTCTCTGCTGCAGAAACACTTTGTGATTTGGGCTGAAACCTTTAGGCTGATGACGAGTGTATCTTTACATAAATATCTTGTCTAGTGCAGCTTTAAGTTCTCCATTATACCAAAGCACCACAAACAATTCACTAATGTATACTCGTGTCTCTCTGTCCTCAGCATTCAAAAAGTGTGAATGTAAAGCTGCTCGGGACTGTCCCAGAGATGACGAGCGCATGTTCTGCCTGAAGCTCATCAAGACCCAGAGGACACGGAGCATGAACCTGTGTTCTATGGCCGCCCTAAAATGTGCAAACTATGACTTTGAGATTCTCAATGAAGGTCTCTGTGAGTCCAGATGATCCTGCTGCAGCCCTTTTCTACTGATATATTCGCTTTTCAGGGTTTCCTCTGTATTCATTTTTTGCCAGTGGTGTGCCAACACTGCTGCTAGAACAACTGTGAATTTAACAAAATAATTGAAGCTAAATCAGAAATATGTGTATTTTTATTATGATTAACTATACAAAGACTAATGCTTTTTTGCAATGCAGCCTGCACTAGAACCATAATGGGACCAAAACAGGTACAGATATGGAACCCACCGTCAAATTACCAAGCACCACTGCACTACATACATTTACAGAGGAAATACTGCGATTGTCTGACACATTAGCACAGCTTGCACTATATTTTTCTATAAAGCAATGATATTAGAGTTATAAGAAACAGCTTTAAATGTGTTACAAATGCATGCAAGCACAGTAGAATCTTGTTTATCTTGTGGATGTTGGTAATTCTGTAAGTGTGGAATCGAATAGCAGGCGGACACTGTACTTTTAAAAGTTTATCAACAGGACCTTGGTGCCTTCTCAGAGGTCAGAGAGCACATTATGTTCTCTAGCCAACATGAACCATAATTGGTTGGAAAGCTTTCTAGTCATTTCTGCCCTCTCAGCCTGTTGAGCTCGTCTGACCGACCTTTGTGTGAAATTTACTGTACTTTTTACAAACTCTTCTTTGCTATGAGTGGATGAGGGTGGGAGCAGTCAATGCTAGTTAGAGGCACTAGAGTGGAATGTATACACTTTCCAAATGGGCTTCACAATTAATAATAAAAAGCTGAAATCATAACATTGAAGATGTTTCCTTTTTCTTATAGAGAGAGATTTTCCGATGATTTTCTAAACAAGTTTGTGCTGTGCATAATCTCTGGCCTACAAGGGTACCCTACGATGCACCCTAGAATTTTTTTAACATATTTTAAACCCTGAAAAGAAACTAGCAAGAAAATGTTGTCAATTGTAATAGCAGTTCATATCACAATCACAAAATTCTGAAAAAACAGCAAAAACAACAACATAGTTGTCAATAATATGCAGCCCTACTGCCGTACAGGAGATGAATGATAATGACATATTCAGAGCACTGAAATGTATTGAAATTCTGGACCATAACTCATTCAAATGAAACATGCCTACACAGTGCATGCTGTGAAATACTTTGTTCATGTTTTGGTTGCATGCATCAACAAACATTTTGCACTCATGTTTGCAAAATGTAATGTGATAATGTGGTCATAAGTCTGAGGGGGAACCAAGTAAAGCAGAGATTGCACATTGAGATTGCACAAAATGAGAACTTCAAGTGTTTGAGACCTTATTTTTTCAAATATTTGATATGTTGTAGGTGGATTTTGTTTAATTTCATTAAGTGTACTCTTCGAAACCTTTTCAAAAGTTTGAACTTTTATTGTCATCAACTTACAATGATAATGACAAAAAAAAGTATAGCAAAGCAATTGATTTTGGGATCAGTAGCATGTCAGTTAAACCACTAGAAAAATACTCTACATACAAATGTCTTCAATCATTAACCTTTCATCACAAACATCAAAAGGAAGCACAGGATGGCACAGAAATATATTTACAGCATAAAAGTGTTAGAAAAATATTATTTCTTTCTATATACATTTCAATCATTAAGATAAAAACCAATTCCCGTTTTATGTAGAATGTTAGATTGTGCTAGGGTCAGTAAGATAAAACAACAGCCATCTCTATTTCGGGCAAGCGTCAATACTGATCACCTTGACCTGCTCCCCAGCACACCTTCTAGCCCCCACCTCACATTCTGTCATCGCCTTGGCAACGATGTCATCTCCCGGGGTGACGCACAGGTGGGCGGAGTCTGTAGGACATTCCGTGGGGTTCTGGCACTCACATTTTCTCGCTGATTCTAGAATGAAACATAATGATTTTATATGGCAATGCAGTTTTACACACACACACACACACAAGATTTCAAGATTTCCTTTTTTATTGTCATCGTACAATTACAACAAAATTGCATTTGTATCTCCCTGAGTTTGATGCATAACAAACTAAACAATAATAAACAAGTAAATAAAATAAAATAAATAAAAACTGCAAAAATGCAGTGTGCAAGTGTATTGTCAACTTAGAAGTAGTTAATTTTAAAACCTAAGAGTAGTTAGTTTAAAACTTAAGATGAGTTAGTTCAAACAGAAAAGTAGTCAAAATAGAAATTATTCAAGCAGAGCAGTCAGTATCATGTCAACACACACACACACACACACACACACACAAACACCTATTAAAGGGCCACAACAGACTAACCTTGACATATTTCGCCTGGTTTGCAGTTTTGGCAGGAAGTGAACGTCTCCTCCGGCCAGTCACAGTCGCTGTCATTGGCCAGAGTGAAGCTACGCCCCAGACACCGCAGAGCTCCAAGTTGGCACACGCCTAGTAAGCGGGTTTGGCCTGAGCCAGGTCTGGCACACAACTGCAACGAAGCCCTGTATGAAAACCATATAGAGAGAGATTATAATTATTTGTGTACTTGTACAACTTAGAATAGGGATTTCCCCAGTGTTATAGATGCATTATAATAATAAATGCCTGTCAAAAATCATACTCACTGGCACTGGTTTGGCATTTTACACACACACTGAGTCTTTCCTACAGTCTCCCATGGTTTACAGTTCAGGCCAGATGGAGGGGAGGGAGCTGTTGGCGCTGCCAGAGACAAAAGAAAGCAGGATCGGTGTGTACTCCACAGTAACACAACCTAAATTTGGGTTGGATACGAAATCTGAGAGGAGGCGTTGGTTAGACTCCCTCATGTGACGGCGAGCAATGGAGGATCATTTTACGTTCACTGAATTCAGTTACATCTAAAATGTCAATAATCAAGAACAAAAAGAAAAGGTGTGGATTATGAATGGGCCATGTTTAAAAGCAGCATGTCACTCCTGCCATGGTAAAACCTTTTGGTGATTTTCAGGTGATTTTGGAGATTTCCACGGTCCTTTAGAGCTTTAACAACCCTGATGGCAATAAAAACCCTACAAAACCTTAAATCTTCTGAATTTTACGGTATATCTAAATTTCTGAAAAATTAACTTTGTTTTAGCATACAAGGTTTTTAACAGTGATGTCTGATTCCTAAATGTACCTTCAATGCACCTCATGCCCGCTGGAGAGGGGGACCACTGGAGACTGGGGCTGCACATGGTCTCTGACACCTCGCCCTCCAGCTGCGTCCCGGCGGGGCAGGACAGGGACACGCTGTCTCCGATCTCATAGGCTCCTTTGATGGGAGCGGCTGCGACTTCACTGTTCAGTGGAGGAATCCCACATGTCGCACCTGGAACAGGGAAAGAGGGATTTGGAGCAAGACGGAATGAATAAAAGATTACACTGACACGCACACAGAAGGGCAAAACAACATTCATGCTGGCCATCGGAAAAATCACATGGCTTAAGATTAAAAAAAGAGATAGCTGCACACTTCTCTCCATGCAAAAAAGATGGGGTTTATTCAAATATGTTTCGGCTTGCACCTTCATCAGGGAGTGTGATTCGAGGGTAACTTGGGGTTTCCTATCTGTATTTCTGGAGTGAAGTAAATACTTACTTTTGCAATTCATTGGTCCTGTCCTCCACTTCCGAGTGTCAGTGCATTCAGCCACGGCCTGTCCAGTGAGGTAATGACCATCTATGCAGGTGTATTCAATCGTATTGCCTACTAGGTAAAAGTCTCTGGGATTCTGAAAAACAAAACAATACACTCAAACACAGACCTTCATCACTCTTTAGGTATTGTTCATCATGGCTGTAAATGACAAAAACACCCTGTTCTTTACTAGGTGCAACGTTGATGCAGTGAGTGATGCATCACTGAAGTTCCTATAATCACAGAAAAGATTATTCTCAAGGGAGCTAGTTTAATATGAACTGAAAAACATTGTGTTAATCCATAACAAGAAATACAGGAGACAGGTAGAGAGATGGTTAACTAACTTCATGTTTAACACTATAGCTTAATAAAACAAACACATCTTGGCTGTATGTGTTGTATTGCCCACTTGACTAATCAGATTGCTGGCCAGAACAACCTGTTGTATAAAGCATTACTATTCTTTTGTATGAATTAATTTTAACATATAACTGAGAGCTTGATTTACACTAGGTTTCTGGAAACCACTTCCAAATTGCGATTAATAATAATCTAACTTAAGCAAATTGATTCTCACCAGAATAAATCCATTTCTGAGGTTTGGAGGCGCTCCGCATGTCTTGGGTGGGCTTACAGAAAGACTGAAGCACTGAGGTTCCATCATCCTGGACACACACACACACACACACACACACACACACACACACACACACACACACACAACAGTCAGTTTACAGTGCTGCATCTGACATATTACAGCCACCTGGTGCTAATCAACCATACAATCATCAAGGATATCACAATAAAGTCAGACTAATTTCCACTGTGGTCCTCAGGATGTGTGTGTTTTTCCTTACTGTAAGTACTGGATATCTGCTTCCTCACAAGGCTTGTGCTCCTCTCCCAGCCCAGAACAATGGCGCCCCCCACTGCTGGGGGCGGGGTTATTGCAGCTGCGGGTCCTTGACCTTTGACCTCCAGAGCAGGAACCCCAAGAGGACCAACAGCTCCAGCTGCCATGAATCACCCCTGAAAGAAAAAATTGAGATTGCTGATTTAATTTAACTTTTTCTCTAGAATTTGCAGCAAGTAAACAGAAATTGCTTCGGCTACTATTTATTTTATTTGGTGTTCCATATTGCTGTAGAGAATTGTGGGCAACCATAACGGCAGCTGATAACACTTAAAATTCACAGCAGTCAGAAAGACATTAGCAATAGAATAAAGTTTCATTCCAACATAAGTAATCCATGAATATCCATGAGATATCCACAGTGACACCTACTCTTACAAAATGCAAAATACAAAATACCCTTGGTTGACAAAATTATAACAGTTTTATAGACTGTTCACATACTATAGACTATAGACATTTTAGAAATAGTGAACTCCAAATGTATTAAATTTTTCAAAATAGAAGTAGACACTCTAAGGCTTATAGACAGCATAGATAAAGACTCTGTTCTGCTGGTTGCTCACCTGGTTGTTCTCCGATGACAGCGCCCCCCTCACACGCTTTCCCCGAGGTGCCGGGCTTGCAGACGCACCGACACTCGGTGCCCGTCAGGAGGGGCTGGCCGTTGTTCCGACAGGGCCGGCAGTGACACGGGTGCTCTTCTGCCAGATACTCCTCTGTGGCTCGTTTCAGATGGAGCTTCTTCAAGCCAGCGCATTGCACTTCCTTCACCAGCTCATACAGAGGACGCAGCTGTGGTAGAGTTAAGAGTTTATCCATTTGTTTTTAGAACATGAGGAAATATAGAAAGGAGAGAAACAAAATACAGATTGTTCAGAGAAGAAAGAAACTCAAAGGTGTTTATAAAAAAATAATCAATCAAACAAACAAAAATCAATAAATCAAAATGACGAGCAACACACACCACAATTGAATTGGATGATAGAAAGTAAATCAGTGCAAAACGTAACAGGATGGAAATAACAAAAGGTAACACTTTATTTGGACAGTCCAATGTTGATACTCAACTAACTATAAAGTGACAAAAAGTAGATGTTCAACAAAGTTTGCCTATTGAATGCATCTCTACAGACTATGTAACCCTGACTAACCCTAAACCCAACCCTAACCCCAGTAGTTTTAAACCTAAACCTAAACTTGACCTGACCATATTTCTAACATTAACCCCAACCCTAAGATTAACCCTAGCCCCGACACTGAATATCTATAGACTATTTCCACACTATTATGATTATCATTTGAAACTCAGTGGACTTTATAGTGACACATTAAAACATTAAAGTCACTTGATAGGAAGTTGAGAATCACCATTGGACTATCCAAATAAAGTGGGACCTTACAAAATAACAAAACCAAACTGCATAATGACAACTACGTGGAATAAAATACAAATAATGCAAAACCTCCTCCAAAACGATCAAATGGAGAGAGAGATGCAACCAGCTGTGTTGTCTGGTTTACCTTCTGGTTGACAACTTCAGGGAAGTCTTTGACAGACGAGGCCCAGCGGTCGTAGATCTCTCCATTAGATTCTGGATTTTCCACGTCCAGCACACTCAGGTCAGCTATGAATGCTGGGTCGCCACCCCAGACGTTGGTCTTAAATTGTAAGTTGTTTGTGTTGTGTCCTGCAGATAGACGAGAGCAGTGGCTGTTTAGAGTTTAGACTGTCTGTGATCGTCAGTTCTGATTTTATTTCACTTCAGAAATCCAAAACTTGCCAAAATGTTGTCATTGCGCTGTTAAGGCATATGTGGTTTGCAGCTAAACATAAAAAAAAAATCATGTAACTAGGGATGGGACAATATATCGAAATTCAATATATCACAGTGCAAAAATGAAAATCACAAATGAGATTTGTGGCGCAAAAACAAACATAATTCTGTACAGTCATACTTTGTTATTATTTAACTTTTATATAATACATCGTATCGTGGTTGTATCGAATCGTATCATGAGATGAGCAGATCGTCCCATCCCTAATAACTATATTAAATATGAAAACTGTCACTCACCACTGCGGGATGATAAAGATTTAGTCAGTTTTTCACACGTGGTTGTGACTTTCTTCCTGAAGAGACGGCGTTTCACCTTTCTCCAACACCTTTGGTACTCTGTGTTTGTTGTACCTTTACATGGACAAGACAGAAACCATGATGAAGCAACACTTACATGCTTGCCAGTGCTCAAAATCACTGCCAGGCACCAAATTTTGGTATATTTTTCCCCTGATGTGTAAATCTGAGGGAGACATCTGTCACACGGATTGATAACAACTCTACTATGTTCGCTTGTTATTGATTCTGTTGTTGCACTTGAAACATTGAAAATAAGATATGAAACATGAGATATTTTAAGGCTTTAACTGTTATAAAACTCTCTTTGCTGTAATATGTCAACCTTATTCTATTCTACCTCCATGTATTCTAAATGTATTGAAAACCTTAATAAGCAATATATAGTTTATAAAATTGATCTATTAAGCTTTGGCAAGTACAAACATTCTTGGCACTTTGCTTTTCAATGCACTGTCACTGACTGTCACTTACTCCTAAAATGAATTAGGTTCAAAATAGTAGCATCTGATACTAACAAATTAAGCTAAGTGCATGACACAAATTCATAATACTGTCTAAAAATATCCATCCTTGTCTTTAAAACCCTCCTTGAGATCTCATGATGCCTGCAGCAAGATCTTTGAGTATGCATGAACAGCAGCTACATTCCCCCAGAAGTACTTACTGGTTGATTGGAGAGCCTGCCGGTCAAACTCCAACAAGGCCTGGTACTCGCCCCCTAGAGCACCCTCTGAGAGGTAGTGGGTGCCGTACGTGTGCAGCAGCTGGCGGTAGGCTGAGTAGTCATAGGTGAGCGGCAGGGAGGACAAAGCTTTCCAGAAGCCTTCGGCCAGACTGAGGTATTGGGGGGCCGAGTTTTGGAACTGGGCCAGCTCCACTCGATTCTTCAGGATCAGAAGCTTGTAAGCCTGGATGATGGATGGGAGAAGAGTGGGAGGTCATTTCCTGTGAGTTGGTGGGTATAAACCTTTTTTTCTCTTTGGGTCCTGGTCATCCAGGCCAGGGATAGGTTTAGTTCAGCTTTAATTCTATTTAGGGGATTTGAAAACTGAATATCTTTTATAATAAAGGTTCACATATCCAGTCTAGAGATATAATATAGATATTTTTTAGAATTAACTTTAAGCTGCTGTAGGTAAGTGTGGGGGGAAAGAGATCAATTCTCAATAACACGCCTCCCACTCCTCCTAGTGAGTGACAGGAGGAGTGATTGACAGGCCGGAGTCCCGCCTTCTGCCTCAGACTTCTTCTTATTGGTTGGATGGGTTTCCACACATTTCTCTTTGATTTGAGAATAGCAGAGTTACGGGGCTACCTCTGTTTCTGAGATTCTGACACATTATCCTGATCATCTTTGACGATTTATTTTTATTACTTCTAAATATTATTCCATAAAAGTTACCTACTGCAGCTTTAAAGTGAACTGACATCATCCCTGAGCAAGGCACTTTCAGTAAAAAATTATCAGAGTTTGTTGTGCACAACAGTAACTAGTAACTAGTAATTCAGCTTATCATTTAAATCTGGTGCCAATCTCTCCATTGCGTACATACATGTGAATATGTCTATTCGGCACATAATGCATACACACATAAACACACATGCAAGTTCTGTGATGAGATGGAAATATCTTAAAGATTAGAGAAGTGGGTTTATGACTTAAAGGTTACTGTAAGAATCTGGCTGACAAAATTACAGTATAAGAAATGGATGAGAAACACTTTTGCTCGCTCAGTGGGCAATAGCATGCATATTTTCCCTTGATAAGTAAAGATTAAAAAAGTGGATCATATTGTAGAGCTGCTGAGAGAGTTACCTTGTTGTCGGTGAGCTCTTTGTGGAAGGTGCGGCGGTCGTGTCCAAACAAGGCGTTGGCAGTGATGTGCTGCATGTAGGACCAGGAGCTGTCATAGGATTCATCGCTCTCGTCATTGTCTACTTTCACCTGTGGCACAAAACAAAGACTGTAAACAATAGCCTATACTTCAACCGTCTGCTCCCATTAGAGCAGTTGCTGTTGGAATATCTTGTCTATTAATTCAGTTATTTCAGCTGTTTGGTAGTAGTAATAGTAATGCTGAAGGAAAGTGACTGTTAGCCCTGCTGGTTGAGTTCATGTCTCAGAAAATCACTATTAATTTTCTCATTGACGACTACAAAAATATGAATAGTTAAAGGCAAACATTTTACCAGTACAGTCACTTTTGAATAGAGCTTGGATTAGCCTACAAACTGTAATCTGTAACAAAGTTTGCAATAAAACAATGTTGATTTTGCATTTGGTAGCCCACAAGTATTTATAATCAATAAGGGAAGACTGAGTGTTTCAATATAGAAATTGAATCACGGTCATGTTTATTTCAATATCATGTAATATATTATAATGTTATTTCAGTATTCTGTAATATAAATGTATATAAAATTCCCTACTTTCTCCCTTAGCTCTGAACGCAGCCACCGAAGGGTCACATGACCTCCGCTGCCCTACCACTCACCTCAAAGTTGTATCTGAGGATGCTCTGCGGCAGCCTGTAAAGGATCTTATGGTCTCCACTGAACACCTTCCTGCACTGGCCTCCAAAGCTCAGAGTGTTAATGACCCCAGCTCTGAGTTTCCCTGTTAGCACGTCATACCTATAAAACACAACAAATACCGTTCAGTGGGCAGCTTTATCCAAAACACCTTATTGTACCAGTGAGTTGAACAAACAACTAGTGTTAGGGCTATGTTCTAGCCTCTGAGCTACCATGAAAAATGATATAAAACATTTATAAAAACATGTTAAGACACATATAAAACAGGTAAAATGGTTAAATAATATGCCATACATGACAACATTTCCTCATACGTACTGATTTGCAAGCATATATCAAATAGGGATTTGAAATCAGTAGAATACTTAGAAAAACTAACACAGCTGACCATTATTATATCAAATGCACACATGGCTTGTACTAATTTATGTGGCACAAACACATAGGCTCACATAGCCAACTATCTGACCCAATTATCAACCTTATTATCAGTCTCAGATGCATTGGCTAATGGGATGGTTGACTCTGCTGGTCTAATGGGTGATATGTGTGTCCAGCTGTGTCTACTCTAGCTCAGTGTATACAGTGGCAGGGAGTTTTTCTCACCCTCTGCCTGTGAAGTCGGAGTTGGGCGGGGTTTTGTCCATCTCACAGGAGTAGTGGCTGCTCTCCAGGTCACAGCTTCTCTCGTCGAGTCCGTCCTCACAGTCCTGGTCTCCATTACACACCAGTGACTGGCTGATACACTGGCCTGCAGTTTAAGATCGAAGAGTTTCATTCCAAAATGAGATACCCACCATTTAAAAAAAAAACAACAAAAAACAAACAACAATCTTACAACATTTTAAAGGACAGAGGGTAACTCAAGTCCTTTCTTCACAAAGTGATAACACCTAAACCGACTGGATCCTCTATATTCTCAATATATTGGATGATGAACTTCAATTGGGGATTATTGAAATTAACGTGCCCATTTTTAGTTACTGAAAGATTCAGCTGTAAATATACAGTATGATTGTTCTATAAAGTTTTTGTTTTTTTAAAATGTGGTGAATGGATTTATATCAGTAACGTCTTCTTTAAGATTTCAATGAGTGTCAAATATTTTGACACTCATAATAACGTTTTATATTTCAGCTTCTTGAGTAATGGTGACACCTGAGACATACAGTATCAGGATGTATCATTTAGACAGATCTTGTGCGGTAGAGGATTAGGGCCACATGTGAACAATTTATTTGAACTCCTAATTGATTAATCTCAGAATTTTGACACCAAAGTCAGAATTACTTAAATCTCAGAATTCTGACTTTAATCTCAGAACTTAATCTCAGAACTACCGGAGGTGCAGCGGAACCTTTCTCCACAGCCTGTTTCCAGAGGGCATCTTTTCTGTGGGACACACGGCTGCGTCTGAGTGGCTTCTCCTGAGCATGGTGAGCCCCCATACTGAGCATACTCCTCCACATGGCGAGTGCGCACCTGAAGAGAAAATTGTTTTTTTTAAATGAACAAAAAATAATGAACAAATGAAATGATCAGCAGAATTAGAGTTACTTAGCTCCACCTCCACCTGGTTCATTATTATCTCTTCATTCCCCAAGGAGGTTTATTCTCTGTAGCTTATTCTCATGGGGGATTTATAATAATAATAGTAATAATAAACTTTATTTGTATAGCACTTATCTAAAATAGGGTTTACAAAGTGCTTCACAGCAATAAGAAACAACAGATGTTAGGAAATTACAGTGCATTAATGCAGTAAAGATAAAAGTAAACAGTGGCGTAAAAGAAATTATAATAAAAGCAGATAAAAGATAAAAACAAAAAAATACAGAACAGCATAAGAGAATGTTACATAAAAGCAAGTGTATAATAAAAATGGGTCTTAAGGCGGGATTTAAAAGATGATACTGTGTCAGATCTCAAGTCTGTCAAGTCTGAGTTCTTCAGGCAGGTTGTTCCACAGTCTAGAGGCCCTGATGGTTAATGTCTAGTCAGCTTTGGTCAAGAGGAAACTGCCTGAGGATCTGAGACTGCGCTCAGGCTCATATGGCAGTAAGAGGTCTGTAATGCAGCTGGGAGCCAGGCTGAGCCAAATATTAATTTGGTATGTCCTTTGTTTTTTTTCTGTGTGCTCTTATGCTTTATTACTGCAGCAGCGCAGACCTAAAGAGCAGAACGACACACTGCCAAGGCAAACTGCACTGCCAACTCAGTTTGTTGTCAATTGCAATAAATGGTTAAACTATTGATGGGAGTGATTCCTGACAGAACTAATATAATAACAATAGGCTGCATGGAGACACATGGTTGGAAAAATAACAGGACCTCACATACAGCACAATGCAGCACAAGACGTACAATAAATGTTAGACTACATATAACTGGTGTGTGTGTGTGTGTGTGTGTGTGTGTGTGTGTCTTTGTCCCTTTAAATACCTTTGCACTGGTGCAGCCGTCACACTCAGACCATTCTCCATAAGCCCCCCATCTGCAATTCACAGGCTGTTGACAACTGAAAATGACAGACATGGAGATAAAACCATTTACACTACATTTCCATTTTAAGCATATAGCTCACACACTAATCCAGAACAATTTACAGTGAGTGCAACAGTAGGATAACCTTAAATTCCTAGTAAAATTATAAGCAACCAATATTAAGGAGTGCAAGGGTCAAAGCCTCAGTCTCTAGGCAATAGATTGACGAAAATGACCTATATTCCTCTGTCCAAGGAATATGTACGTATGAGAGAGAAGCAGACTTGTTAGAATCTGAATATGTCACACCACTGTTTATTATCCAAGTGAAAATACTGCAATAACATGTAAATACAGCCTTCGGGGGCATGGGTTGTGTGTGTGCAAGGGCGTAGGTTTGATTTTGACATTGGTAGGGACACAAATGGGGGAGGTCCGGAGGGGATGTAACCCCCACTGGAAGCTGAGGCGTTTTGCATTTATGATAGACTTCTGACCGCCATTTCATATCATCTAGATCAGTGATTCTCAACCTTTTTCATATCGAGGACCCCTAGTTTAGTCCACATTAGAGCCATGGACCCCCATTTGATGAGATTTTGTCTCTCGGACCCAAATCTGAGAATACTTTTATTGTTAGATATGATTTTGATCCAGAATCCCATGACTGTCTGTATTGTAGGTAGAGAGATAACAGTGAAACTATGATCAAAACAGTCATTCTTCTACATTCTGTAATTGTGTTAACTATTTGTAAATGAAATAATGCTGAAGTTTAACAATTCATCAATTTGCTGGGGACCCCCTGGAAGCCCCTCAAGGACCGCTGGTGGTCCCCGGACCCCACGTTGAGAACCACTGATCTAGATAGTTATGGTAGCTAATACACTCATTAACAGACACACAGACACAGGTGTGTAGCACATTAATGAATCCTTTACTCAAATTTGCCAGCTGAATGGGACTTTGAAGAGCACATTTTGTTTTAAGGCAGGTACTGTAGTACTGTTGCCTATTCAAACCAACGATCTGTATTTACATTTAAAATAATAATAATAATAATAATAATGATAAGATATTGTAAACTATATCCAAACCCTACATACAAACAGCTGAGTGTCCACTGCCTTGCTCCTATTTGAAGGAGCCAAACACATGCCTACGCCTGTCATTAACAGAGATGAACTGTTGGCATATTTGTTTTACATCAGTGTTGTCCAGTGTGGCAACATCAGCATTGTTCAGTCTCACTTGTGACATGTAGGCTACTTACTAACTTTAATGGCTAAACACAACTGTTACTAATATAAAATAGGATGGAGTCTTCACTCGCATGCTCGCCGGTAGGCGGAGTTTTGGCTCTTCTTGTACACAGCCCACAGCATTTCATACGTTAGCAAGAAATGGCAAAGCCAATCAGCGATTTTTTTGGGGGGGTTAGGGAGGCGGTGTCACACCAATTTTTATCTGGGTGACGCAATAACATTCTAAAACAGCTGTTATACTAAAGTTTCGTTACAGCGTCCGTTGCTATGCCGACACGGGACACCAATGCACTACACCAATGCAGCGGGACTCGTAGTAGAGAACACTATCTGTTAACATTGACTAGACACTGACGGACAAAACAACCTTTATTGTCAATCAAAATAATTGCTAGGGACATTTCAGAGTCGCTTGATATTGGTAGGGACACGTCCCTACCGTCCCTACCCAATTCTACGCCCTTGTGTGTGTGTACCTACCAAATTGGAGGAAGAAAGACGAGCAGCAGGGCCAAAGAGGACAGAGCTACAGCAAAATCCACCTATGGACAGACATCAGGGACCTCATTTATAACTTCTAATATGATTTATAACTTCATAAATATCTAGATTCCATCATACAATCACATCAAAGAATATGATAAAAAAAAAAAACAATCTCATTCCGTCAGTATTTGATAGTTCACAGAAAATTGGAGGAAATCAATTTGACCCACAGATTTTGGCATTAAGTGCAGTTTTTTTCATAAATCACCACTTTGTCAAAACCTGTGCATGGGAACATTTTTATGAATGAGGTCCCAGTTCCTCTGAGAAAAGCCCCGCATTAGTGATCAGCATGCATGTTCCAGCAACAACAGACTGCACCAAAACAAACAGCGCATTGTCTAAATTTGAACAGAATGTTTTCACCAAAGCTAAACTGTAAATGTGATTAAAAAATGTCTACATACAGCAGTTAGAGCAATTTACCTTCATGGTGTGCGCCTCAGAGATAGGCCTTTTCATCTGGTCTTTAACGCTGTAAAACTCGGGGTCATATAGCCAGCAGGGGGAGATTGCTCAACAGCACCCCGAGTTCAGGAATTTCCCAGCTGAAGAAACTCTTCCAACATCCCTCTGAGCTTCACAACGGACAAAGACCTATTTACTGCCTCCCTCAGTCATGAAAAGAGATCGCATGTACTTTTCCACTGCTTCAATCCAAAACCACTTACTTTGCTGTGCTTTCAATAATCTGTGCTTGTTCATCTGCATCAATAGTGTGAGCGTATTTCCAGTAAAGCTCTGATACCCCTGTTTGAACCGTGTAATGCATGACTATGACTGTGTTTTTTTTTTGTTTTTTTTTGTCATGACAGCTTCAGGACATGTAGGAGTGATGGGAATAGTTGCGTAATAATTGTTTTTCCTGCAGTGTAAGCCAGTCGGTCGCTGAGTCTGCAATATTTGTGCAAAGGTCACAGAATCCCCAGTTGGCCCGCATTATAACGCTTTTGACTGAATGACAAAACGCATGTGGAAATAACAGACAAGTTCAATGGGACTGTTTTTGCTGGCACACAAGTATTCATTTAATTTAATTTAATTCAATCCATACTTCACCTTTTCAGGCAGTTTTACAGTATGAGAAGTCAAGTCACTTTTATTTATGAAGGGCATTTTTTTTTTTTTATAAAATAGGTTAGAAAGTGCTTTACAGAACAACAAAGGACATGGATACAGACAAAACCAAGGAGAACATCAAAAACTTTAAGATATGTGGGTGTGCTTGCCTGTGTGTGTATGTGTGAGTGTGAGTGTGTGTGTGTGTGTGTGTGTGTACGTGCATGGTGATTAGTGAGAGAAATTAGCAGAAGCATAACACCAACTGTATAGGCCTCATGTTCTACAATGGCAGCAAAGCCCATGTTTAAAACAGCTATTAATAATCAATATGATGATGGTCATTTTCTACCCATGATGTTTTTACGCAATTTACTGAGTTGTTAAGTCATCTTAATATTTTTACTGTTTTTTCTTTATATGTTACATGTTTATATGTAAAGCCAATTTCATACATATTAAGCACATCCAAAAAGAAAAAATGTTCAGTCAAGAAGTAATTTTCGTTTAGTTTCAGAAAATCATACAGAGATTTGCATGATTAGTCCTTGTAACTTGTACTTCTTCTTCTTCTTTTTCTTCTTCTTCTTCATCATCATTATCATCATCAGCTTCTTCTGCCTCTTCTTCAGTGTTTTTATTTTTATCTTCATTATTTTTATTCTATTCTCTCTTTTTATTCTCACCCTTAGTTTTAGTCTTAGTCTTATCAGGACTCTGTTGATTGCATCCCTCATCCACCACCTCATCCACCTTCCAACATAATAACTTAAAAGATGCTGCCTTTTGCTATTGCTTGGGTGTCTACAATTCTTTCCAAAAATGTCTGAAATCCTTTTTTTTCTTTCTCAGAAATACATTAATCTTTGCCATCATTTTAATAATCATAACTCTTGCATTGATTATTGTTTGTCACTTGATGATGTTTTGTCTGTATAATCAGCCATTTCTCACTGTTGGTGTGATCCAAAAAACGTTGTCATAAATATAGGTCTATAAAAATAATGTTAGTTATGGCTACCATCTAGTGGTAAGTTATTTTCCCTTGTGGAGACTCGCACCAAGGTACTGTTTTAAAATATCCCTTGCTCAGTTTTAATTTAAACAGTGCACTGACGTGTTTTGTCCATAAACGAAAGCTGTTCTGAAATAAATAAATAAATCACTTGCTTGACTGTGTTATAATCAAACAAAAAAGAAAGTCACTAGGCAAATCAAATCATAACATCATTACTTTATGAGCCAGGCAAGGAGAGTTCAAGGCTATTTGGAGGGACACAATAATGGGCCATTAACTAATTAGAGAGGTCCAAACTCCTCTAGTATATACCTTCAAATTTCCTCAAATTAAATAATGCAAAATCCCTAAAAAGGGTGAATATGAGTCACTCAACACGTTTCTGTAGTCTGGTCCCTTTTAAACTCTTATTGATTGAATGGAGAAACAGGTTAGTAGGGGCTGATGTTAGTAAGAAGAAAAAGATGGACTCCGTGAGAACTGAGCCAGTGAGCAGTGTGTACAGCATGTGTGTGTGTGTGTGGGTGTACTGTGTTTACTGATTACTTTTGGTAGTCATGGTATGGCTGGGGCCACTGGGCCAGCTCCTGACTACTCTGCCAGTTGTTTAACCCCATATAAACCAGACTAATAATAATAATAACTTTATTTGTATAGCACTTTTCAATACAGGTAACAAAGTGCTTCACAACAGTCAATATAAAACACACAAACAAACCAAAATAAAATAAAAAATATTTTTTTATAAAACTTTTATAAAAATGTGTCGTAAGTGAAATAAAATGGGGAACTGAGTCTGCAAGCCTGATCTCCTCTGGCAGATTGTTCCAAAGTTTAGGGGCCCTGACAGCAGAGTAGAGCCTGCAATCCTTAAGCAGTAGCAATAAAAGTATAGGTTATAATCAAAGCATGATCAGGACGCTCAAGCTAGACAAATTACTAAAAAACAACAAACACTAACCCATAGACTTTTGAATGACCTGCCTGAGGACTTCAGGCTGACAAAATTGCTGATGAAGGCCTATGTAACCGCAACGTGTGCGCCACCAGCTATTTTAATGTTTTAGCCCAACTTAATAAAAGCTTTTTTAATAACCAAATCCACTTGAGTGCCTTGGATATCCTTTTTTCCATTGACAAAATTGGTATTTTATTTTAAATCACTTCTTTAAATCACTTAGGCTTGCTTTTGTGTTCCTATTGTGTTTTGGTGTCCTTGTGTGATTGTTTCTTATTACTGTTCTGCTATTCTCCTATTGTTTTTTTTGTTTTTTTCTTATTCATGTGTTCTTCTCTAGTTATTTTATTTACATTTGCTATAAGTAAATAGGACCCTGCCCCGTTTGTGTGTAGACCTAATATAATTTTATATCAAGTTCCCATGCAGTCAAGCCTTTTCTCATGTAGTTTTGAATGCAGCCACCAGAGGGCGACACGGTGACTTTCTGTCCCACTGCTGATTCTCTGCTCCTTGGTATCCAGGGCAACGCAGAGGAACAGAGCAACTGTTAACTGACAAACTGGCTGCTTGCTAACCCAGCTATATTTCACATTTACAAAGAATTAAGTAATATTTAAAAAATCAGAGTTAGCTACACAATGGGAATGATGCTGATTTATCCACTTGTGAAGGAGCCATAAAGTTATGAGGATCCTGGATTTGATGAAGGTAAGTTAGCTTTTCTAATGAGAAATCTCCCTGGTTGCACAGATTTATAAATTTAAGATTGTGATCTGTAAGCTAAGTTAGCATTTGCATAATGCTAGAACCAGTAGCGGCAAAATATAGCCTAGTGTACACTGTCTTTATAATAATGTTACATTTAACACTATGTTAACTAGTAGCCTGCAGTACTTTGCTAATATATTACATTTGTACAGTAAATATTGATTCTTACACATCAAAAGGCTAACTCAAACAAACAAAAGTGAAAGTGAAATACATATGCATGGATACAATAATATAAATTTAAAAAAAGTAAAAGTAGAAAAATTAAGCATTGGCATATGTAATCATTGTCTCTCTCTTTTGCTTTTAATGCATGTCAGCACAACTTATTTTACATAGACATACTGTATTAATGAAAAATCTCACTGAGATTACCTTCAGACAAACCCTATTATTTCTTACTGTAGTGGCATAAATAGATAATGAATGACATAATGTCATATGGATTTGTGCTTTCATTTGATAGTTTTGTTGTGAAGTTTTGAAATTTTATGAATATAAAATGTGCTCTTTTCTAACCTCGCTGGCCTGAGTGTGTGGAATAAGAAGAAAAATAGTTATAGGGTAACCATGCAGGATGTTCTTGCTGAATAAAGCAGGTGCACCAGCCCCGCTGAATCAATGGCAAATCAACTGCAGGGTGATTACAGAGAGGACGCTGATGATGGCTTATTGCTGAAACGCGTCCGTCGTTTGTGCTCTATAGATGCCCATTCAAATATATGATAAAAGGACATTAAGAGTGCTGGCTTTTCTTTCTTCATGATTACAGAGAGGCGACATAACAAATATTCAAGAGGCAACATCAGTGAGCTCTTATACCAGTACAAAACATTTAATGGAGATACAATGAAATGTATTTGCTTTTGACCTTAAGTCGTACACCTAGAAACAGGATGTGTTTCTCAGAACTGTTGAGTCTTGTATGTGCACAGTCACGCCTATTTGACTGATGTAGGGTGGCTTCTGTCAAAGGTTAACTGTGTGTGTGTGTGTGTGCTATGTGGAGCATGTAGAGAGTGGGTGGGTGGTCCGATGACGCAGGTCCAAACAGAGTTGTTACTGACATGTGAGTCGAGTGAGTCTCACATGTGGCAGTAACAGCCTGTGTACTGAAATATGACTCCGTACACTGCGTAATAGAGCTATTTTAAAAACTGTGTTGGGGAGTATAGTTTCTCTACATGTAATTAAACCAGTATTTGCAGTAGCCTGGCAGTAGTTCAACTAAATCCTAATTTGGATATTGAATTTAGCAGTTTCATTTTTTTTTTTTTTTTTGTCGTTTTGAGGCATGGTTAACCCTGTTTTATCTCTATGTGGTATAACTACTGCAACTACCAACTATTATTGGCTACAAAGGAAAAGAGGATTTTGCATTTTTCATCCTGATTTGAATGTATCCTTCCACTTCTTCAAATGTGTAGTAGCTGCATGGTAGCTTGTGAAACTCTATGCTTTAAAGTATCTTCTCCAACACTGTCTAAACATAGACTATACTGCATGGGTAAGGCCAGCAATCTTGCCAGTTTACTGACTTTTTCCTGACTGTCCACAGCCATTATAGTCAAGTCAAGTCAATTTTACATTTCATACACAGGTAAGTTCAATGTGCTTCACATAAAAAGGCAAAATAGTAACAAAAAACAGATAAGGAGATAGAATTCACACATATATAAAATACTCCACATAAATAAAATAACCTTTCAACGCACACACACACATACATAAAATACAGCTTTTTATAACCCCTGTCCTATTCATACAACAGCACTCACACACGGACTTACAGCAGACACACACAAAGGCATACACACACTGACTACCAAAAGCCTGAGAAAAAAGCAATGTTTTAAGACTGCTTTTAAAAGAGGATACAGTTGTAGCAGATCTCAGAACAGCACCATAGTGACTAAATGCACCTTCACCTGATTCAGATTTAACTCTAGGTACATTTAGGAGACACATGCCTGATGATCTGAGGGATCTGATTGGTTTACAGCCAGTGAGCAGGTCGGAAATGTATTTAGGAGCTATACCATTTAGGGCTTTGTAATTATAGGCGTTTTAATTATAGGCGTGCTTGTTGAAGCCAATTCGTACCTGAACCTGTTTGAGTCCTCCTGGAGGCCTGCAGGTGGTTTCCTCGTCCTTCCAGAGGCCGCCGACAGATGGCGCCCTGGTCCCTGCCTGTCTGCCCAGCACAGCACAGCACAGCAGCACCCAGAGGCGCAGGGTGCAGTACAGGATCCTACAGCTGTGTGTCTTTCCTGGCGGATCTCAGAGAGAGAGAGAGAGCGGGGGAGAGAGAGAGAGAGAGAGAGAGAGAGCGTTTTCTTCGACAGCGTTAGCAGCTGGTATGAATTTTGGCTAACCCAGTTTCCCAGGTGGTGTCAGCGGTCCTTTCTGAGGGATTTTTTTTTTTTTTTTTTTTTTTTTTAATGTTTTCCTCTCTGTGTGTTCGTCGGTCGTTGTCGTAGCTGCACATTATAAGGGAAACCTAATCTCCAGGACGGAGAGCAAGGCGGGTTTTCAGTTTACTAGAGAGGTGAGTGAGTTCCCATGCTTTCGCTGCATGTTGTTTATGTCAGATTACACAGCTGCACACCGCCAGTCTTGGATGGTGACTGGTGTAATTAATTCACAGTGGTGACTTGAAAAGTTTATTACCTTATATAGAGGTGATACTCTCTGTATACTACTGTAGCCTACTCTCTGTATGCATACCGATGTTATAGCAAAGCCCCCCCTTTTTTTTGACATTTCTCGTCAGAACTGGCTCCATGCCAAGTGTCAAATATGGTAAAGCTCTCAAACCAACGTATTGCACTGTAGGATAGATAATTAAACAATATTGTGAAATAACTGCGATAAATTGCCATGCTGTGTGTCCTAGATAAACATAGTTAGGCTTTATATGTGACAGTCTGAAGTCTGACAAGTCTGCAGGTGGCGGGGTCGGTACAGAGTAATCAATACTATAATATGGTGTAAACTGTATCAATGATCTGACTGCATTTAGTGGGCTGGTGTGTGTTCAGTCAGTTTTCACTGGCCAGGGAAAGGAAGGATGTAAGCCTGCTCAATGTTTACCTCGAACCACCACCCCTGGTACTGTCATTTCCCTTTGCACTTACACATAACTAAGAGTAAGAGGTTTCTCGTGAATACTACACATTTAAATATGTGATGAATCAGTAGTTCAGGGAGTTGGAGATCACTGATTGATCCATTTATGTAAGACTGCTCCAAATTGTTAACATGGGTTTTCACTGCTGTTTTCATAGATGCTTAGGACCTCTGAGTTATTATCTTTGTTCAGTTCCACACCTCAACCATAGGCGCCTGAGCAGTGGAGCAAATGCATCCCCATTATTTAATTAGGGGGAGCAAAGTTATGGTTTTGCTACCCCACTTTTTGTCTTTTTAAAAATAAACTTATCATCATACAGTCCCCGCAATCAGGTGATTATATTTAAGCAGTCTATATCAATGATCATTTTACTATTTTCAGCAACTGACAAAAACAAGTAATAAAAAAATCACACATTTTTGGCCCACCCTTTGAGTTGGTTCAGTCGAACCCGTCGCTGATCGTTTGCCACAGCATGCTTTGGCTGTCAATCACAGTCTGTCAATGAATCCACACAGGAGTCTGTTACAAAGGTAAGACACATGCCATTTAGCTTAACTGCGATCATTGACTGAAAATAGAACATAGGAAAAGATAGGCTAGCGATGTTGAATGAACCTGCTTGGCCCACTGACTCCAGCCAAACTTTAAACTAGCTAAAAGTAGGATTGTACTGTCGCCGAAATGCCGAAACGATTTGCTAGTCAACGTTAGCTAACTTTGCCAGCCAATCAAACATGTTTAATATTGTCGGAAGGTAGGTGCGCTCTCTCCAGCACCAAACTGGAAGCAGCAAACCGGGTAGTTACTTTGGTAACGGCCGAAAAATCAAATACCGTCACACACACATGATAGACGGTGAATTAACAGTGTTATGAGTCGGTGTTTAATTCGGCGTGTATCTGATCCCACAACCAGCACTTATTTCAGTGAGAAATCTAATTTTTGAAACGGTTCACCTCTCATTCCCACGGTCTTCTCCCACTAAAATAGCGCAGCTAACCAACGGAGGCTGGTAGCGAGTTGAGGCGACAAAATCCAAAATGTGAAGTTTGTACGGAAATACAGTTTATCTTTATGGATTATATTGATGCCGAATTGACAAGAAGACTGTCTACATATGACGCCTTTCATCTTGTGTTTCTAGAGTTATGTGTTTTTACGGACACGTAAGGAATTGTTAATATGTTATATTTCTTAAAGGGAGTTTGGCGTAATGTTTTCCCCGGAGAGCGCAGGGAGCTTCAGTTTAATTCAAACTGCTAATATGCAGGGGTTAAAGTGGGACGGAACGGCGTTCCGGCACCTTCGATTAATAAGTAAATAATTCTGATTGGCAGTTCCATACATAATAATGTCAAGCGAGTTCACAGGGCTGCCAACTCTCACGCATTGACCGTGAGACTCACGCAATTGACATTTTTCACACGCTCTCAGGCCGCAAGTCCATTTTCTCACGCAGTGAGAAACAAATTCATAACTGATAATGTCGCGGCGCGAAAAGAGACACTGACAGCGCACGAGACGAGACAGAGCAGCACCGTGCAGCAGCGAGTTATTCAGACCATCTGAATAGCGAGAAATATACACAAATCTATTATATTGTAATTTATTCCCATGCATGGTGCTCAGAGTAATCTCAGTCAGCGGCTCTTCTGCGTCTCTCCCTCTCCTCTCGCGCCGTGCGCACGCAGGCAGGAGTGAGAGTGAGTTACTATGGTTACGGGGACGCTCTCTGTCTGTCGCTCTGAAACTTTCTCGCGATTCCCATTAATAGGTTTTTAGGTTAGTATGCCTATGCAAAATCATGAATGTAAGCACCTCAATGCTGAAATCTAGTAATATAACATAATTTAACATTTTTGGTTAACATTATACAGGGTTGCTGTTTCTTGACTTAAGAGAGGAGGTGGTGTAGAAATGCAGGAAATTTTATTTTTTTGTGACCCCCCCCAACCAATTATGTATCTTACACCCCCCCCACCCCCCCGAAACAGGGTTCCCCCACCTGCCAAATCCCACTTTAACCCCTGCTAATATGTGTATTTTTTTTAACGTTTTTTGTCACCACTACAGAAACACTAGGTAACTGCTAAAGTATGATAGGGTTGTCTGACGTTGACTGCTGTTAGTTATTGGTTTGATTAATGGTTTAATAATGTTTGTTTGTATTGATTACTGACGGTGGCTGATCAGGCTAATTATCAGCTAATTGTACTCAGTTTGGCTGTTTCTTGACTTAATCCAAGAGGTTAGGTGGTGTAGAAATGCAGGAAATTTGTTTTAAATTACAATTTTTTTTTCTGGGGGAGGACCCCCAGATCCCCCCGCCAATTATGTATCTTTCCAAGTTTGCTCCCCCATTTTAAAACATAACCAGGCGCCCATGACCTCAACCACTGAGTAATCTACAAATAAACAAACAAACATTAAACACACATACAGTAAATGTCTTTTGGTGCATACTTTTAAATTCAAATCATCTTGCACTTACAGTTTCAGAATGAGTCACCCATGTGAGAATTGATCACTCAACCATGGCAGTTATTAGTATTAGTGTTAGTGCCATTCTCTATCCAGTGAGCTGCACAGGATTAGAGAAAAAAGTCGAAGTACATATAGTGAAGAAGCCCTGCCTTAGGCCTTATTGCCCTACAGTCTCCCTTATAGTCCTGAGGGGGAGCTGCTTTGGCTGACGACATATTTAGTTTCCTTGTTTGGTAGACCTGGGGCTCAAAACCGGTCTGGGATGCTTACACAAATCACCTCTTTACAGATGTCAACACTTCAGTCAAAGACAACACACTCTTGCCTTGTGGTCCCATTACTTTCTGTGTTTCTTAACACTGCAGTAGGTGTAAGAATGATGAGACAGAGCTCCCATAACAATATTAACATGATGCCCTACTTGGGCCATGAAGAATATAGGTAAATGTTGTGAATTTTAATGTATAACGTGATATCTCCAGTTTTGAGATTTGAAACTGGGATATATCATGACTTATCATTCCATATTTATTTAATTTGACCACAATGACGTGCTGAATAATATCTCCTATGGGAATCAAATGACAAACTCACTGAGTAAGATAACACTCAATGATGATCTTACCAGATTAAGTTCACAATACTAAGCATTAACATATGAATGCAAAATCGTATAAATGTCGCAAAACGTAATACCAAAAAATATGGGTATTTGGTAATGGGGATTGCATGGTAAAAAAGAAAATAAAGCTACAAAAATCCTGTATATCCCAGCCTAACACTGTAGTCTGTGGCCTTGACGTCGAGTCTGTGTTACCCACACATCCTTTTATCTAAACACAGACTTGTGCCATCTGCAGCTGTGTGGGCAGTTTAGTCTGCAGCAGACACTTCTCCTGTGCGTCTGTCTTATCAGCATGAGACATCCAAAACCAAAGGAAAACGTTTGTTCCTTTGGGGCAGACTGAGAGAAAACAGGCGTTGAGCTTCAACTGGTGTGCAGACCAACAGTGGTAGACAGAGATTAGAAGGTGATAATGTTGAGGCTACAGAAGTGGGTTCTGTTTACGTTGAGTGATAGGATACAACCCCAAACTGAACAACATCTGGGGAAACAAAACATTCTCAGTCCTTTCCCTCCTTCTCAGATTGGGAACATTTTTGGTCATGAAAAATGGCTAGGCTAAGTGCCGGAGATACAGAATAATAATAATAACCGTTGTCATCATCATCATAATGTTTAGCAAAGTTACAAAGTGCTGTGGACAAATTAAACATATGAACAGTCAAGGGAAGACTTGCACTACTGCTTTAGGCTTGCCCAGGAGAACAGAAGTAGTGCAAGATTAGGCTACACGATTACAACAATATATTCAAAAAGGCAGGCATAGACATGTTGACCTATTTAAGGCAAAAGGACTTACAAAGGTAATACAATGACTGCAGCCTAAGCAGACAGTTTAGCTAGCTGTATGGACAAAATATGAACACTAAGTTATGTAGCCTACATGGTCTGCAAGCTCGTCTCCAGATGTTAGAAGCAGACTGTTGAACAGGCCATGTTAAATGTCAAAAATGCTAAAAGTAGCATATGATATAATGCAGTTGCCAGCGCTGCAGATGATGCAAATCTCCTTCCTGCAGTGCGCCACAGAAGTGTGAAAGTAAGAGCGTCAATTATCGCATCCATTACGTCTGGCCCAATAGATTGCAGTTTACGAGGTATTGTTACAAACTTTTGATCCCTCAGCGGCACCTGATCTGCTTCCCTGGCCTCACATATCCTCTCTCCCACAGCACCGCATTAGTGACTTCTTTCTTCTGTTTTTTCTTATATGCATAAAAACACGAGACAGTGTCAATTTGAAAATCTCAGACACCGTCAAGAGTTACTTTGCGTTGTGACTGGCGCGCAGCAAGAGCATGAATATTATCTTGACCCATTTATTTGAGACCCAGGATTTTCCATACAAGGATCCGTGAAAGAGAACTTACACAGGGGCCAGAATGTAGGAGGAGGGATGGATTTCACAAGTGCTCTGGCAGGAGCCCAGTGCTGTTGGCTGGGAATGGATGTCATGTTCAGCACAGGACTGTTTACTCTGTCAGATTTCGAAACACAGCTCTCTGCAGGCAGGCTCACTAAGAGAATAATGAGCAAAGCAAACAGCGCTCAGCACCCCCATGGTGCTTCTGCTTTAGACCTCTGACCCCCGCTTAAGTGGGATATACTGTGATTCATGTTTTTCTTTCATTTGACATCAGTGAAAATTTGAAATAAAATCCCTTAGGGGAATCAAATGCCAGACTCATATGTAAAAGTCATTAATCAACTGATGAAATTTAAAGAATAAGTATCACTTGAACCGTGAATGGTACATCAGTAGATATTATCCACATCATTTTTTTTTAACTTGGCCTTCTTTTCTGTTTACTGGTTCTGTCATTCTAATTTAAGAAAAGTTAATGAAAATGGCATTTTGGCTAATTAGCTAAGTAACTTGAACAAGAAAAATGTGGCTATTTAGGGGGAAAAAAAGGCAAAAAGGGTATATTGGGTTCTTGTCCTAAAGAGTTCAAATTTCAAGAATTCAGCAAAATATTTACAAAGTGTACACAGTGTACACAGCTGAATGTCATGGTGTGTGTGGAATAGCCTAATCGATAAGCTACTTTTAATTCACTGAGGGCTCGTAGGTGAGGGTTTACACATAGCACATGCCATTTGGCGGTTGTATACATTTTTATCATGGGTGCCCCTATCCAACCTTTAACCCTGGCGATGTTGGTTCCATGCCCTTTGAACCCTGAGCACTACAGGATGAAAAGTTATCCCAGTGGCAGGTTGTGAAACTTTTTTTCTCAGCGGGGTTGAGGAGTGGTCAGAGAGCTTCCCTACTTAATGGTGGTGGTGGGCTGGGCCATGGGTGGTGTGGTTCAGCTGGGTTGACTGTACTGAGTTAGTAACGTTCACCACATGTTCCCTGCAGACTTGAACGACATGGCTACCGCCCTGACCGCGCTCCTCTTCCTCCTTCACATCTTCACTGTTTCAGCACTGGAACCGGCCGCTGAGCAAGGTGCGTTTGATACAATTTAATATATTGAATGGCTCTTTATTGAATGGCTCTTTATTTGCTAGACATCCTTTTCAATTTACTTGCATCTGTAGATCAAGGAGTCTCTCTTCCTACAGTAAGGGCTATGCTAATATGGCATATTTCTACAAGTGTTTTGGTTTAGGTTTATCTTTAGGTTTGTTTATTTATTTATATGCATACATAAATGCATACAAAATGGATGTGAAGAAAAATATGAAGAAGAAAAAAGGAACAAAAATCCAAGGTGTTCAGGAGGGACAAGGAAGCCTGCAGGATTTATCACTTATTTATAACTCCCCTAGAGTTTAAAACATTAAAACAAACATTTGCAGGATTTGAAGACTTGGCACAGGTTTGGGTGTACCACGTAATATTACTTTTATTACATAACTTACACATTTACATGTTATGGTATGTTGTTTGCAACTTTTATGTTTGTCATTGATGCTGCTTTCTGCGATAGTTCTCTCTTGAGATGCAGGTTTTTAATCTCAATTGGACTATTAAAGCATAAAAAAATAGAAAAAAAAAGCTTACATAACACCAGATGGAACTGATTATTCCCTTCATTACATTTTATGGGCCACAGGAAAATCTAGACCCTAGAATAATATCAGATTTTTATAGTCACCTAGTAACTGTGCCGCCAAGGCATTCAAACAAGCACGAAAGCTGTTGCACAACAGCGGAGCAGTGTGCAGAGAGCCGCCGAGAACAGCCAGCACATTTCTAGTGAAGTGGCTTCCCAGGAATTCTGGAGAGCAGCGACAGCGCTCCACCAGAGCCTGCTGAACAATGGGAAGCTGTTTAGTCGTTTAGAGGCCCCCTTTTCACCAAACAGCCTCTCAGTGGCATAGGGCACATGGTATATTAGCATACATGAGCTGCGTTTTATTCACAGACGTACAGTAGGTCCATGCATTGACCATGAAGTCACACACTAGCATCCTGTGCTTTGTCTTGTTACGTAACACTGTGACATAGTATAGACTGAGGGTGGGTCCCCTCTGCCTCTGTTCTCCTGCTACTCAAATTATCCTGTTTTTGTCTCACGTTAGAAAAACTCTGGGAGCGAGAGCCCACAAGTCTGTGCCAAGTTGTTCACAGAAATGGTTTGCTGAGAATCGATGGCCCCTCAGCCAACTATGGTTTATTGGCGTAGGGAATTGTTCAATGGGGAGCAAGTTTCCCAACTTACACGCCCAGAAAGAGAAATCTTAACAGCAAACATTTTGAATGTTTCACAGATTGGAGTGTGAAGCAGTGAATTTTAATGCTTTCAGGTGCATCCTTACAC
The DNA here is from genome assembly GCF_048128805.1 of Centroberyx gerrardi. Lineage (NCBI taxonomy): Eukaryota > Metazoa > Chordata > Actinopteri > Beryciformes > Berycidae > Centroberyx > Centroberyx gerrardi. The sequence continues at coordinate 10,809,778 of NC_135998.1, read as the reverse complement.
AATTTCCATATCCACACAGCAAGCCACCGTACGTTCTCAAGTGGTTTATATCACTCAGGAATCAGGATGTTGCTCTTAATGTCGTTGTGTTTCTTGACTAGAGAGGTCATGCTTGTTGTCCTACACTGTGGGACATGCATTATCTTTTTTATAACCTAATTTTGCTGTTCGGGTAGCGAAGCTTCAGAACTGAAATCACGGATGTGAGTGGTCTGGCCTTCGACCAAGGAAGGAAATGGCTTTTCTAAATGTAGAGGATGAGAGTACACAAGACTGATGGAGTCAAACCACGTGACTGTAAATAACTGTTTGCCCTCGGTGCTCACAGGGAAGACATTAATGAACGCTCTGCCCCCATACATTGTGCAAATGCTTTATATCAGGAAGAATCAAGACACTAATTAACATCAAGAGGCTGCCTGAACAAAAAGGCTGCAACCATATTCTACTTGATAATGTGTAGGATTTACTGGCAGTATGAAGGGTGTGAATTAGACCTTTTAGAGGAAATAATCCTCGCTGCCATTTCCTGCTCCCTTGGAAATTACAGCTAAAAGGAAATGCATCTGGGCTAATCAAAACAGAGTGAACGAGGATGTTTTGTTCGTCCTGAAATAGACTGGGCTAGTAGCGCTCAGAGAAAAAGAACATGCTGTAAACATGTTTACTCCGTGAGGTTGTGGCTGTTTGCCTTATAAAGAGGAGCCATGTAATGAGAATGCGTACGCATTGCAAATTGATATTTCCATCTTGGAAATTTGTTTTTGTGGCCCTGACAGCTGTGTTCACAAAGCCCTTGATACCTGCTGCATACATGTTTACTTACTCCAGAAATGAACTCAGCTTGGCAGACACTAAGCAAACACAGCAGCAATTACTTTTCCATACAGGCACTTTCACAAAAAATAAACTTATCAGTTTGCGAATGTTCAGTTGGCCTACCCAGTTTCTGCATAGAAAATGATGTACGCAGCATAAAGCCGCATTCCAGAAATTAATGTGTCAGTGTTTAATGTTTCAAAATTAGGTGACAGGGAATGATGAACTTTGTATCTCAGCTTCTCTCTCTCTCTCTTTTTTCTCTTTCTCTCTCTCTCACTCACTCACTCACTCACTCAATCACTCACTCTCACACACACACACACACACACACACACACACAACACACATGTTCTGACTCCTGATTTGTCATGATAAATTGAGCTACAAAACCCCTCAACATAGCTGAGTGTCAGATTGATTTTGCTCTTAATCCTGAGTTTAGCACAGTTCCAAGGACGAGACGGTGATCTGGTAAACAGGTTATTTTTAACCTTTTGCCCCCCCACCCCACACACACACACACACACACACACAGAAGAGCTGCTAAGCAGGCCAGAGGTATTCCTCTCCTCCTCTGAGCACAGCCTCACAGCTGTGTAGGAGCCATCTTGTCCTCACACTTCTTGGTACTCAGCCAGCCTGGGATTGTGTTGTTGTTCCTCTCTGAAGTATTGATGTGGCCAACTGATAGCTTCTGCCATCAGTAGAGCGTTGCTGGAGATGGATGATAATTGATCAGAAAGCTTCATGGGAATTGTGAACAATAAGCAGTGTTTACTTAACAGAATGTAAAAATGCTTGGGGGAGTATGGTGGCATGCTGCAATGTAAGGGAGAGCACAGAGCTAGTAGGCTCATAAATTAACAGATTCTGCCATAAAAACAAGATAGGAATGATAATTTAAGGTTTGTTCAGCTTCCCCCTTTGTCTGCAGGAGCAAATTGCATTGAGATACATATACATTATTACAGGTGTACCTTACCACTTGGCTCAAGAGAAAATGGTCCCAACTGCATTGCTTAAACCTGTGATTTTCTCACTGCAGAGTTATAAAAAAAAAATTGTGCTGTGCACACATGGTTTGAGTTCATGCAGCCAGCGAAGCCAGATCCACATGGCATTTTCTGTGCAAGAGCATTTCTGAGGACAGATAAAACAAACAGTTTCCACGAAAGCCATGGCAGTAAACTCCCTCCTGGCTGCGGCTTACATTTGAGGAAGAGTAAAGAGACTTCCAGGAAAAATGCAGCTGTCTGCCCTGCGGCCACACTGGTGCAGGAGTTGGGTTACTTGCATTATTCCCTCCCCGAAGTGCAGCTCATCCAACCTTGAAAGTGATTTTGATTTATACAAGTTGCAACACATGAATAAGCATAGCAGACATTTAGGATATCACAATATAAAAGGGGAAGATATATAAGAAGATATATATTTTTAAATATGTGTCTCTCTTTCTGTCTCTGTCTGTCTCTCTCTGTCTCTCTCCCTCCCTCTCTCTCTCTCTCTCTCCCTCTCTCTCTCTCGCTCTCTCTGTCTGTCTCTCCCTCTGTCTCTGCCTCTCTCTCCCTCTCTCTCTCTCTCCCTCTCTCTCGCTCTCTCTGTCTGTCTCTCCCTCTGTCTCTGCCTCTCTCTCCCTCTCTCTCTCTCCCTCTCTCTCTCTCTCTCTCTCTCGCTCACTCTCTCTGCCTCTCTCTCTCTCTCTCTCTCTCTCTCTCTCTCTCTCTCTCTCTCTCTCTCTCTCTCTCCCTCTCTCTCTCTCTCTCTCCCTACAGTCCTCCCCCAGAAACGCCCCCACCTCACCGGCTGTGTCTCCACCAACATGGAGACTTTCCGCTGCAGATGGAATGTTGGAACATTCCAGAACCTCTCAGAGCCCGGCGACCTCCGCTTGTTCTACATCAATAAAAAGTGAGGGAAACAAAGCTGTCATAAGTCACAGAAACAAACATTTTTCAAATCTTTATTTTATATCTTCAATGCTTTCAAGAACATCTATGGTCACAGATGTCAGCAGTTGAATGATTAGTTCCCCAGAGCCATCACTGAGAAAAGAGAAAGTGTGAGCGTTTGTATTTAACAACATTTATGAATAATTTTTTTTTATTAACATTATGAATGACATTTTGAAATCCCCTCATAGCCCACATTGTTTTTTTTAGTTTTCATTCTTACTCAACCCCCTGCTGGCCAAGGTTAAGCAGGTGTATTGCTTTTACAGCACAAATGTGTGCATTGTTTTGTTTAAGCGTTGTCGGGCATGTGGCACACCTGCACCCTTTCTTTCCGTTGACAAAGCAAAACTTATAGGTCCTGTCCAGTGTTGGTTGTGAGATATTAATTTTAACAAATACCACGTGATTTCTTGAAATTGCTGGTTTGCTGCTGCTGGAAATAGCTTGTTAATTTTCAATATCAACAGCTGTGAGGATACTCATCCAGAAACTGCTTTTTTGCAATTTGTATATTGAATACATTTTAAATAACTGAAGCACTGCTTCTTGTCACCTCCTTCCTCTCCTGCATGCAGTGTTTTATACCCCATGTTGTCTTTCACACTCTTGCAGACCCACCCATGTCTCTCCTAAAGAGTGGAGTGAGTGTCCTCACTACAGCACTGACAGGGTAGACGAGTGCTTCTTCAATGAGAACTACACGTCCATCTGGACATATTATAGTGTCCAGCTGCGCTCAAAGGACCAAGCCATCCTCTATGATGAGGATTTCTTCCACGTCGAAGAAATTGGTGAGCAGAGCAAGATGCGACCTTTTTGGTCTACAGACCACAGTGGCTGTGAAGCCCAAATTTCTCAAACTACATTCACTATTTTACCAGCCAACTAGATTTTTAGAACAGAATAGCCCCTTCAAACTATGGTTGGCTTCCTGACAAAGTGGCTAATAGAAGACATTAATGTGTTAATTTATCTCTATACATTATTATTGTAAGCTTTATTAGTTGGATCCAATAAATGTATGTGTATGTATGTAATCAGTGCTGATGTACTGTCATTTGAAAAAAACACAGAAGTTCTTGTGGATTGTGAATGATGAAACTGTGCTAATAGGGTATAATAACGGCTTCCTCAGTGCGACCTGATCCCCCAGTCGGGCTTAACTGGACGCTGCTGAATGTGGGTCTGACTGCGACTCACTTTGACATTATGGTGAGTTGGGAGCCACCACAGTCTGCAGACGTGGAGACGGGCTGGATGACGCTGCAGTACGAGGTCCAGTACCGCGAGGCCAACTCAGACCTGTGGAAAGTGAGTTTGTTTGTTTGTTTGTTTGTTTGTTTGTGTATTTGAATTTCTTGCTACCATGGAGTGCTAGAATTGGCAATAGGCAGTGCATGTAGAACAGAATACTAAGTATACCTAAGCTGTCTTTACACAGCTTCAAATTTTGTATTTTTATGCAAGATTTTATGTATATAGTGAAAAGGAGGGTTATGTTATCCCTGCTAGTAAAAAAGCCCACCCAGACCTGGTAAATTGTTTATTTAAAGTAAAAGGGAGCAATTGTCAGTGCAAATGCAATTGTTGGTTTTAAGCACTATGTAGATATTACTTAGATGTATGCATAACAGGAGCAAACGCTGAGGTAATTGTTGACATTCATAAAACTTTTTTTCTTTTTTATAAACTATACTGTGCTAATAATAATCAAAAGTAGAAAGGGTCGCTACTCATAAGTAAGTTAGCTGGTAAATAACAAAAAATAAACCTGGAGGCATCAGAAGCATCAGGATCAAGGATAACCATGAGTCAAATGGTTATTGCCATAAGAGATACATACATTGTCTCTCACAGGATTTCCCATGCAGTGTAAAATAAAAAACAATGAAAGAACATGCATCTTGTATCCGGATTGAGTCCAGATATCTTTTAGCGGGATTACGTTTACACCTGGTGTTAAAATGCGTCTCATGCATCTACACTGGAATCTGATTTCTGTTTCCATCACCAGATTCTCATGTACGTCACCTCACTTCTCATAATATTTACATCCAAAATTGACAGTAAATTCCTTCTCTCGCTTGTTCCCCAACCACGAGCGTCCAGACTAGGGGTTTCCACGACTAAGATTTTTCATAGTCGACCAAGATTTGTCAAGCAAAGCTCATAATCAACCAATGGTCGACCAATGGTTGACTAGGCATTTTCATTCCTAAATTAAAGTGTTTATTATTCAAAGCTCACGACCAATGCGGGCTGGTCATCCAGTGCAGTAAATTCTATAATAATCCTCTCTTGTTGTTTGTTTTTTTACCTTTTTCACTGTCATGGGCTAATTTATCTCATTTTCTCAGCACATCCTCTGTTTGCTACTGTTTCCTCGAGTGCCTGTTTAAATTAGTAGTATTGTAATTAGCTGCTGTCACCCCTCCAAACACATTGCAAATAGTAGTCTATAATTAGCTGTTTGACTGCTTTGCTCTCCAGTTTAAAGAAATTCACAACTGCAGACATTTTTTTTACATTATGTCATATCACATGCATACATAGTATGTTGAATTTTAGTATACTTTTAAAAATTAATTTAAAACCAATTCAAAATTCATTTTAAGACACACCAAGACTATAGCTTAAAAGTTGATTGCTTTTGTTTATAGAAAAACCTTTATCATGGTGAAGGTAAAGATAAACGTTACTTAGGGCAGAAAATTGTCACGGTTACTTCAACCACAGGCGTCTATTGTTTTTTTGTTGTTTTTTTTTTGTTTGTGTGTTTGTTTACTTACTGAATTACTTACACACATAAACACATATTTTTATTATTTTAATTTGGTGTTGAGTGACTACGCTTTCATTTTTGGTTTCATTACAGACTGGGCTTTTAAATCTCGAGAGCTTTCCCAGACTGATATGAGAACTCTGTTTTCTCCACAGAGTTCTCCACAGGTCGACCTTCAGAAAAGTACACAGTGTTCACTTTATGGGCTTCAAACTAACGTGGACCACGAGGTCCGGGTGAGGTGCAAGATGCTGGGTTGTAAACACTTTGGAGAATTCTGCGACTCCATCTTCATCAACATCCCCTCTAAAGGTAAACAACTTAGTGGCTACGTTTACATGCATGGAGTAACCCGGCTGTTGGCCATACTCTGATCACGGTTGTTCAGGTTAAGGTGTTTAACTGCAGTTGAATGTCCCTGTTGCTATGAATAAACCAACTAACAGAATATTCCTGTCCACCTGTGGCATCCCACACACACATAGAACAGTCAGCCTGACAGCTACCCCCGCTTTCTTTGACTGACCAAAAGCGTTTACAAGATGTTTACATGCCACAATAAGAGAATGGGTTAGGAATGTAATTCTTTGTGCATGTAAACACAGCCAATGTCACACATCCCTGCCGTTTCAAGTTTGTAATTTTTATGATGCATTATATTCATTATATGTGTGTTTGTGTGTATTTTTTATCCCCAGTGTCAAGATTCCCTGTCGCAGTCTTGCTCATCTTTGCTGCCTTGTGTTTAGTGGGAATCCTGATGTTGGTTATTGTCTCCCGGCAACAAAAGTAAGTATATTACACCTATAGGGTGTCTGTGCAGGTCTGCACAGTTTCGGAAAGGATGATAATGACTTGGACCATTCCAAATGTTTACATGTATGGAAACACTGCAACAAATCATGCAGCTAATTCACCACCACACTCTGGATTGAATGACCAGTTTGAGAGGGTGCCTGTGTGCCTCAATTATTAGTGATGTTATTAACCTATATTCAAAGGTATAAAACAGTGAAGAATATACTGTATCTGGAGTGTTTATACATTGAGTTCTGAAAAGTATGGAATTTTGAAATGACTCTCAAGGACTAGGGATAGTCCTTGAGAGTCATAGAGAGATAAATATTTTATTCACTGCACTGACCCTTTCCGATTTTTTTTAGAAATGAATTTCTGATTTGCATGATTTGGTAATGTCAAACTAAACCCGTTCCCTCTGTGCTTCTCTAAGGTTGATGGTTATTCTTTTGCCTCCTGTTCCTGGACCTAAAATAAGAGGAATCGACCCCGAACTACTCAAGGTATTCCTCTACATATTCCTATGTGTGACCGTACAGAAGGACTGATTCTGGGACACCAGAATTCACTGTTGAGCCCTCTGGATGTGTTCTGGGGCAAACATTATTCAGCTAAACATCTGTGATTTTAAGTGCCCATGTAGTATTTTTTCTCTTTTTCTCTACAATCAAAAGCCAGGTTTATGCATATGCTCACCCTAGTTTAATAGCACTACATGTTGGTATGATGTTGTATAGCTACTTGTAAAGTTACACTGTAGCTATAACTGTACAATAAATAAGTATTTGCCTATTTACCAACAACAGTCCTTTTCATCAAGTCCAAATTTCTGTATTTACTTGGTATTTGCCTAGTAAATATATTTTGGAGATGAGCTACCCTTCAAAATAGAGCAGCAGAAAGATAATACAGCACGTGCCACAGGTTCTGGGCAAAAAACAAAGAGTTAATCAGAGGAAAACTCGAAAGGAGACACGATGCGCCTCTGCTTCAGTAGTCTGAGTGCAAACCTTTTGGTTTACCAGAAATAAGACAAATTAAATCATTTTTGAATCATTTTGAGTGCATTAACTCCACTTCCTTTATCTTATAGAAAGGCAAGCTGGGGGAGTTGACATCTATCTTGGGTGGCCACCCTGATTTGAGGCCAGAGCTGTACAACAACGACCCCTGGGTGGAATTCATCGATCTGGACATTGAGGAGCATAACGACAGACTGACAGACCTGGACACCGACTGTCTCATGGACCGCTCCCTGTCCTCCAACTGCTCTCCCCTCTTCATTGGCTTCAGAGACGATGACTCGGGCCGTGCCAGCTGCTGTGACCCAGATCTCCCCAGTGACCCAGAGGCATCACCTTTCCACCCACTCCTCCCAAACCACAGCCCCAGCCAGGAACCCTCGGGCCCAGTCGCCTCAGAGCCCAGCTCCCCCGTCCAGATTCCCACCGCTGGGGAGTCCGCCTTTGTGGTTCCTGGCAGGGAGGACCTGTACACCCAGGTGAGCGAGGTGAGGCCGTCTGGAGAGGTGCTGCTGACACCTGAGGAACAGACTCAGGTGGAGAAGACCACTAGGAAAGATACAGAGGAAGAAAGTACGATAGGAAAGGAGAAAGAAAATGCAAAGAAAAACTTTCAGCTACTGGTAGTGAATGCAGATCATGGAGGTTACACCTCAGAGCTGGACGCAGGGAAGATGAGTCCAAGATTGTCCACAGGGGAAAGCAGTGAACCCTGCCAGAGAGAAGACTTGAGTTCTGTGCCAACCCAAGCCTTTGGAGAGTACCAGAGGCCGTATCTTGAATCAGATATGACCCCCATGTCCCCACTTCCCCCTGCTGCTGTGTACACCGTGGTAGAGGGTGTGGACAGGCAGAACAGCCTCCTACTGACACCAAACCTGACACCTGCTCCCCAACTAATACTGCTGAAGGCCATGCCCACACCAGAGGGTTACCTGACCCCTGACCTTTTGGGAGATATCACACCATAGATCAACGGTGAACTGTGGATAGCTGGGATTATTGAATCAAAGGCAGAGATAGGCTTGGGAACAGTCTTTGAGAGCAACTGTGAAGTGTCCCAACATTGAGTGTTGAATGTCAGCCCTCCTAAAATAGTGGAGGACTATCTGTGCCTATCCTGCCATCGCCTCTACCTCCTCTAACCTCCACCAACGGGACTGCTAAGTATCCGCCACACCCTCTAACGGGACTGCTAAGTCTACAGAAGTTGGAAGTTTGGTATTATGAGCGAAGAAGAGCATATGAGGGTGTGTTTTATTGAGGTTGTGCCAAGGGAACTGTTCAAAGGGAAATAATGACAGGTATTGCTAGTGCTAGGATTGCCCAGTATTCCGATACTTTAAATTGAAAACCAGCTCTAAAACACTACTTTTTAGATATGTCTTTAAGTGGGAGTACATTTAATTATACGGTAAAGTACTTTGTGTAACATTTGTACATGTCAGATACTTTTTTCTTATTAATAAAATCAGGTCATGTGTAATTTATATCATCTATGAAAATGCCTGTAAACAAAAGTGATTACAAAGAGATGAGTTCTCTTTGTAAGATTCCAACATTTCAAAGTTTTTCATCATCTTTCCATTCCCTTTGATGCTATAAAGTCAATATTGATACAACAGAATTGTTACTTTACCAATAGGTATTGCTTTTCAATGCTCAGCCCTGTTGAAGGTCTTTTATATCCTGTGGTTGCCAATGCCTAAGTATTTCTGCAAAGTAAAACAAAGCATGTGGGGAATGTAAGAAGATAAACTGTAGCATAAGAGGCTTGACTTCGCCTACTTGGTGCCATTTTATACTATCTTCTTTACAGTCATGTTCTCAACTGTGAAATGTTTTCAGAGCTGACTGCAAACATATTTTAGGATTTTCAATGTTCAGGGGAATTATTATTGCTATGTATGCTCAGTGAGTTCGTGTTATTTTAGTGTGCATGTGCTGTTAAGTCTATAGCTTAGCTTCAGTCTAAGTGCATGAAATGTAAATAAAACTACAACTCGGGGGCAGATGTTATTGTTGAATTTGTACAGTCATTTTATTTCAATTGTTCAAAATTGTTAGTCACAAATAAACAACTTTCATACTTTGTATTTGTATTCGTCTTTCCACAGCACTGCCATGATTCTTTTTTCAGTTAAAGGGCGCGTGCAACAGAAATTCAAATTACCTGTTCAACAGTTAAACTCGTTTGCTAGCAGATTAACTAAAATTTAGCTAGTACAGCGTTTAATGAAACTGAAACAATATCGTTTTTTTCTGAGTATATTACACTAGTTATTTGCTCTTTCCCAGACCAAGGAAGACCAGAGATGATAAAGTTAACCTGTGTTAATCTTGACAAGCTAATGGAAAATTTCGCTCTACTGGAACAGGTAGCTAAGTGATAGCTAAGAACATGGCTATGTTTGTCTACAGTGTTTGGTTTATTAGCCTATTTTAGCTGTCACCTACTATTCAAATATGACGAGCACTTTTTTAAACGATATATTTGAATAGTTTGGTATATAGAGTTGCCAGTCACATTAGAATTATACAGTTAATTTTACTGTATTATAATTATAGCCTACTGTCCTATTCCTTTATTCTTGCCAAACAGAAAATTACAGAAATTAATGGCAAGAACAGCATTTTGGAGATCATGCTGGAGGATGCCAACAGAGTCTTGAAATTTTATTTGACCAAAGAGAAAAGTTTGATTGAGGGTGAGTTTCTTGATTAATTAAACCATGTGTTTCATTTTGTATCTATAGTTTTTCTAAATTTGATGGTCCTATAAGCAGTTCGTTTATGGTGTATGTCTCCCTCTGCTGGTAATTTTGTGAAATGACACTTTTCATGACAGCGTCATTATACACTCCATTATGTTTCCAGTTCAGGAAATGAAATCCTAAATTTTTAAACATTTACCAGTCATCTTAACTACTTTTATAGAATAGGGCCTCCAAACGATGACGGTTTCCCTGCCAGACCAGAGCAGCTGATAGAGAATGCAATCTTACCAGCTTCAGCCAAGTTTTGCATTTTGCTGGTGCATGGGCACCAACTGGGAATGGCCAGGTGTGGCACTTGCATTACTTTGGCCTAAGTGGATCCATATTTGATCTTGCAGTTTAATGTCATTGAAATGGACAGCAAATATCAACCAAAAATACCCAGAAATATATTTGGAAGCCAAAATAATCACATCAGGGGAGCACTCATGACCAACGTTCCCTGTTTGGTGACCTGTATCTAATAATCTATCACACTGGCCAAATAATATTTTGTCAGTGATCAGTAGGCCTAATTGCCTCAATTTAGTTGATCCAAATGGGTTTGAAAGTTATAGTGGTAATTATTATATATTAGGAGTGGAGACTTGGCCATACCTTAGTGTTTAGTGGATTGATGGTGATGGTGGATTGATGGTGACTACAGTTCATTTCCCACCCCACCTTAAATAGAGGATAAACCTAGTTCATCAAAAGATTAAGTATTAAAATAAAAAATGCTCTGTCACCTCATGTTGTGCGTGACTTAATTAAGTCAGATGGAATTCATAGCAACAACAATTATGAGATGATGATTGGATTGTGTCAGACCTACTGTCAAATATTATTTACAAATAATTCTTATATTAATTTGCATGGATTACCAGATGGGTGAGGTTTACCACATTCAGATGGTGTCAGGTAATTTGTCAACCACAGAAAAATATGCTGTACTCTTCAAAATGCTTTCTGGTGACTGTGTGAACTTTCTGACACTCTCTGTATTGTTTTATGTGGCAAAATGCACATAAATGGCACCTAAGGCAACTCAAACAAACCATTAAAAGTTGCAGATGGTATCTGACCAACCTCTATGTTGCAGAGAGAGACAGCATGCTAGTCACAGTGAACAGACTCCAGCAGACTCTCCAGGAGCAGTGTAACCTCAGAGGTAAGTTGTCTGTGTCACACAGTGTCAGGTCAGACTTTTAATAACTGCCTGGGAACAGAATAACAAATCCTTTGATATTTAAAATACTCACACTGCTCTTTGTCAGGAAGTAAGGATATGTAAGGAGTGTTTCCTTGGTACACATTTTGTAATGGTGTAACACCACAGTGAGAAAGGTACAACCACTGCTAGAGAAGATGTGAATTTAAAATACAACAATGTAGTCCCAATGATTAATGGTTTTATTATGAATAATATCCTAATAAGATTTTTCAGTGCTAGAATCATAACTGACCAAAACTAAAAACACCACTGTTACATAAAATTACAGAGGAAATTTTTGTTAGGATTTTTATTAGCCTCGTTTTTATCTTGTGACTACCCTAAGATTGTTTATATTGTAGTGGAGAATGAGAAGTTGAAGAACGATGTGGCAGAGCTGAAACAACAGAATGAGAGAACAGCAGAGGTGAGCACTGAAGCAGTGTAAACACTTAAATAATTTTTCGGACATCTTACTTATCACTAAAACTGAATTTGTTTTATCTAGCAATCAGCTGAATGCATCAGACTGATGTGATACTGGTCATAAAACAATGCATTTTTAAATAGAATTTTTTTTTTTAAGTATATTTCATCACGCTGTAGATTAAATTATTAACTTTTTGTTGATATTTGTACACGCCATTTGCACTTCAGAATCAGTATGCTCAGTTGATTTCCTCCATAAAAATGTCCATAAACTAGAAGAAATCCTGCATTCTTATTGTAAGAATCTTTTCTTTTAAACTTTTTAGTGACTTTCAAAACCTTAAAATTGATAACAATTCCCAAAATCTGTAAAGTACCAATGGGTATTATTTTTCAACATCCGGTCCTTGTATCAGTGATGTGGTCTGTGGCCTCTGTGTTGTCAGGAGCGAGGGGCTGAGGTGCAGAGGCTGGTTTCTGAGATGAGAGCAGAGGAAGAGAGACACAAGAGGGAGCTGCAGACTGCGAAACAGCAGTGCAGAAGTGAGGTGGAGGATTCCCACAAAGAAACCCTGAATCAGTGTAAGCCCCCGAGCCGTAGGACAGACACCAGGAGGGTGCCTCTCAGAAATATACTTGATACGCTGAGACAAAGGTGTTGATGCTATAACATATATGCTATAAGGGAATCAGAATAATTTTACTGATGTACAGGAGCTTGTCATGGCACTGGAGACATTATTTAAGTACACTATTTAAGTGGCATTTCTAGGTAGGAAGTCAAAATTTTCAAGTTGTAGTACAGTCTAATTTGGGTAGGACACAGGAAGCATACAGTGGTTCCTTAGGTGCAGTAGGACATCCCACAACACCTTGCAACTTCAAAGGAGAAGAATGAAACTTCCACAACATCAGCTAAAATGAATGGCGGATGGAAGCCCAACCTATGGCCATACAAAATTAAACACATCTAACATTTTCAATTCATTTTATGTGAAAATTGTCAATAGGGAATCATACTTCATTTTCTTCGTTTCTGGAATGCTGCTGAAATTACTTTTACCAGTTGCCAGTGTCCTGGTGTAATTTACAGCGATGAGGTCACTACTGCATCAGGCTTAGTTTGATGGTTGATAAATTAACTGGTAGCAGAGTATCCACTGTATACATAAAAACTACATTTTATATAAAAACTATATTTTTCATAGCCAACAACATTTTAATGCTGGTGTAACATTATCTGTAGTCACATGACGCTGCCTAGGAAGGCTTTCTATCTCAAACTATTTATTTCTCTGCTACTACCACAGACCGTGAACAATAAAAGTAACAGCTACTACAGTTAAACAAGGTACCTTATTAGGAAGGTTCCTACATAGGAATCAAGGAAGTAGGACGCTACCTCCTGAATGAGACAGAGCCACTGACAACTTTCACAGAACATATAGTGATATAGTGATATACAATGTTATACGTACAAAAGAACCCCTGCTGTTCTGAAGGGACAGTGCAGAGATGTTGAATAGACAGCAGATTATTTATCACTCTATAAATTAATATTTAACATTCACCCAGTATGTGCGTTCAGGCAGCATGGCATACTGTATGGTTGTAACTGTGGAGAAGGTATTGAGTGTCTAGTAATGTATTGCACCTGTGTACCATGAAACTGTTATACTGAATAGGTCATGCATGAGAGAAAGTTGTGAGAATTATAGAACATGGACAGAATTCCTGAAAAGTTGCATGGAGAAACCCCAGACTGGTCATATTTTGTCAATATATTATGACAATGAGATCACATTTTTTGTTTGTCATGATAAACCACCTGCACACTCCCATCAAAGCACCTCACATGACGACCATAACGACGCGTTGACATTACTCCACTAAAATGTTTTTTTATTGCTTGAAAAAACATCTTTGTGATAAACTCTACATATACTGAATGTTGCTTTATGACGTGTCTCGCTCATTGGCAGAGCAGGAAATTAATAAAAAATGTTTGGTTCAATGGCAACATCGAGTGGTGGAATCAAAAGTTTATTTGCCACGTTTACCATTTTACTAGCCTACTAGACATTTAGAGACATAAAATAGCTTTACCTGCCAAAGGCTGGTAGAACAGAAAACTGGTGTTGTTTTTTTCCTTGGCAGTGGAAGCTAAAGATGCCAAAGTGAAGAAGCTGCTGGAGAGAAAAGATCTCGATCTGGAGGAGATGAAGAAGAGGCTTAGGGACCAGGAGAGGGAGAGGCAGAGTGAACTCCTAAAGATACAGATGGAGGTATAGACTAATCACTATGCTTTACTCTCAAGAGTTGTGTTGGGAGCAGTCCAAACTTCTAGTTAAAAAAGATAAAGAAGAAAGGCCTGAACACAAGAAGTTAGATCTGCACTGATTTATTGTGGTGACATTTCAGTCTGTAAAAAAAAAAAAAATTATGTAGATGAGACAAGTATGACTGTAGATCCTGTTACTAAAAGTCTGTCTGTCTGTCTGTCTGTCTGTCTATCTATCTATCTATCTATCTATCTGAGCGCTCATTTACAGCTTTACAAGACTTATTGATGTTTTGTTCTGTATGCTAAAGACAACATCCGTTACTGTTTTGTCAGTTTGGTGCGAAGCTAACCAGAGTTCAGAGTACAGCACAGTGGAGTCAACAGCAGCAGCAGCAGCAGCAAGGCTCCAGCTTTCTGCCCCAGAGCGTCTTCAGGAGGGTGAGCTCTCTCTCTCTCTCTCTCTCTCTCTCTCTCCTTCTCTCTCTCTCCCTCTCTCTCTCTCTCTCTCCCTCTCTCTCTCTCTCTCTCTCTCTCTCTCTCTCTCTCTTTCTCTTTCTCCAATGGACTACAAATTACCAGTTACTAGTTGCAATCATTAAAAAAAAGCACAGGTTTCCTCCTCCATGATGATGAATGTATGAATCAATGAATGCTTGCATAAATTAATGAATGTCTGACTGAACGCCTGCATAAATGAATTAATGAATGAATGAATGTTTAGTTTTATAGTTTATTATTATCAGGTTTATTATTATTGCATGTTGTGAGAAGTGTTGTATGTTTTCTTTTTATTGCTCTCCACACAACACAAGTTGTGCTTGTGTTTGTCTCTGTGTGTGTGAGTCTGTCTGTGTGTGTGTGTGTATTTGTCTGTGTATGTGTGTGTGCGTGTCTGTGTCAGCGTCTTTAACTCTGCGTGTCTGGATTAACTGTGCATGTGTGCCCTCAGAAGCTGCAGTTTTTCCAGGAGGAGAAGAACAAGGAGATTGTGGCTCTGCGTCAGAGAATCAAAGAATTGGAGGAGTCCCAGCACGCCAGTGGCCTCGCTGACACCCGCCTTAAGAAGAGAAAGATCTAACTGTCGTTTACAGGCTTGCAATCCTTACGAGCCAATGCCTTTGTCAGTCTTAAGCCAAGGTGTGAGCTGCTCTGTGGGCTTATCGAACTCGTGGCAAGTGGTTTCCCAGAAGGCAGAAGTTATCTAGGTGTTTTGAAAGAGTTTTTCCAGTATGCAGTTTTTGTTTTTCAAATACATTGTGTGCAAGCGAAAAGATCAATTCTCAGACTCTTGGAATTTGAATTTGAATTCCTTCCCATTACAGAATATTTATTCAATTATAGTACTTCATGTGTATTGTCATCCTTCACTAGATTTGCAGTATCATTGCCTGTGGATAGGGGGTCTATGGGTTGCTACAGGTGACCAGTGAAGAAGAAGATAGGCTGCATAGATAGTAGCACAGGTCCCCTGCACATGGGTATTATTCCTGTCTAAGGCCTTAATCTAATCAGACGCCTGCATGGGAGGCATTGACGTAGAGGTTGGGGAAATGTAGTGAGTCAGATAGCTGGAAGGCCAATCCATTCAAGGAATGAATCCTGTTTGTCTTTCCATTCAAAGGAAAAATCAATTAATTGGCTACCAGTTGGCCTGTTTTGTTGCATTCCATGAAGTCAAACCCCTGAGAATTTGCAAAAGTAGAACACCTGAACTGTACGCCTACCCATGATTTGAGGCCAGGAAATCCCATAGTGGATGTTTAGGAAAGAAAAGGCAGAAAGTAGCTATAGTTACAACTACTTTAGTTAATGCGATTGACTAGATTTTTTAGAAAAGCTCTGCTTTTCTGAGTACTTTTGAAATTCTGCACTTTTGATTCTACCTGAGTAATTTAGAAGCTTTTATTCAAGTTTAAATTTTTAACATGAGAGTAGTGAGTGCAATGAGATCAAGCAGTCATTCTGGACTTAACCCTCCCATGCTTAATACTACTGCTTTGTTGATATGAGCTAAATACCATGATCCATTCCCGTGATTGATTATGCAACAATATTTGGGGAATTAGATGCTATATCCTACACATACAACACTATCATTACACAAAATGAAGCTGATCCATATGTATTCCCATAGTTGCCTGGATATCATGTTACTGTACATTGTAGCTACTGTAGCAAGTGTCCTTCTGCAAGACCTCTACCTCACAGGGACAGCACACCTGAATTGAAGTGGCCCAGTTTGACATTGTTGATCTCATGCTTTGTAATCCCTTTATCTGTGCTGCTCTGCCTGTGTCTAAGGGGGACAGAGAGTGCTAATCTCTCTGGGAACATTAGATAATTACATTGCATAACATCTGATCTTCACCAGAGCTCAGTGCACAACTAGGAGATCGACCTTGCATCGCACAGAAACAGCCCCATGCACTTGCACAGGCGTTCTCCTGATGCATCATAACCTACAGATCAAAGCATCATAATCGTCAAATATAATTCATCTACATGCATGTGTGTTGTATGGTGCGTCTTTTGGCCTCATATCTTCCCCACTGCATTGATGTTAGCTGTTTGAAGGGATTGGGACAGACCTAAATAAAGCCAGGATTAGAGATCATGACACCACCTTGATCCCTAATCTGTGGGAGAAGACAGAGGAGCATGGAGAGATGGGTGAGGAGGCGTGGCCAGGGAAGCCTAACTGTCTGTCCAGTTACTCATAGCACAGACCGCTGCCCCCCAGGTTCCTGGCCAGCAATGTTGTATTTTCCAGCGGGAAGAGAGGGAGACTGAGCTAAAGGCAAAGATACACCATGATTATACCGTTCTTGCTCCCTGCGACGCTACATTCTCAAATAATTTAAGCATATTGATACAAAATGGTGGCATGTCATTGAAGAGGATCTGTTTTTCTGTGTCCTACTGGGATTTTTAGTATTATTAGTTACCATGGATTCTTCGGCTGCGTTTCAATGCAGAGCAACAATTTGGAAACTTGGTAAGAAAATTTAAATCTTATTTGTTATTTAAGTGAATAAAATTGTTGATCCTGTTTTGCAAAATTTCTCCCACCTTCCTGCAAATGTTGCAGTGTTATGAGTGCAGATGTATTGCTTCCAGTTTGTAGCCTGTGGCATCTATTTGTTGCAATGCTGAAAAGTCATGAAGGGTTTCATTCTGAAACACTCAATTTACCTGATGTTGATTGCTCAATGTTAATAAAGAAACATATTATTGCATTCACTAACATTTTAGTATAGAGAGCTAATATTAGTAATTAGTTCCCTAATATTAGAAGGTGTCACATATTTCAAATACTGGATAGCTCATTACGTAAAGAAATTCTTTATACATTATTAGTGTTAGCCAGTATACATTTCTTACAGATCAGCTTTACTGTACATCTTGAACTCTGTATTTGACAATGACAATATCGCTTCTGGTCTCACAAGCAAAACTTTTTTTTTTTTTGCTTTTTACTTCTGCTTGAGTTATTTCCTGCGTATTTATACCTGAGTTTTTTTAGTATTCTTATTTTAATAGTGATTATACTCTGATGTGACATTTGCAGTAGAGCAATCATTCTGCCTCCCGTACTGTAAGTCAGTGGTTCTCAACCTGGGGGTCGGGGCCTCCCAGGGAGTTGCTAGATCATTTTTGGGAAAAAAGCATATTTCTACTTTGCAAGTCTATTATCATGTCTATTTATTTTTTCAGATTTTTCTCTCATTTTTGCTTTTTTTCTATTGTGAAATACTGCATAGCTTTCAGCCTCTATGCCTCCTCTGATAATGAATCAAATGAAACAATCTGAAAAGGGAAAATCATTCTTTGGTTTAACTCTGAATCCTTGTGACGGGGGTCGCGAGTAGGCATCGATTCATTTCAAAGTTGAGGTTGAGAACCACTGCTGTAAGTGATACTGTAGCTTTAAAGATATGAGTTACCAACGAACTATTCCCAAACTGTGAGTTGACAATAACCCATCAAAATTATTTTTGAAGATGACACCATCCCCAGCCTGCTGTAGAGATGCCAGGAGGCCAGTACCAGGTGACGAGCACCAAGCTCCACCACAGCTTCTACAGCCTGACGGACAGCTCCGAGGCCGACCTTGAGGATGACGAGCTGGACGCCCCGCTGCGCCCCACTCCCCTGCAGAAGCTCACCCAAGACATGTGCAAAGACGAGAAGACCATCAAGGAGCTGATCATAGGCCGCAGGGTGGGCTTCTACAAGGTCCGCGGCGAGATCGGCTATGGCACCTTCTCCCGGGTTAAAATGGCCTTCCACGCCCTAACCAGAGGTAGGGGGATTAAACTGTGCCAGATTTCTGTCATTGCTTCTCCCTGAAACAAGGAAAGTTAACATGTTTTCCCACAACAAGGCACCACTCCCTCCAGACTGTGTCTTACTCTTCCCAACTGATGTGTGATGTCTCCCTGTCCCATGCATCTACCATATCATCCCATATCATCCATCTCCCTCCCAGACAAGGTGGCCCTGAAGGTGCTGGATAAGACCAGGCTGGATATGCAGGCCCATCGTCTGCTGTCCAGGGAGATTTCGAGCATGGAGAACCTGCAGCACCCCAACGTGGTCCGTCTGTACGAGGTCGTGGACACGCCCTGCCGTCTCTATCTGGTGCTGGAGTACGCAGGAGGCGGGGACCTCCACACCAGGATCTGCAATGATGGCAAACTGTCTGACAACAACAGCAAGATCACCTTCGCCCAGATCCTTTCTGCCATCAAATATTTGGTTAGTGTAGTAGAATTTTATTTGTTTATTTATCATGGTTAGTCACGTTGAAATCAACGATTTCCAAGGGAGACCTGGCTAAGACAGCAGCAGCATTTAGTTGCAGAAAGGAAAAATAAAACACTAAAAGGAGGAGGAAAAGAAAGGGAGAGAGAGAGCGAACGAGAGAAAGAGATAGGAGCAAGACTTGAAATGGTATCACAGTTAGAAAACAATCACCATAATCAAAATATTAACAATTTCCAGCAGATAGTTCACATTGGAGAAAAAAGTGGAGAGAAAAAAACTATTAACAGATTCAAAGTAGCCTATATTAAAACTCATGCTAGGATGTCATATACTGTCATTCATTATATCAAGAGTTCAGTTGATAAATTTTAACATTAGAAAACATTTATTTAATCCAAAGAAAACAGAATAAAAGTGTTGGGGAACCTACATTCCTAGGCTGAAAGGTGTAATGTCCAATGTCTGAATTAGTTGAACAGGCATTGCAGCGGTGTAAAAGTGGGGGGAAAAAACTGCTTAGGTAATAATAAAAAGCATGGTAAATAGTACTGACTGTAGGAAAGTTTACAGGAAGTATTGGATGGTGAAGAGGGGTCTAGAGAATGTGTGGGTTTGTAGAGCTTGAGTCTTAAGAGGGCTGCTTAGGTAAGAGTGACGGCTTTTGAAAAGAAGCTGCTGAAGTGATCTTGTCTTAATGGATCGGTACTGTCTTCCAGAGTAAAGCTTTTGGATCAGATAGTTGTCTTGATGCACAAATTTGGTGGCAAACCATCTTGCCCTCTTCTTTGCCCTTAATGGGGCGCAGCCTCCAAAGCAACAAAGCTAGAAGAGGGTTAAAGTGGCACCACAGGCAGATTCAGATTTGGGCTTCTTGGTTGTTAAATTAGTTTTATGCCATAAATACATTCTATTGATTAACAATGGTTAGTTTCTATGGAATATTACCTTGCTTGTGTACTTACTTACCTGCCATATTTGCAATAAAATGGCAAGGCGAAACCTCAGATTTGTTACCTATTTAGAAATACCAAACCAACTCATGTTTTGGTGTGTGCAGCACAACAACAACATCATCCACCGGGACCTGAAGGCGGAGAATGTTCTGTTCACCAGCAGTGCCTGTGTGAAGGTAGCCGACTTTGGATTCAGCACCCGCGTCTCAAACCGCAATGACGCCCTGGACACCTTCTGCGGCTCCCCCCCCTACGCCGCCCCGGAGCTCTTCAGGGACGAGTGCTACATGGGACCGCCAGTGGATGTGTGGGCCATGGGGGTCCTGCTGTTCTTCATGGTGACTGGCACCATGCCGTTCCGCGCCGAAACCATGGGTAAGCTGCGGCGCTGCATCCTGGAGGGCGCCTACACCGTCCCGCCCTGGGTGCCCGGCCCCTGCCAGAGGCTCATCAAAGGCATCCTGAAGACGGCACCTAAGGAGCGTTACGCAGTGGACCAAATGCTGGGCTGTGACTGGCTCTTGCCCGTGGAGTTTCCCTGGTCGCTGGAAGTTCCTGATCCACCGAGCCCTCTCCGCCTGCTGGACTCAGAGAGCGGGGAACTGGAGGATGAAGAGGAGGAGGTCCGGGCCTCTTTGGAGGAGCTGGGATTCACCATGGAGCACATACGGAACAATCAGCCCAAGGACAGCCGGAACCCTGTCACCGGGGTTTGCTGCATCCTCCTACACCGGGCCCAGAAGAGGAGGGGCTGCGACACTGTGCCGGTGGTTAGAGGCATGGTGCGAGACCCCAAGAGGGAGGGGCTCCGAGCCTACAGGGGCCTCAGACACACCTCCAAGTTCTGTGTGCTTTCATAATAGACTATTAAGAGATGCATCATCACAGTTTTTTCTTACAGGACTATTTTATACCAACATTTAACTATTATTTTTAGCAGTAGTGGTATTTATTTACTGTGGCTGGGGAGAAACTGACTTCTTCCTATGTGTTTTGCAAAAAAATAGTGTTTATTTAGTTTGTGCTAAGTTTCTGCTACTTTGTAGTTTTTGATAAATTATTATTTATTCCTACTAATGCATCTTTTCATGTTTTTAAGAATAGCCTATGGTATTTGTATGAAAGTGCCTCATGAAATTGCATTTTGGGGGGGGTGTAAGCAAAAGTAAAAGTAGCTTTATTTTGAAAGCTGATACATAAATTGCATGTAAATTGTAAACTTTTGTTAATGGCCTGAGTGAGTCTATATATCCCTGCAAAATGTAATGTTTCTTGGCTCTGAGGTGTAAAGTTGCAGCTAATTTTAACTTTTCATTCCTTTTACAAAAAGGGTTTTGGGGGAAACAGCTTAAGGGGTTCTACAGTAAAAAGCTTAGACTCACTTAAACCCATTCTGTCTCTCTAAATGACTTTCCTACTACTTATGAAATACTGAATAAAGTGTAAGAAAACTGATGAGTCACGCAATTTCATTGTTAAACGCAAAGCAGGTGGCTGCTGCACCCAAACAGAGCTGATGCTTGTGCAGCCTTCTTTGTGGTGTGTGTTTACCAAAGTTTCACTAGTGCCTGTGAGACTGCAAGTAAATAATAGCCCAACAGCAGCTGGCAGAACACCAGATGATATGCAGGACCTTTTTCTACAACCGGCCCAAACCGGCCAAACCCAGCCCCTCTGGCACTGAAAGCTGCACCCCAGCTCCTCCCCGCCCGACCCCCACCTACAGAAAGCGGCAGATGGCGCGGCGTGGCTGCGGAGACATCTGCAGGCCAGACAATAGGCGCTCTGTGCGGACCGCTGGATTTGACAGCCGAGCGCTCCGCTATTGTGCGCTGCCCATACACATGCAGATGAGCGCCTGGAGGAGGGAGGGACCGGAGTTTTACTGCAGGGACAACAGCGACCAGATGACAGACCTTAGCGCCTTCTATGCAAATTTGCCGAGTTTTAAACTTTTGTTAGTTTCATACCCCCCCAACCCCGCCCCACCTCCACCAAAAACGCAGGCACGCACACACACACACACACACACACACACACTAACATGCCCTAATTCCAGCCAAAGCCAGCCCAGTCCAAACTTTGTAGAACTCTATAAGTGAAAACACAAAACACCAACAATATATATTCTTTTTTGTTTTATTGAAGTATTATACAATTTCCAACAATTCTAAAGTGAAACCTTTAGAAAGTTGTACATTAGTATCTTATAGTCTTTCCAACATTGTTCCAACACAAGCAAAACCTCTAAAATCAAATCTTTAGAGGGAGGCTATGAGCTGATATCTTGTTAGCTGTTCTTTTTTTGTCTTCAGTACATAATGAAATGTTCTAAAGTTAAACCTTTGGAGCATTACAACTGAACATTTTTTTTTTATTATTTTTTTTTTTACAATTTTCAACATTAAGTTAGTATTAATTTAGTCATTATTACATGTCTAAAGTGAAACCTTTAGAGAACAGTCTCTTTTCAATATTATTATTTTTTTTCCTCATTGTTACATTTCTAAAGTGAAACCTTTAGAGAATATTCTTTTTTTCCAATAGTTTTTTAAAATATTTTTTTGTCATCGTTAAATTTCTAAAGTGAAACCTTTAGAGAATTAAGACAATTCTGGAAAGTGGGAAACATATCCGCTGATTGCAACTGTTGTCATGTTGCTCAGCAAGAGGACATTTTAAAAAGTCCCTTTTTAAGAATGCCTCTTTCTCAGCACCGCTTCTTCTCCTGCTGCGCGTGCTTCAAGGTGCGACATTTTGCTCTGTGGACCACAGGATGCAGAATTCGCTTCTCCTTTCTCTCCAAACCTCATCCGCACAAAGAATGAGGGTCGATGTGTCGCCCTTGTGGCATACCTGACCTCATTCACATAAAGAATGAGAGTCATCTTGGCATGGACGGGACAAGAAGCGACGGTCACGGGGGCCCCTCGGGCCGGCGCCGTGCTGCCTGGACGGAATTCTCCTCAGGAGTATCCAGGGATGAGTAGAAACAGTGTCATCCTGTTCAGAGGATGAGTATTTCCGTAGAAGAAGGTTTACAGCATCTCAGAAGAGAGGAGTAAAGTCCAGATCAGCGCTCAGGGAGGGTGATCTCAGGAACCCAGTCGTTCAGACTGCGGCTCTCCTCACAGAACAGGTGCAGCTTCTCCAGAGCGGGGTCCTCCCAGGAACCATCGGCTGGGTTCTGTAGAAACAAGCAGGAAGGGCCTTTAGTCACAAGCAAACCAAACACTTTCTGCTCAAATGTATCACATGGTCTTGTAAAATGCTTTGGTAGGATAGAGGCTGACTGGATCTGCTCTACATACCGTGATGAGGACGCAGTGGGCATCATCAAGCTGCTCAGCCTTGTCACCAACAATCTCAGCCAGGCGCTGCATGTCGCTCACTCTGACGATGCTGATGTCGTTGTCAAAGCAGAAGGACTGGATGAGGGTGAAGTGGATCTGCAGAGCGATGTCACACTCAAACTCCTCATCCACGGCCAGGACGCAGAAAGACACACTATCCGGATCACTGTGGAGACAATAAAAAAACTCAGTGAGCACACATTCAAAATTATCCAAATTAACCAGTATGATAGATGGAAATGCAGTAGATATCAGCAGCTGAGAGGCTCATACTTACAGATTCATAACTTTAGCGGACTCGTAGACGCCGACGGTGAGGCAGTCGTTGTCTTTAGCGGAGATCAGGACCTCTTCCAGGGCTTTGCCGGTGGACTGGACCCTCTCGGCGGGTTTCTGGATAAGAACTTCCTCAAGAGTCATGATGATGAGCTAAAATATTCCGCAAGGGAGCTTTAGAGAGTTTGTGTTGTCGGAGAGTAAATCCGAAAAGCAGAGTGCCTTAAAACGTGGAGCGTCCCCTTTTTATACTCTCCAGCTCGTGCGGCCCAGTGAAAGCGCTGCGCTCTGATTGGCTGAGCTGAATGGTGTATTGGTATGATAATGCTATTGTCACACTCCGGCTCGTGGCAGATTGATAGGGGTCATCGAGCCACGTTCTCCCTCTGAGCCAGGCTTAGGCGTGCGCTTTAACTAAAAATAATTTCATTTCAAAAGTTTCACTACTCTGTTGTTCTGTTGTTGTCATCTGCAACTTAGGAAAAACACAGTAAAAGATTCAAATTGCATATATTTATGTTAAACAGTAATTAAACTTTAAATTAAATTTTAGAAGTTTTAGTTTTAGAAACTCTCAAAGTAGATTACAGATAGCCATCTTGTCATTTTCGGAATGGCAAAGACAAATGTTCACTTAGATATAGACTATGTGTAGCCCCTGCAGGAGCTTCAAGAATTTATCAATTAAAAAATATAAACCATGCATAATGAAAACAAAAAAATTGCAATCTAGTTTTTGGTGAAAGTGAGTGTTTAAACAGTAACATGGAGAAAGTGTGCAGAAGGCGTCCCAACCCCCCTGTCCCCCACCCGAGACAGAGAAAGGGCAGGTGGATGATGCCATCTGTAGGACTAGAGGCTGGCTAAAACGGCCCCATTGTGCGCGCAGAAGCCTCTATTATCATGGTCCCCATACAAATGCAAATGACTAGCGCGTGCCAGAACGCTGTGCGTGCCGCACAATCTGCACTGCTGGCCCATGTGTACCACGTGGCCATCAGCTGTCCAAAAACCCTTGCTTGGTTTTTATTTATTTACTCTAGGGAACAGGGGCCACATGGACGGAATTTTATACAGGCAAAACTATTTTTCCAAGTTTCCAAAAAGTTACTTACTTGGTTTGGTGTTAAATGTATAAGATTCACTACTTCTATAGGCCTATTCTATTTTCATGATTTCGAGTAAGAGTAAAAATTTAACACGATTTAACACGAAGCTATCTTTCTATCATTCATTTTCGTGGTTGTGACCAATACGCACAACTTTTACGCACGGCTCAATTTCGCATTCATTTTGACTGTTCAACTGATTGGGCAGTTTCTGTCTATACAGCTTATGCCCATTTGATTAGTAAGGTGCATAATAACTAAAGAGACATCTTGCATCAGGTCTGGCGTGCTGCTACTGCTGCGTAAATAAAGGGGGTTGGAGTAGGGAGGTTGTGTGGGCGACACAGGTTGGCGGTGATTGATTCAGCACCATTGTTCTGTGGATAGCAGAGCGGCAGATGGAGAACTGTCGCTATGAGGACCCCCTCCCCTAACCCAGGTCAACCCCGACCGTAGGGCGCGCCGCTCCTTTGTCTACAAGTCTCTGCACTCGCTGGCCTGTTGTCTGTGTTTTGATTCAATTTAAATGCGAAAGAAGACAGCTCATGGTCTAAACTCATGACTAAGTATCGCAGTATATGTGTTATCTCAAAAACATGCCACAGATAGGGCTGCAGACTTGTAATGACAGATAAAATCACGTTCAGTTTGAGTTGTAAACAGTTGTAAGAATGCTGAAAATGTGTTTTGTTATACAACAAGAATCCCTTATCTGGAACTCACTGCAGAAGCACAAGAGGCAGAATACCAGAATAGCTGTCAGTTGTTTATTTTCGGGCTATCGCTCCTTGTGCAACGCTGACGCTGCACAGTGATCTCAACTTTGAATGTCGGTCTGCATGCTGCAAAGTTTACAAATATTGGAGCAGCATATCAGCTGGCCAAGAGGCTTTGGACCAAAGTTTGATCCAGCTGATAGGGTCTCAGACACTGGGCTATTTTAGGAAGGATCAACTTGCATGGCAACAGGACTGGCGCGTGCAAATCGATACCGACCTATTGTTGCTGAAGCACATCTGCCGGACGGGGCCCCTCCCAGCAGTGCGCGACAGGTGTTGGTGGCCAGGCCCCTCTCTGGTGACCTACGGCAATTGAGCAAAGCCCTAAGCCTCTTTGTGCAGATGCAAATTATCTAAAGCTGCATAATAACTCAAAGTTTCTTAATGTATGGCTTGCCGTGTGTCCAAACATGACTGTCTTACCAACTAAACACTTGGGGAGAGGGAAGATAAGCGAGCGCTCTAGTAGATACAGATAAAACTATATTTATAGCATACATGCTTTTCGTGACCAAAGCAATCTATTTAAGCAGTAAAACAGGGATCAATCTAGTCGAACTTGAGTGTAATTTTAGTAAAGGTCTGCGTCGGGAGCCTGCTAAACTTGGAGAATAAAATCATATTTGCAGTGGAATGAATAGCTGCATCGCTTGCGGCCATTGCGCACAGCAGGTGCTGACTTATTGTGCAGCAGTTTCCATTGTCGACCCTTCACCTTCCCCCACGGACAGATGGTATCTTCTGGTTGCTATGGAGAGTGATGCAGTATAGAGATAAAGCATGCAGGCATCTCCAGATGCCACGCGCCTCAAGTGAGGCCTTGCTTTACGCATGCAAAGCAGCGGCGCGTGCCACTGTCTAATCTGATCCACAAAAACAGCTTATCCAGTGAAATTGGTAATAAGTTGGAAGTCAACCTGATATACAGTGAAATTAAAATCGTGCATACCGTACCATGATAACGGAAAATACTGTTTTATTATAATAGCAATGCCTCACCGATTAGGGTGCAGAATTTTCGAGCCTTTATTGGTGCATAACTTCATCATTTTTGACCGTTTGGATCTGGGATTTCTACGCCCTTGTAACGGGATACAATTTGGCAAGTGAACGCTCTGCAAAAGTTATATCATTTCATACGAGGTATAGGCTTCAACATTTCCTAGGGAAATTATTTGCCAGTGATTGCCTTCCAAATCTACCACAACTTTGAGGACACGAGTCTAGGCTTTATGTGCGGTTTAATTATTCCTGTAAATTGACGGCATCAGATAAAAGGTCACAGAGTTTTGCATTTGATCCATTCAATCAAAACTGCCCCCGACCTTTCCAACTTTTCTCTATAGGCACGCGCCCATGAGGGGGGGCGGGGGGGGGGGGGGGGGGGGGGGGGGGCATTGTCCGCAAACAGCCAATCACAGAGCGCGCGTGTGCCGGCTCTCCACTATAAATACTGGCAAGTTCTTAGAACCAGCACAAACAACTCTTCTCTTGGATTTCTATCCACACCTGCTGAAGCTCAGATCCCAGACTTTGAACTAACTTCAAGATGCAGTCTCCTGGCAAATCTCTGAAAGAAGCTCTGCTCTCTGCTCAGAGCGAGGATCGCCTTACTGTTGGAGTCTATGAGAGTGCCAAAATAATGACTGAGTAAGTAAAAAAATCTTCATGAAAAATGACTTGTGACATGCTCTCAGAATAGCCTACTTGATCACTGTATGTGAGCAGCAGCTAACAGACTTGACTCTTTTCTGTCCACAGTGATCTGGATAGTGTGTCTTTCTGCATCCTGGCCGTGGATGAGGAGTTTGAGTGTGACATCGCTCTGCAGATCCACTTCACCCTCATCCAGTCCTTCTGCTTTGACAACGACATCAGCATCGTCAGAGTGAGCGACATGCAGCGCCTGGCTGAGATTGTTGGTGACAAGGCTGAGCAGCTTGATGATGCCCACTGCGTCCTCATCACGGTATGTAGAGCAGATCCAGTCAGCCTCTATCCTACCAAAGCATTTTACAAGACCATGTGATACATTTGAGCAGAAAGTGTTTGGTTTGCTTGTGACTAAAGGCCCTTCCTGCTTGTTTCTACAGAACCCAGCCGATGGTTCCTGGGAGGACCCCGCTCTGGAGAAGCTGCACCTGTTCTGTGAGGAGAGCCGCAGTCTGAACGACTGGGTTCCTGAGATCACCCTCCCTGAGCGCTGATCTGGACTTTACTCCTCTCTTCTGAGATGCTGTAAACCTTCTTCTACGGAAATACTCATCCTCTGAACAGGATGACACTGTTTCTACTCATCCCTGGATACTCCTGAGGAGAATTCCGTCCAGGCAGCACGGCGCCGGCCCGAGGGGCCCCCGTGACCGTCGCTTCTTGTCCCGTCCATGCCAAGATGACTCTCATTCTTTATGTGAATGAGGTCAGGTATGCCACAAGGGCGACACATCGACCCTCATTCTTTGTGCGGATGAGGTTTGGAGAGAAAGGAGAAGCGAATTCTGCATCCTGTGGTCCACAGAGCAAAATGTCGCACCTTGAAGCACGCGCAGCAGGAGAAGAAGCGGTGCTGAGAAAGAGGCATTCTTAAAAAGGGACTTTTTAAAATGTCCTCTTGCTGAGCAACATGACAACAGTTGCAATCAGCGGATATGTTTCCCACTTTCCAGAATTGTCTTAATTCTCTAAAGGTTTCACTTTAGAAATTTAACAATGACAAAAAAATATTTTAAAAACTATTGAATATTCTCTAAAGGTTTCACTTTAGAAATGTAACAATGAGAAAAAATTCTAAAAAATTATTGAAAAGAGACTGTTCTCTAAAGGTTTCACTTTAGAACTGACAGCAAAGTAAAAAAAAAAAAAAAGAACAATTGTGTAAAATTTTCCATAGAACATTAGTTATTATGAAACAAATATGGAAAGAAAATTTTAAAAAAAGAACATGTAGTACTTCCTGAAGGTTTCACTTCAGCTATATTTATGGCAAAACAAATGAGTGGATCACTGCATATCTGTTATTTTGTATGATGAAAGCCTACAAATAAAAAAATTGAATTCAATATTGCTCTCTGAATGTTCTTTGACTTCTACATCTGAAGTTTCACCACAGTTGAATTTTGTCTGTAGCACAAATCAATCCACATCTAGCCTTCATCTTCAGTATGCTGACTGTCTGTGTAGTTCTCTGACTTGACATCCTCAATCCTATTTTTGCTTCTTTATAAGTGAGATACTGACTCTGAATGTTCCTTTACTATTAATTTTGAGTCTGCACACAGTTGAAGTCAGCCTGCAACTCATATCAAGCTCGTCAAAACAGCAGACAACATGTGAATCTGTAGACTTTCTTAAATCTGTTTAACTCTGGCCACACTTTTGACTTGGGACTATTCAGTAGTATATTGCTTTCTATAAAAGTGACAAACCAATACAGTTGTTGCCACCCATGGTGAGCATTACCCAGAAAGGTATTACAAGTGATGCGTTTTATTTGTACCTCAGAAAATTTAGACAATTATGTTATTTCATTTGAAGGCAAGTGTTGAAAAGTAGTTCAAAGTGTGATAACATTAATATAAGAACAATAGCTGTCAGCTCCTTCTGTTGTAAAGCTAAAACAGGTCCTCCTAAATTTGTTGTATGGTAAATATTCTTAGAACTTAGATGTCTGTTTCAAGTATGATCCATATAGATCAAGTAATTTACCAATGTGGTCCTTTGAGATGCTTTTGCAAGTCTGCTGCCTCTTGCTTTCCTTGCTTTTAAATCAACCCCACTTGGCTTCTCATGTAAACATCAAATTGACTGTTCCTGGTTTAGAGTTGACTACAATTAACTTCTGACATGTCAAAGTAACCTTCACTCTGCTTTCATTCTGCCCAGAATATCTGGAGTATCTAGATTCAAGGTTGTGTTACAGTTATATTTTCAGCCTTATAATCTTAATACTTTATTTGATTAGTTATTTGTATTATCTTCAATACACCAGAGGAAATAATACCTAAACATACTAATACCAGAAATTAGATACCAGAAAATAAGGCTTTAAAGAGTATTCCAAATATTCCATAGAAATACACCATGTCATCTTAATGGGTCATATTTGAAGCAGTTATATATAATCTATGTGAAATTTATCCTGCAACAAATAACAGACAACTTTAATTGGCTTTGCTGAATCAACGGGTTCTGGATCGAATCCATGGACCGACTAGAAAAACCTGGATGAGGAAAGTGGATGAGAATGCTTTTCCCTCTCTCAACAGCAACCGTTGACATGCCCTTGAGCAAGGCACTTGAGCCCTCAGCTGCTCCGGTGGAACCTCTCAGTGATCAACAAGAGAAGATTGATTGTATCGGGCAGCTCCCATGTGTGAATATGTGCAACTGTATGAATGTGAAGCAGAGCATTGCTTAAAATGCACATGTAGACTCAGCGATTCTTTCCTGGACAAGTAAAGTGACACTGACCATCAGAGTGAACATCGGGTGCATATAGCTGCGTATTCTGGCAGTTTCAGATTCAGATTCAGAAAACCTCATTATATGACAGAAAAATGAGAGACCATAGTGTAAACAAAACATATCAGTTCAATCCCCATCCTCCCCTGGGCCCCTACCTGTTCCAGCGATACCTGGCTGACACTGCATTATGCATTTCTGCATGTCAAAGAAGAAACTCAATTGAACTATGTGTAAAACGGTGATTGTATTGATTGCTCTGCAGTCCTAAATACAAGTGCTTTAAATACAGAAAGGAGTGAGCAATGTGTTAGTGTATGGTGAAATGGATAGTGGTTGTGGTGATCCAGCGGGCAAAGACAAAAACAGCAAACTAACTTTAAGTAGTAGCAGTAGCAGCAGTAGTAGTATTATGATCCTGTCCTTATTGTCAAGCCAAGCAAAGTCAACCAAATGAAGATCCAGCCTAATGAATGTGCTCTTTTGCTCCTGGCACACGTTGTTTGTGAATAACAATTTCTCATTTGAGATTCAGAACTTTTAAGTGGCCTTTGTGTCTTTGCAGTCAAACTCCTCACTCACTCTGACCCAGCATGTTGCATGTCACTGCTAACCATTGTGGACTGATGTAGCAGTCAACAGCTGCTCCAGCCCCCATGCCCTAACACTGACCCCCTCCTTTCAGCACACCCCCTCCACACACACACACACACACACA
The DNA here is from genome assembly GCF_048128805.1 of Centroberyx gerrardi. Classification (NCBI taxonomy): domain Eukaryota; kingdom Metazoa; phylum Chordata; class Actinopteri; order Beryciformes; family Berycidae; genus Centroberyx; species Centroberyx gerrardi. Next base: position 10,779,304 of record NC_135998.1, on the reverse strand, counting down.
CACACACACACACACCTACACACACATACACACACACACACACACACACACACACACACACACACACACTGATATGGTCCTGTCGTATATGACTTTTACCCCAGAAAGGTGTGTTTTGATCACTGTCCCAGTGGGTGAACATGAATCAGCATTATCATTTACTGTGTCATACACCCAAACGACAACAACACAAACACACACATACACTCTGTATCAAAGCCTCAAACTATGTCAGACGTAAACCACAGGCCAGTTGAAACAGACAGCCAACCCTTAAAATCTCCCTGGCAACCAACCCTACACTCACTCCATCTGCTGTCCCATATAATGACATGGACAAGAGGAGCGAGGCAGAGAGGGAGGAGTAGGTGGAGAGAGGAGGAGGAGGAAGGCCCTGTGCCTGGCACAAGCCAGCTCTCATTCATCCATTCAGAACCAAATCCTGACTAACAACAACCCCCTCCACCCCACCCCACCTCACCCCAGCCACCACTACCTCTCCATTGAAGTGACAACACAATGAGAGCCTCTGCAGGAGCAAGCCGCATTCACTTACAATAACATGATAGTAAAAAAACGTATGTGTATAGAACATTTTAAAGTGGAGTTACCATGTGCTTTACTGGCAATGAAACAAAAATAAATAAGATAAACAATACAATTTCCAGATACGAATAAAACAATGGGTCAACGAGAAATAAAATTAGCAAGGAATAAAAGGGTATAAGCAAATGTTCTCTGTAAAAATGTGCATTACGAAGTGATTTAAAAGACAGCAGTAATTTTACCAGCCCAAGCTCCTCAGGCAGGGCATGTCAAAGTCCATGGCCCAGGGCAACAAAAGCCCCATCATATTTACTCTTTAGTCTGTAGAAGGGCTAAAGCGGTTTATACCTGCATTCATTTGCACAGACACAGTGGGAGTCAATTGAGTGAAATTGAATGCATGTACAGTGGTAAAAGCCCTGAGGCTGGTGTGCAGATATGAGGATGTACATGCACTGCTGAGGAGTCCTACATGAATAAGACATCTCCCTGTCTTTGTTCTTAAAAGTTGCTCTGAAATCCAATTATTGATGAGTGCATGTGCATGTATCTGCATGAGTGTGTTTGTGTGCATGCATCCATATGCATATGTGTCGTGTGTCGTCGGTATATGCAAGCTTTAACCCATGCAAGATGCATATAACAGCATGCTGCTGTGTGTGGATCTGTGCGTGTGCATGCCTAATGGACATCAGTGCAGGGCGGCTCTTTAATTGCCCCGTGTCACAATATTCCATCGTCTGAACCCTCCAACCCCTCACCCCAGCCAACCCCGGCTGCCCCCTGCCTCAACCCATTTTACAAGGGCTCTGTTCCAGCCACATGGCCCTTCTCAAGTGTCCTTTCAACACAACTCAACCCCCCCAAACTCCCCCCTCCATCCACTCTATTCTCTCTATTGGTGAGCTGAGGCAGCCCCTAGAGCTAGAGCAGATGGTACTGATGAGTTGGATGTTGGGTGTGTATACATGCATGCGCGTGCATGTGTGTGTGTGTGTGTGTGTGTGTGTGTGTGTGTGAGAGAGAGAGAGGGGGGGGGGACTGTTCAATTTGATTGGTGTTTTGGTTGACCACGTTTCCTAGGACACAGGCATCGGAATCCCCTCCGCAGCCCCTTCCTCTGGAGCAGGTCTTGTACAGTCTGTTGTGTTTCTATTTTTAGTGACGCACTTGATCAACTGATTTGATTAGCGAGGTGAAATGGAGACTGAATGGCTCACTTTTCATTCCCTGGTGATCATGAATCACTCTCTATAAGCTTTGACTACTTATTTTATGTTTCTTCACTGTGCCTTGCTACTCTGCAACATTGTAGCTGGGGTTAAAAATATAAATAATACCAGACATTATGTTTTTATACTGTGATTATGGGTATGATGCGGCTAGGTACATAGGTGTACCTAGCTGCATCACTATCGTGCCCATAATCACAGTAAATAATGTCCTCTAGGGTATCATGGCTTTTCTATGATGGTTACTAACATGTCCTTTCTGATAGTTTTCTTCCAAGTAGTGTATACAAAGCAAAAAAGGACAATAAAGCAAGAAAGATTTTTACCCACATGTTTACATGAAAAGTGACATTAGATTAAAAGATGTCTAACAGCCTAGTTGATTAGTAATTAGTTGACATAGTTGACATATTATCATATGGCATAAAAAGTCACAATAAGATGCAATGAAATTGTGTTTCTGTAAAACCGTAAAGCATCTGTTTGAACACCAGTGGGTGCCTTAAGTTTGTAGGGATGCTGGTGTCAGCTGGCCCCTCTAGTCTGCTTCCATGTTTTCTCCTAGTCTGCTAATTATGCTAAAATCTTCCCCATCATTACCATAACCCTGCTGTTGGTCTGCTCCAGGTCACTGTGTGCTCGGGGTCAGGGCCTAACTGATAAATCTGTGCTCATACAAAGGCATGTGTGTACACAAACACACACACACACACACACACACAGAGAAGTGCGTAGAGATTGTAGACTTGTGTATATGCACATGCATAAACATGCATGCAGACACACACACACACACACACACACACACACACACACACACACACACACACACACACACACACTCACAAATCTCTCCCCTTGCACATATGTCCCCCATTCCCTCAATCATCAGCTGTTCATGCTAATTTCTATTTCTGATCTTTATCAGACAGGCTCATTTCAACTCATGATTAATCTAATCACTAATTAGATTAACATATTGGAAGCCCCTAAGGCTATTCTCTCCTGAAATGCATGCTCTATTGCAGACACGATTACGAACCTCTGTGATATGGGTTTGTTACTGTATTTTTAGTTTATTTTCAGCTTATGTTCAGGCAGTGTTGCTATCATCTGAATGTGTAATTGAAGAAAATACTGAGTTTAGTCTCGAATATTATTTTACCTCTTACGTAAATATGGATTTTTAAGCATTTACATTTCAGAATTCAAAAACATTTATGTGATGATCAACACTTTATCTGGCATGGCCTATATGATTCTTTATCATTTTGGTATCACTCATCATTCAGGTAATATAGCTATCTTACATGTATAATTCTGAATACTGCATTATAAACACAGACTTTTGTAGCCTACATGTTTCCAAAATATTACATTCTGCAAACACAGACACCAATGAGCACAGTGAAAGTAGCAGCTAGCTGTGCATTTGTTTCTCTGACACTTCAACTTTAAAAAGAAACATCTTGGGAGTGTAGATTATAAATACGATGGCAGTGTATTTGTATGTGTATTTATGCATGTATTCACAATTGCAGCTTTGTAATGACTAGTGGTGGAACCAAAGGGTCTATAGTGCTGACACATGCTGCCAACTGTTGCCAAAATACTGGTCTGCTTCTCCGTACAATGCTGAGGCCCTGAAGGGTTCCCCGAGTAGACACACAGACACAGCAGCGACACTGTGTGTGTGTGTGTGTGTGTGTGTGTGTGTGTGTGTGGAGGGGGGGTAGTAGTACTGGATAGGACGTGTTGGCCTAAAGAGGTTGTGCTAGCCAGCTGTGCTCTGAATGCTGTCTGTGTCAGCAGGCTGTGCCAGAGTCGTGTGCATGTGTTTGCGTATGTGTGTGTGTGTGTGTGTGTGTGTGTGTGTGCGCGTGTGTGTATATATGTGTGTGTGCGTGCGTGTGGTGTGTGCATATGTGTATATACATGCATGTGTGCATGTATGCTCTAGAAACAGATCAGATGGCTAAATGTGCTTGTATTGTGGCCCCACCGCACACCCTCGCCAAAACAAAACTCAGACAAAAGCTACAGCTACCACTTTTACACCCTCATCAATGGGCACAGAGGGAGGGGGGGGCAGGAGGGGCCCTTCACAAAGGTGCACCGAGACCTCACCCCTCTTTTCCCTTTGTCTGTAAGAATGGCAAGGTCCAGGAGCAGCTGCTATGGCTGCACAGGACATTTGAGACGGTCCTTTTCACCAACACAAAGTCTGGAGCAGGGAGTGTGCAGGCTGCAGGGTTGACGGGGGTGGGGGGGTGTTTAGGGAGGGGCAGGACAGAGAAAGGGTGGTGGGTGCACTGATGGAGGGGACTGTGTGGTTTGGGAGGGGTAAGTGGAGAGGGGGTTTGTATACAAAACGAAAGGCACACTTTGCCAGATCAACGTGGAGCTGGCTCCCCATTCATCCAGAAGATCAGCAGCAGCAGCAGCAGCAGCAGCAGCAGCAGCAGAGCGGAGGGTGGGGGAGCTCCAGGAGACCCGGCCCTTTAAAGTGGAGAAGGAAGCCTTTAAAGTTGACAGCCATTAATGTGAGTCCATCAGTCACAGCACAAAGGACTCCCAGAGGTCTGCCATATGGACGCCGGCAGATCATCTGTTCAGGAATCACTATTCTGTTAGCACTAAAATCCAGCTTCAGCCAATAGCAGCCCGGACAGTGCCCCGCTCTACCCAACTACAACAAATCTTTAGCCTCTGATAGGTTGTTGTGGTGTTGTGGGTAATAAAGCCAGTCTCAATTAGCTGTAGATGTGCCTCAGGTAGGTGGGCAATTTGTTGTTTTAGTGGTGTAGGATGCAACGCTTCCCCCTATGTGTCTGATTGATTAGTGCTGGGGAAGAAAGTTAAACTAGAGTTGTGTTAAAAAGATTATCTTCCCTGTTTATGTTTTGCTGTTATCTGTGTATGTGCTCTTTTCCAAAATGTCGTACTTCAATGTAATATAGAAGAACCGGTCTCTAAAAGTGTTATAATTTTGTAAACCAAGGCCTATGAATCAAGTCCCAATAATTTGTTATAATGCTATCAATATTTTTTGTAAGGGTTAGGGTTAGTAATGGGTGTCACTTTTTTTCAAGTGGTAGATATCTCATAGCAACACTCCTGTGTTTTTCTGTGTAGATCAATAGAGGACTTATTATTCTGGCTGCTCCCCCTTCAGATACGCAGTTTCCACAACATCAGTATTGATGTAAACATCACCCTTCAATCTTTTCATACACACTTTTTCATTGTATTAATTTTCTGTCCTAAATGCACTCAGTGCTGAACTGATTTTGAGGCTGTATTGAATGTTTGTGTAAACATGTTTTTAAATCTAAGGAGCAATAGGACCAAACCTGCCCATGGTTTGGATAATCCCAGAGGTTTAACATAAAATAGTAGATTCATTTACTTAGTACTGTACTTGAATACAATTTTGAGGTGCTGGCACTTTACTTGAGTATTTCCATTTTGTGTGACTTTATACTTTTACTCCACTACATTTATCTGACGGCTGTAGTTACGAGTTACTTTGCAGAATAAAGTTTTACAAGCAAAACAAATGATAAACAAATAAAATATGTTGTATTGTTAGAGTTTTACAGTATAACTCCCCAACAGTACATGGAGTAGTTAGACATATAGCGCCACCTGGACCTCCTACAACATTAAAATACTTATTACAGGTTAATGCATCAATAATTTAACACACACACACACACACACACACACATATATAGATATATATCTATATATCTATATATATAGATAAAATCATTTAATAATTTAAGGAACCAGAGTACTTTCACTTTTTTTTTTTTTTACTTTTACTAAAAGTACATTTTAATGCAAATACATACAGTATATACTTTTACTTAAGTACAATTTTGAATGCAAGACTTTTACTGGAGTATTTTTCCATTGTGGTTTTGCTACATTTACTAAAGGATTTGAGTACATTTTCCACCACTGTGTATTTCCTATCAGAGATCACAACATCCAGTTTAATGAATGAACATACTGTATGCTGCTCCTGTCTGGGCCTTCATCTTGTACGTGTGTGTATTGTGCCATCCAGTGGTGTCATCATGACACTACAATCTGTAATGTCCCTTATCCCCTCCAGCATCATCCTCTGCTGTTCCTGTATCAGCCTGCTGATCACAGAGCAACAACCCCACCTAGTGGTGAGGAGTCTCTCCTGCATCAATACAAGTTCTGTACGCACACCCTGAACTCAACTGATGGTTGAAATTACAAGTGTCATGGGTCCAAGCATTATGAAACTCGCAAAATAAATAACCCATAATGGCTGTTTATTCAATTCAAATAAGAAAAAAAAAGCTTTATTCAGTTTAACACAAAAGACAGAACATTACCCTCAAAAACTATGTTTCTAAACTATTCAATTTCCTTTGGTTTGTTTGAGATCCAATTATGCATGCTTAGGCTGTCCAAGACACACAGATACACTGTGTGGTTAAAAAATGAATGGATGGATGGAAGGATGGATGGATGGTTGGATGGATGGATGGATCAACAGATGTTGGAATCACAAACACCAATGTGAGAAGAAGTTTCGTCGCTCAGCAGCTCATCAGCAGCATCAGACATGCTCAGCACATATTTGACAGGAGTTGGTCAAACCTGAGTCTTCCTGTGTCCTAAAAAACAGACCACCCACAATGGAGGGAGACGAGGAAGAAACAGGCTCTCCAAGGCTTTCAGCTTCACAGTGAGGCCGAGTGTTTACTGAGTCAATACAGGAGCTGTGTGTGGTCGGAGGTCTGTGTTCGAGACTGCAGGAGATTCATCCATGTTACCGTCTGAAAGATTTGCAATCCCTGCAGCCAAGAGAGGTATACGCTGACAACTATAGACTATTGAAATGTTTAGGATCCCCTGTACGCACTTAGGTTCATGTACAGTCCATTACACCGGGGACATGAGAGATGAGTGAGAGTTTGACAACACACCCGTGTCAGACTAGTGTGACCCTTCACTGACTAATAGCCACGTTTTGCTAGACTAGAGAAACACAGTCCGGAGTGAGCTACTGTTGACTCATTCCTTTTCTTTCCCTGTCAGACATTCTTGGAGATTCGGTCCATGGGCTTATCGCTAGAACAATTCATGTGCGCTTAGAGACAAATAAAAGCATGTTACATCAGTGTGTGTGTGTGTGTGTGTCATCATGATCATGTCTCGAAACATTTGGTGTGGGGCGGCTCACGCAGCTCTGCCGTCTGGTTTAGTGATTTTGGGAAGCAGCGAGAGATCATTAGTAATGCAACAGTGAAGCATATTTTCACTATTTACTAAATTTGCTGTGAACAAATGTTTGTAATCTTAGAAATGTGTACATCTATCTATCTATCTATCTATCTATCTGTCTGTCTTTGAGATTAAAGTGATTCTGATTCACATCCAGATTCTAGTTCCAATTGTTTTATTTGGTTCTCCTTCATATCCATATATCTAATTTATGCGCTGAAAGTTTTGGACTTCATAGGTAGGAAAGCTGTCAGAGGAGGGAGAACAAAACAAAGTGGAAAGTCAGTGGTGGGGAGGCTGCGGTCGGCTGGATCTGCATCACTGCTCTCTCTGAGACATTTATTTCACCCTGGACCTCTGACCAACGGCACACGGCCAAGGACTCCGTTCCAAACTGGCCCGATCTTTCTGTCTCTATATCTTTTTGTCTCTTTCTCTGTCTCTCCCTTTACCATTCCTCTACTAGTCTCTCGCTCTTCCTCTCTGTCTTTCGCTTTGTCTCTAGGTAGCTCTATGTCTCCCCCTCTGTCTCTTTGTCCTGTTTTACCTTACTCTGTCTCTCTCTCTCTTTCTCTCTCTCTCTGTCTCACTCTCTCTCTCTCTCTCTCTCTCTCTGCTCTCTCTCTGCCCCAGTGTGCATACAGAACCAACTGGAAGTCATTTCAGAAAGAAATTAACACAGGAGGCTAATACTTCCACACAGCAAATTGGATTCCTGCGCTTGACTGACTCCAGAGTATCACTGTATTGCACAGGACACAAAGTCTCCATGCAGTAAGCCAAAAGCACAAACTCAAGGGACCGGACTGGGTTGCTTCCAGACAAGTAACCTCTCAGAAAAGGTGTGTCATTTTCAAGGCATGCATTTGTCTAGTTTGGGACAGGAGACATTTGTGTTACCTTTCATCACATAGCAACTTATATTATTGCATGTAATTTTGATGATTTATATCCTCCTTTTTGCATTTTTTTAACAATGCTTTGGCTCAGTTTTTACAACAGAGTATCAATGTGCAAAACCTTAAAAGCTAAGAGCCAAACAGAGTTGCAAAATGTGTATCTTAACACACAAAACACCAAAGTGCACAACAAAAAGCAAACCGACTTGCATAAGGTTTACCTTGAGGCACAAAATACTGTTCTACATCCAAAGAGCACAACACTAAATCAATAGCTCATTTCTAAGCCCACCTCATGTTCGTATAATGTTCAAATGCTTATTACTGGACATGCAGATCCTAAATCAATTCAACATTTATTTTCAATCGTGTTTCATTACTTGCAACAACATTGCCCGGGTTAATAGCACTGCGACACAATTGTTAATTACTTCACCGCTACATAAAAGGCTGTTGGAAAAGCTGTATGCCTGTTCCAACACGGAGCCAATTCATCTGGTATTGAATATCGAGGTTGTGGATGGGGTCATGGCCAAGGTCACGGTCCATTGGTTACTGTAAAATATTGCAATGTATTGAGTTTCGGTTTTGTGGATACCTGGCAGTATTGTGCTGCCACAGAAATTATCATAATACTGTAAATTATTTGTATGTGCACATTTTCAGTGAATCTTGTACAGCATTACTGTATTTGTTCGTCTTCAGTGATTATCAGAAATTTCAGTATTGTAACCAAAATATCTGATGGTTTGGCGTTTGGTATCTTGCATAAAAACACAATTTTTAAAATTATATTACATCTTGCGTATGCAGAACAGTACATTGATGCCATAAGGTACAATCACTGAATGTGTTTCATCTTTTTCTGCATAGACGTTTGTGTTTTGGACATATGCCGTCTTCTTTCTTGTGTTCTTCTTGAATCATGACGGACATTAATTTTGCCTTGCAGAATATCTTTATACATATTATATGCAGTAAATATATGTAAATAAATAGAATCTAGAATATCACAGAGACTGCTTACTGTATCTAATTTCAAATTCTTCTCTACAGTTGAGGTTGAAAATCTTTTGTTCATTGCCATTTGGATAACACGAATGATGGGAAATGACCATTGCATTCTCTGTTTTGAATCATTTCATTTTTAAATGTAATAATGACTGAATTTCAGCAAGGAACATATCCAATATTCTGATTCTAGGAAAACCTTTGGATGATGTACTATACCTCAGTTGACAAAGATGTTTTTATTTTGCATGAAATAAGGGATTTAGAGCTCATAATTAGGTGTATAAATTTTGTGATAAGTTTTGCACGTCAAAACTCTTTCTGTGAAAATGTAATTAAAACAATCGTGAAATTTAATGAATTCGATAAGCTGCGTTAACAGAATGTTCTGAACCACAAAAAAACATATTCAAGAAATCTTTCATCCCACACGAACTTAACTAATTTAATTTCTACTGTCTTTAATAAGTCTCTACCAGGAATTGCACTTTGATCCCAGCGCAATTATCATGTTTCCATGGTTTTCAAAAGCTAAATTTGGGTTAGCCGGCTGCTGTGAAACGCTTCACTCATCTATACTTGAACGCCATAAAACTTCAACACGGTGTGATGAATATAATTTTCTACAAAGGAAGTGTGTTCTTATTGAGCAGTATGTAATTACAAAAGGATGTGAAAGTTGTATTATTGAACATTTAACTTAAACTATCAATCCACACCATAGCTGAAAATGTCCACACATCTCTCATAATGCTTTTCGAATCCAAATAGATTTCAGTGACATCACATGACAACGTACTTCTGGGTTCATCATCTGTTAGTTTGCACATTTGTTTGATGAAAAGTTTCAACCAATTTAAAACCAGTTTCATACTGTCCGCTACTGCCACAAACCTGAAATAAAGGTTTTAAGAGAACCCATGTCGTCACACCTCAGTCACTGCCTTCTATTCTATTCTATTCTATTCTATTCTGCACTGACACAACATGCCGTCATTAGCACATGCTGTGGTGAGAAGTAACATAAATGTGTTTTGCCACAACATTTGTCACAACAAATATATATATATATATATATATATATATACTTCTCTAAATAAAGATGTCGCTATCATATATATATATATAGATATATATATATATATATATATATATATATATATATATGAGCGACACATCTTTATTTAGAGAAGTCTGACTTGTGACTTGATTTATAAAAGACTCACATGTGGTTTAGCTTCCGTCAGTCATGCTGCATTACTTCTCTCTAGCAGTTTAACCTCAGTTTGAGTATATTAACAAGGTCAGTTTTGGATACCTAAGATGTGTGTGTGTGTGTGTGTGTGTGTTTACTGTTTATTATTTGGATCCCCATTAGTCATTGCAATTTACATACATATTACATTTTAAGCATTTAGCTGATGCTCTTATCCAGAGCAACTTACAAATAGCACAACAGTAAATGAGATCAAGTCACCAAAATTACAAGGATCCAACAGTAAGGAGTGCTGTATTGTGCAATATTCCTCCTTACTATTAGTTATAATGTGCCTGTGGCCGTAGATGGAACATGCAAGAGTGAAGGGCTGAGAAAATAAATAGACTAAAAGCTAAGTATAAAGATACAAGGGATTTCTGAGAGCAATTAGAGTGATTAAAGGAGAGGGGAAATTATTCAGTGAGGATGAGGTGACATGAGCTACTGAGCTTCGGGTTTTCAGCCTCCGACCAAAGATGGGGAGTATAGCTGCTGTTCTGACTGCAGTGGGAAGGTTATTCCACCGGAGTCTGTATAGGGAAAAGAGTTGAGAGTGGGTGGATCAGTGACAGGCTGGCACAGGAACAGTAGTGGGCAGGGTGTTCACTGAAGATGCTCCAGTTCACCTCCACAAGATCTGGTAAGTGCAGACCAAGGTTATTATAGTAAACAAACTAAAACTAAGACGAAACTAGCTGTTAAAAAACTGAAATTTGGAAAATTGAAATAAAAATACAAACAATTTTTTTCAACTTTGTGAAAAAAAGAAAATTGGGGCAAAGATATTTTTGCTATTTTAATGCTGAGTGAAAAATGAACGTAAATAAATGTTTAAAAGAATTTAGGTAGCACTTTACATTACAGTAGGCTACACAAATTATAGGGTAACAACTGTGTAATTACAGAGAAATTATCAGGAATTAACTAGTAATTTCTGGTAATAAGTAACTATTAGCATGATAACAGTAATGTAGTAAGTTGCTTTTACACTATTCCTTAGTTCAAGGAGAAGAAAGAAGATATAAAGGATATCACCTGAAAAATACTAGAATTAAACCAAAATAAAAACTAAAATAAAATAAAATAAAATAAAATAAACGGTAAAAGAAAATAAATTAAAGAAAAACTAAAACTGAACTTAAAATTAAAGAAATTTGAAAACTATATAAAAATAAAAACTAATGACCAATCAATGTAGAGTAGAGCATCTGGTGGTTGACAGTGTCAAAGGCAGCAGATAGATCCAGGAGGAAGAGAACCAAAGAGAGAGAAGCAGCAAGGAGCGTGGACTCAGTAAAATCATGAATCCAGGACTATTAAACCGTAACAGCAATTCTTCCTGAGATCCACAGTAACCAGTAAAAACATTGCAAATCTGTAATGTAATAGATGAACACAGAGCTATATGCTATAGGGCTGGTTGGCACTCTCAGTCCACGTACGCAGGCTTAGTCACTGCTCTGCCTTTATTTATGAGGCCATACAAGCTTCTTGTGTGTCTGTATTAGTCAGGAAAGTGGAGCTCATTATAGTCCGAGGTCCCACGATTCATTTGACTGTCCCCAGAGCCTGAACAGTTTTTTGGGAAGAAAGCCTTCATGATTTCTCCCCGCTGCATGGAATGCCCCGCAGAAAGACTTGAAATTAAAGGAACCGGTGACTCTTAATGAGTTTTAAGCAATTGTCAGATTAATCTATCTGTAATTCTCATTGCCTATGCCATGTCATTGTACTCCAACACCCCCCATCTTCTCTCTTTCCTTCCATTTATCTTTCTCTCCCTCTCTGTCCTATCCTCATTTCTCTCTCTTTTCTGTTCACTACTTTATACTGTATTCTATTTTATACTTTGTTATATTTACTGTATCTTTATTTTTGTTATGTGTTGTCCTGTCTGTAACTTTCCGTGCTGTTACTATCTTGGCTCCATCTCCCTTGAAAAAGAGATTTTTAAATTCCAATGGAACTTACCTGGTTAAATAACATTTTTAAAAAGTTCATATAAATTATTCATGATCTATATTCATTGATATCCAGTGAAAACCTTGTATCTCCAAAATGTCAACTTTTCAGTAACAAAGAAAAACTGCCTAATTTTCAGCTTGATTTTTGAGTTTATCCAATGGGTTTTGAAAGGGTTTCATAAGACCAAAGACCAAAGGTGGTAGAATTTTCTCATGTAATCCTTTATCTGAAGCCAACACATGGAAATCAGTTAGACTGGAGTTACAAGGTTTCTGCAGGACAACAGTGATATGCGGGTGTGATAGACACAAGCACATAATGAACACTAGCTGCATCATTGCACTTCTGTTGAATTCCTTAAACAATTTCCCCACACCTCATTTTTAACCTGCCACATAGCCGTCATCATTTAGCTGTATAATTCCCTAAATTCACGCATAATCAAACAAATTAGCCTTTATGCTAATTTCTTATGACTCAATTATGGTAAAAGCCCAGCTTGAATGACAGTCATAATTACAGTCATAATGTTGGCGGAGATATTACCGGCAAATAATACGGTAATGGATATCAAAGGACCAGGCTTCATCCGCTATATGAAGACGGTGCTGACTAGGTTAGCCGGAGTAAATAAACTTTGATGTGTTTGCTGATGAGCTGTTTTTGTCCTAGAGCAGTGCTGAGACTCTGCAGAGGTCAGAGCACCAAGCAGACTGACTGATTGAAAGAGCCCCAGCCATTGGAGGCTGATTTGATTTCAGCAAAAAAAAAAAAAAAAAAAACGAAAAATTTTAGCATTTCAATCATCGCATTACACAAGAATTTGTATTTATATCCATATATGCATATCCTTCTGTGATACACAGACTCTTACTCTTTTCAACTCTTACTACCCATAAAAAAAGGAGAGGAGGTAGTGGTTGCTTGATAGATATCTCTCCTTATTAGAAAGTACAGCATGAGTCATCGGGATAATCATTTGGGAAGTATGTCCGCTCTCCACCGAAGCATTGTGACCTTTGAAGAAGTCTGTTCCAAAATAAGATACTTGCCATTTAAAAGAACAGTGACAGCTACTCTTACATCGATGATGGATAGCAAAAAAAATTAAAAGAAAATCACAGTTGTTTTTAAAGGATGTGGTGGGCTCCGGGAGTCCCATGTTGACAAAATAATAACAGTTTTACAGACAGGAATTGTACAGACAGGAATGGTAAACTTCAGGGAAATATGTTTTTTCTTTTTTTCAGAATGAATTTATAATGTTTTGGAACAGATTTTTTCATTTCCCCCCAGCTCATCATCTGTGATGTCAGAGGTCAAAACAGAAAACCTGGACCTTCACCTCAGGGAATTTGTGATTTGTGATTTCTCTCTTTCTCCATGTTGTTTTCCTACTGTATATCATATCTCTGCCTTCTTAAAGACTGTAGAGAAACTTTTGCAACAACAAAAACAAAACAAAAAAAAATGTGTCCATAACTTTATATCACCCCATTGTTGATATGCTGTGCTTTTCTGGGCAATTCAGTGGAAGCGGTGATAAATGTATTCCAAGCAACTGCAAAGTCATTGCATATTTTAAGGCCCTCAGATGAATTATCCAACGATGATCTGTCATTATAATACTGAAACGCAGCCCATCATTTGCAGTGAGGAATGTTGCTCAACACTGGTATTTGCACAGCTGCAGGGGGTCATAAATTATTCCAGAAGACACACGCACATTAGCTCAACTCTTTCATCACGATCTCTCAAACAAGGTAGCCTCCTCCTTCTCCTGCATGTTGTGAAGGAGCGTAGAAGAAAATCTCTCTTTCTTGGTCTCTCTCCCTGTTTCTTTCTTTCACTTTTTATCCACTGTTCCACTCCACTCTCTCTCTCTCTCTCTCTCTCTCTCTCTCTGCAAATCTTATGTGTTTATGTGCGTTTTTACAGTGTAATGGCCAACTGTGTTAACATACCTAAACTAAGCCTCGTAGCATCATGAAAAGAAGAATATGCAGATTTGGAGACATCCATAATGTAAAGTTGAAGAACCATAACCCGGCCTTGGTCATCAATCTCAGCAGGTATATTGGCAGTGAAGTCAACATGATACATCGGATGTGTGTGTGTGAATTGATGCATGTGTGTGTGATGCACCTAATGTCTCTCTGTCTCTCTAACGACTCCTCATTCTCGTTGGGAGCAGGATATGGATCACCGCTCGCCGCGTGCCGCTCCGCTGCTGCTCGGCGTCTGATAACTCTGTCCAATTAGATCACAGAAGCTGCTCACACTCACCGGCTCAGCTCGCCTCTGAGGGTGACAAATATGACAATTACCCAAAGTACCAGGGACCGCTGTTCATTCCTTATTAGAGAATCAATCAGGACAGGATCGCCAGACCCAAGGCACAGGCACTGGGACGGGCGGGTTAGTCTGCGTTTCAGCTTTTTTCTTTTTTTTCCATCCATTTCAAAGGAGGAAATGGGCCGCTGCGGTCGGGGAAAAACACGTAATTGCAACTAAGAAGTTCCTTTTTTTCATACTTGAATCGGGAAATTTACATCGTTATTTATGTGTTGAGCAAGTTCTACGACCCTTAGGCCTTTGAAACCCCTTTGAAACCTCATTGAATAATTACAAAAATACATGGGTCTCAATGAAAAATTAAACATACATTTTTTCCTTTCTGAAAAACGTACTATTTGGAGGTACATGGTTGGTTTCACTTGATTCAAAGCAGGAAATATATGTTGCTTTTGCCATATATAGTGCAGCATATCTGTTCTGTGTATCTCTTCTTATAGTGTGACACAGAATTAGAGATCATCATTCATACAGGCATGTTGAGTTGAAAGAACAGAACCCAATGACAGCAGTGCAGTAAACATCTTTTTCTGTGTGTGTGTCATTACCTCTGCAAAGTTACGCAGCTGATGCATCCAAAAATAGACGTCTAGAGGATAACTGCGATGGGGGGCAGCAGCAGGCTCAAGGTTAGAGATGCCAGCTTGTGACTGGAAGATCACTTCCTCAAAAATCCTTGGACAAGTTGGGGGGGGGGGGGGTCTAGGCAGTAAAACACTCTCTGCCCTTCAGGAATCACCGTCAAGGTAACTCTTGACAAGGCACGTAACCTCCAACTGTTCCTGTTGAACTGCTCAGTGGCCAACAGTAGAAAACGGTGGTTATTATAGGCAGCTGCCAGGTATGAATGTGTGGAACTGTATTACTAATGTGAAGCAGGGCAGTGACAAAATAGCGCATGCATGCCCAGGTAACTTTCCCTGGATAAATGCAGGTAAAAACAAAACAAAAAGTTTGATCAGTTCCCATAAGTAGGCCCTCAACAACCTGATCTCATACAAATACATGCGACTTGTTAATGTCAAATTACATGTTGGTGGCAAGTAAGGTGTTACAATTCTGTGTCCCGGTGTTCCCAGCACAACGGTTACATGAAGGAGGCACAGCTATAGACAGGACGGAGTGTCACATTGAAGTAGCAATATGAAAGTAAGGGTGTTGTGGTCGGTTAGGGTTAGGGTTGGGCTTATGTGTTTTCCTGCAATGCCGGCGACCAGAGTTCAATTCCCAATGTTTATATTTCTACTGTGAGTCAACGTTGTTCTTATTTAACCATGACCGAAGCCTTTCCCTAACCTTAACAAAGCTATTTTAGTTGCCTAAACTCAACCTTTAGGTGAAAATGTCGTGTCCAATTTATGTTTTTGTCACAGAATTCAATTTGTGGTGGAGGAACGTAATTTTCGTATAATTTGTGTCCGCCGCACGTAAATCTGCGTCTCAGAGTTTATGCTCATTTCCCGGCTTTTTACGAGATCATGTTGACCACTAATGGGGATCAAGAGGATGACTCAGACAGCCTGACCCTACAACCTTGGGAGTGGTGACATTGGTATCACATGATTTATGAATGTTTGAATATACCCGCCTTTGAATATACTCTTATTGCATGTACTTTTAAAACAGTTCAGTTAATCAGTCAGGAGAGTCACAGGACATACAGTTGGTGGAATGTGAGTGTTTTTGACAAAAAGTGACCCCCACCTAACCCTAACCCTAGACAACTGTCCAGTCATTGGATGAGACAGGGGAAGTCATGGGATAGCTTTTTATTTGCCTAACCCTAACCCTAACCCTTAAAATCCCAAAACCCAAGGCATGAGTCTAAATTTAACAGAACCAACAAAAAGATAAATAATTTGTCACATTACACCCCCACATGTCTCTTATTGCTGCAGTTGTGTGAAAACCTTGTAACTCCAGTTTTAATGTTTTCTTGTTTTTACCTAAAATTAAGGGTTTCATTTTTCCAAGCCCATTGTGCAATTGTAAAAATGATTGGACAACATTGTGAAATAATGTTGGTTTGGAAATTACTGAACAATGTACTTTATGTTCCATTTTACCATTTAGCTGGCACTCTTATCCAGAGTAAGAGCCAGGCAAAAAGATTTTTTTTGTTTTTTGTTTTGTTTTCATCAATGAGACAGCAGCAACATAAGGAGCAAGTAGAAGAGAGGAAGGAGGCGATGGAGGGAGGGATGTGAAGCGTTTCTTGAGGAGATAACATTTCCTGTTGGAGATTAAAGGTTTTTATTTGACATCAGCGAACACAGAATTCACACAAATTGTCTCACACATTCTGAGACAGAGAAAACATACAAAACAGAAAAACATAAACCTGCAGCTGCAGTAGCAACCTTGACCAGTATGCATTTCTCAGCGAGCCGTGAGTTGGAAAAACAACACCACATGTGGTCCTTTCGCTCAGGCGTGCTTCAAGTCTTTAAAAGGCTTTGTGGAAGGTAACTCCGCTCATCATTCTGTTAACAAGGATTAGACGTCCAGGACAAACACAGATTGGAATAAACAAAGCACAACATGATGCCCTTTCCAATCCTAGATCTGCTATTGGGCTTCGGCCTTTTGAGCACTTGATTTTAACAGAAACTTTTCTTATGTGCATTTTCGTATGTTGTTTTTCTGTAGTTTTTCTGCTTTTCAAAATGCTGCTTTGTGACTATGCCTCTTTGAAAAAGACTTAATGTCAGTGAAGGACTTCTTGGTTAAATAAAGTTGAAATAAACAAGGAATGCTGAAGCCTGGTACTCACAATACTTAGTTGGAAGCCTGTAAGTGCTGCAGAATGTAATGGGACTCCAATCTGAAGTTTTTTGATGTATGCATGTGTAGAACTGATAAAAAATCCAATTCCAAGGAAGAATTTGAATTTGCTATCTATCTATCTATCTATCTATCTATCTATCTATCTATCTATCTATCTATCTATCTATCTATCTATCTATCTATCTATCTATCTATCTATCTATCCACTCGTCTTGAGATAGTAAGCAGCATAATAATATACAGTATAGATAGAAAAAGTTAATAGAAACGTTCTACCTCCTATCTCTGGAGTGCAAGCTCCCAAGTGTCAATTCTCTGCTAAGTATATAGAATTGATTTATCATTATTCCAAGGCGGGTCATTGATCAAAGTCTATGGGCTTGGGAGGGTGAAATGTATAGACATCGCAATTCCAGTTGCCTATCCTAGTTAATGTAGAAATCCTGTATTTGGGCTTACAATACATTTACATGGTATTTTTACTGATGCTCTTAACCAGAGAGAATTACACTGCGTGCAACAGTAGAATAAGCTTAAATCCCTAGACGGTTAAACAATAATGAATTCAAAGATCAAAGCCGTGGCACCTTGACAAGGATGTAACAGATACTCCTGTGTCTCTAGAATGACTGTATATGATAGAGAAATGCCAAAGAAATAAGAGCCAGTGAGTAAAGGTAGAAAGCATTAAAGAAGGCAGTATAATCTGAATTCACTGGTTCCATTTGTCTGGGAATAGGTAATAAAAACGCCAGAACCCATTTCAAGCTAGGTAAGTCAGCGCTTGCAGCTCAGGACATCCGGGATGACTCACTCTTACAACACCAGAGGAGAGAGAATAAAGTAAGAGAAGGACAAGCGAGCGCTTCCCTGTGAAAGCACATTACATCCTATTAAAAATGTAGATGCTACTTACTTCCTCTGTTCCTTCGCCACGCACTTCCATTTCTCACTTTCATTCTTGTCAGAGTCTTGTTCTCCTCATCGCTGCTGTGATGCCAGTGATTACTGGTTAGTCATTATTGCCGTCATCACGATCGTCACCTTAATTATAATCATAATTGTCAACATCCACACCTGATCATCTCAATTATCGTCATCTAAGCTTTTACTGAAGAGCACATTGTGTTGGACAGACTCAGTGTGGTATTAGCCATATCAGGAAGAACTTGACAAAATGAAATGCCATTTGAAAAAAGATGAAAATGATGGCAGAATAAATAAAACAAATGATAGTGCTTTTTAAAAAATAGAAGGCAATTTCAGATAAAAAAAAAATGAGAACACTGACACAGACTGGATCATCGTGGCCAACATTTTAGAGATACTTAATGATTAATTTCAGGTAATGTTTTTTTCTTCTTAAAATGACTGTTTAGCATTTTGCAACAGAGCTTTTTAAATGTTCCTCCTTTGAAAATACGCTCAAACACATAACATGAGAGTGATGCTAAGGTTATGCAAATATCTGTGCCCAATCTATCTAAGCTCAACACCAGGTGGAGAGCTTGTGTATGTTGGTTTGTCCATAAGGAGGATCTTTTTGGGAGACAATGTTCATTGACTTCCATTCATTTTGGATGCTCATTCAGTTTAATTTGCTTATATCTGTAGCAGTTACCTCTTCTGGTCAGTAGATGGTTCTATATCTTTAGCATTAGCATATTTCAGGTTGCTTTCCAAATCTTCAAAATGGACGTTGTGGGTCGCTTGGCTATCACACCTGTCATGTTGTGCCGTCGGATGTAATAACTGTCAGAATGGAGGGGGAGAAATTTCATTGTTTGCCCACATAAAGACAGACGAGACGTTAGCTTGCAGCTATTAGGAGAGATCAGTAAAACTAATTGTCTTTGCAGCAAGCATTTTGTCTCAGGTAAGAGAGTCTCAGATATATTTAGATAGCAGGTTAGTAGTTGGATAATAGGTTTTAACTTGTAGCTAAACACAGGTGGTGTTGGTTCACATTAGTATCATTACCATAAACAAACAACATCAGCGTCAAGAAGATTGGCAGCCTCAACCGGTCTCTACACTTTACATTGTGAGCCACCAGGTCTGATTTTGCGGGAAATCTGTAGGATTGCTTCACAGCACTAAACAGTAAACATTTTTAAGAGTGGAGGTAGAAGTGTGCATCAACCAAAACAGACTTCACTGGAGTGCTTAACCAAACACACTGAACTTAAGGAAAAAAGTAGCACATCCAAAAATAAAAGTATGGCAGAGTCAGCATTATTGTAGTGTGCCAGTAAATTCAATGAAATAGTGAGTACTCTGCCAAACTACTTTTATTTTTGGATTTGCTATTTTTTTCCTCTAAGTTGTCATTTTTACTTTGCAAGTAATACACAACTTTATTTAAGTTCCACTATTCCACCTGCATAGTTTTAACTTTGCGTTAGCTTGCTTCATCAGAACGCATCATCGCCGTTATTGGCTTGTATGCTTCTATACAAGTAGCAACATCATCTTTGAGTTTACAAAATGCTACACATAGCACTTTTAAAATCTTTTTTAAAACAAAATATTGATGTCAATAATTTCATTTGCTTCCAGTGCAACTCAATGTTTTTGAAGAAATGTTTCTAATCTTGAAACAAATTGTGACATTTGTTACATTTCAGGAAAAAGATGTAATCATGTATCCCCACAAACTGTTTTTTTCCCTTGTTTTCAGAAAAAACAAGATTGTTGTGACAACTGACTTAATACACAATTAAGTCAGCTGCCACAGTAATATGATTTTGTTTCTTTTGCAATACAAAGAACCAGCTGGAAAGGTCATCAAACTCATATCCTCGGTTGCCAGCTGTTATGCACCGTCCTCGATGGCTATAACACATTACAATAGTTTCACGGCAGGGTCAATTTCATATATTTCTGCAGAGTTTTATTCTATCTCATATTCAAATTTAAAATAAGTCAAGCAAGTCTGCACCCTCTAGCACACCAGACCATATAAAGTATATAATCTTTCTCTCATTTCTTTTTAACCGTCAAAGTTAGACTGTTTATAGTCCTTTTATCATTGTTTATTATGTCTAGGCCTAACTCAAAACATGCTTTCTCATCAGCTGACACACTTGACTGGCATTCGCATGGACACATTATTTTCCCCTCTGGAATTCTCCCCTCCTGGCGACCTGGAGAGTCTCTTCCATGTTCCTGGGACGGCCGGGGCCGTGTGATACCTGATCCCATCCAGGAACCTCCGTGATCTTCTTCCCAGCCAAAACGAAGGCTCTGTTTAATGAATAAATAACGGTCCGGCCCAGTCTGCGGGATCACAGGAAACATGTTTTGAGTTAGTTCTCGGCAGGAAGAGAGGACACAGATACTGCCGAGGAAATATGATAAGACCAGTAATAACATTTATGGGGAAGAGAACATCATACCAGGTTTGGTCAAGCCCCTGCTTACATCAAGGCAGAGGAATGGGTGTGTATTTGAAGTGGATTCAGACTGAGAATTCAGATTGCTTCAAAATATGCAGAAAGTGATCGCTGTGACATTGGTGCAGAGAAATACTGACGACCTACAGACTTCATAGCACAAGAACTAGACCCTGCATACCATGCAAAGGGACCATGCACAGAAGGAATTTTAGAACAATATAAAAAAACATATAAAAAATAAAACAAGAGTACCTGAAAAGCAAGCATGGCTACACATGACCCCAAGATAAGCCCAAGATAGTACAGTAAAATATTACAGTCACAATTTCAATATCCTAATATTTTCATTTCAATATTCATTATAATATTCTACTATATTCTCCATTTTCTCTATGTCTATATATAAAAAGAGAGAGAAGGGGAGAATATATATGAAATAAGAAATCAAAGAGTCTCAATCCAAGGTGAGATATCCAAAAAGATGATTGGTGGCAGCAAAATCAAAACAAATTGTGGTGATTTTTAAGGGTTGTAAGTAACATAAGAATTCGGTTTACATTTTTTGTGAAATGAGCACAAAACACAGATTACATGACACACGAGTTATGTGAAGATTAGAGTTGGATACAATTTTCACCTTTTTGTCACATGAAAGCATTAGCTAACGGTTAAGTTTAGGCAAGTAAACTTTGGTTAAGATTAGGGTAAGGTTTTGGTTATAGTTAAATAAGAAGAAATTTTAGCTTAAAATGAATACTTCACTCACTTCACAAACTTCTTGGCACTTGCCACCCTTATTTTCCACCACGTTAGTTCAATGTCAGACTCCTGCCTGTTTCTAGTCGTGCCTCCTCCATATAATCCTTTCGTGGTGGGAAAAAGTTTTTCTCTCACTTTTCATGCACAGAGCAGGCATTTGCATTTTAAGACATCGCACTCATTTCACAAAATTTCAGGGGAGCGGGCTCTTGGTCGACAACATGGCTTTTACAGACTGGAACATCTACATTTAGACATGATGAGTGATAAACTTTTTTAATGTGTATATATTGCATGTACGCGTGTGTTTTGGAACAGAAGTCTGCTTGCTCGGATGAAATATTTTGTTTGGTGGCGACCGTTCCTATATGAGCGCAGGCCCCCGGGGTG
This sequence comes from Centroberyx gerrardi, assembly GCF_048128805.1. Taxonomy (NCBI): domain Eukaryota; kingdom Metazoa; phylum Chordata; class Actinopteri; order Beryciformes; family Berycidae; genus Centroberyx; species Centroberyx gerrardi. Next base: position 10,757,433 of record NC_135998.1, on the reverse strand, counting down.
CTCTCCCTCAATCTGCCCAGCTACTCCTGCCGGGACCCTGCCGTGACCCTCATCACTTCTCACTTCCCTGCTCAACATTTTCCCACCGCATGTGACGCACTCACCATGCCACCCTGATGGCCTCGGAGGCCGTTCTGATATGACCGCTGCCACCTTACTTAATCTAAACCTAACAACAAGTCAAAGGTCAAAGTCATTTCAAATTCTTTTCCCGCTTGGCGTTTGGAAAATAAACGCTTCCATGCTTGTTTAACGATACAAGAGGAGAGAATTCAGCAAATAAAAAGAAAATCTTGGCAAAAAAAAAAAAGCTTGTTCTCAGATAAAAATTAAGTGCTGAAGCTCGGACATTGTTTGAACTGCAGGTGAAGTGTGTTTATAGGTCATTTCAGAGGTGCCTTCAGAGTGACAACCTTGTCAAATAAACATCACACTAAGTGTTAGCGCTTGTTCCCTCATTTCCTCGGCGTTGGCCACAAAAGTCAAACATGCCATGGTCATATTTTATGCTACCAGCGTGTCCCTCCCCTGAGAGTTCGGTGTACGTGTTTAACTGCATTTTAATGACCACTCATGAAAAATATTTCCTGGAAGAAAGGCTGAATGAGAACCCTTGTTTTAATGAAGCGTCGTATAATTTAAATGTCTGAGAAATCACATCCTTACCCATAAAGCAAAGAGAGAGAGAGAGAGGCTCAGGAGATTTACAAAACATCCCCCCAGACGTATATTTAGGCCCATCACACATCTGTGAGTAATGTGAGTTTGGAGTGAGTTTATCACGTAGACTCAAAGGACCTTTTTTTTCCCTGCCCAACATTTACTGTCCTGTTACATTATTCATAACCATGGTTACCATATTTTAAAAAAATAACCAAAAGTGTTGTCCTTATAGATGCTATCATGCGTGTTCTTATACTGTAAATGTATAATGTCTTGGCTACAGGGGGAAATTTAAGAAACTTTTTCATCATATAGACTGTTGTTGTTTTGTTTGTTATTATGCTACTACTACTAGAATATACTACTACTATATATACTATTATGCTAGAGCTGGAACAAACTTCCAGAAGATCTCAGAAGTGCCGCAACTTTTACCACTTTTAATCTGTCATTTTTTTTTTTTTGTTCTGCACTGCCTATGCAAGTTCATCTTTATTCTCTTTTTATGCATTTTTATTTTGTATCTATTCTCTCTTCTTATACACTTTATCATTCATCTCACTTCATTTCTTAGATGTAACAGTCCTGCTAAACTTACACAACTCATTTCAGTGTTGGGAGGTATAAGCCTACTCCAAAGAAACAGTTTTGAGGTAAGTTTATGCAAAATAGTTTATATTTTCTTTATTTGTACTCTCTCCATATACACTTTATTATCTCTTTTTATTTTTTGTATTTTTATCCTGTATTTATCCTGTATGTATCTTATCTAATGTCTTATATACCTTGTGTAAAGCACTTTGTGTATGAAATGTGCTATATAAATAAACTTGCCTTGCCTTCCCTTTGTGTGGCATTATACATGTTCAATCCACATGACAGCCACTGACTCAAATGCCATGTATTGTGTGTTATTGAGATGTGTTTCTTCACATATTCCTCAGAGACACATTTCATGCACATATTCATGTATGCATTTCTCTTGAGGCGGCCAGGAGCTGGAAGAGGGAGAGGTAGAGTGTTTCGCTCTAGGGAACTTCAACAAGGATGTGAATTTTGGTGGTTGTGGGGATAAAACAACCTAGACTGGTCCTCTGGTTATGAAACAGTCTCTCCAACCACCAGGTCACTCCACACTAATGTAGAGTTAATTGAATGTTTCCAAATCGGAAGAGATTCATATGCTTGATCATGTTCTGTGGTTCTGATTGTTATTACAAACCCCGCACCAAGGGTAAAAAATGTTAACCGGCTATTTAATCTTGTTTCGAGTCTTAAAATGTTATCACTATGAATTTTACTTTAAATGAGTGAAGCTCAAGAAAATTTGTAAAACAAGCTGATTTTGCTTTGGAAAATGAAATGATCTCACATCGTTTTTTTTGTTTTGTTTTGTTATTTAAATAGGATTTTAGACACAATACTAGATTAAATAGCCTGGTAAGATGGTTGTTTTTGTTTACTCTGTTCACCTCAGCAGGATCCATCAAATCCAACCTAAAGACAAATGTTGATGTAGCTTGTTTCACAAACATGCGGGTTATTTGAAATGCTATAATCAAGCAGCGATGACCGATTGTGTGATTGCTGGTATTGTTGTTGGCAGGCTGCTCTCATTCTCCACTTTTCCAGACCTGGACCTATATTTAGAGAACAGGATTGTGGTAATGGAATGATAAATGGACTTAGCGAGGCCTAATTTCATGGGGCAGGAAATCACTGGAGAAAAGCTAAACTGTAGAGGCTGTAATTATCCTTGGGGAGAGATCAGTCACAAACTACAATACAGGAAATGGACGTATCATGATTCATGGAAAAGTAACATGTTGTACATTCAATATTTCACATTGATACAACCTTAATGTGCTTGTGCCCACTCATGTTTTTCCTCAGAGGGATCTTTTCTTTTTTTTTTTTTTGTGATATACTATTCAAATTACCTCATGTCGTTCTACTCTGTCTAACGTCTCATGGTACGCTGAACCGTGATGCACTATTGGTCACTCACCACAACTTCCCCTACAGCTGCAGCCGCACTGTATGACAAACATACATAGGAATAAAGTGTTAAATGTAAACAGTGTCTGCAGAGTAACATGTACAATACCTTGTCTTATAGTATACAGACTGTCCTTTTGTAACGTATGTGAGATACATTTTTTCCTTACCATGTATCATGTATGTCAGCATGTACAGTGAAATGTTGTCAATATGTCTTTGCATCCATGTCACCATGACAACATCTGAAAATAGATTTATTGTACTTTACGACTGAAGAAATTCTGATTCTTGAAGTGATTCTGATTTTTTTTTTTTTTTTTCTCAGATTTTAGTGTGTTTATTACAGGAGTATGTTTTACCATTTTCAACATGCTATACAGATTGAGAGAAGTTGCCACATGCATGTCCATGTGAAATCAAAATCTTCATCATCATCAAAATCATCAAAATCAGACTGGTGGTGTAGGATATTTGGCCTTTAAATTTATTAAAGGCTATTTTTTTATTCTGATTCTTAGAGTGATTCTGATTCTGATTCCAAGTCTAAGTCAGATTTCATTGTGATTCTAGAAAAATGTATTTTTGTTGTGTTCTGCTTTTATAATAATCTCATCAATAATATCAATATCATCTCATCAATGCCTGATGCTGTGATGTGTCATGCTTATTCCTCTCAGCCAATAGAGGGCGCCATTCTTTGCCAGTTTGATGATGGCAGATAGGCTACCCCCTCTTGGATTTCTAACAGAAGTGTCAATCTTTTCTGGCCTTTGTCAATTCTGCGATTCTAACAGCTATATTTAAGTTTCACTGTGTATGTGTGCGTGTGTGTGTGTGTGTTTCTGTGTGTGTGTGTGTGTAAACTATGTAATCCAATGCTGATACGGTTAGAGTGGTGTTTGGCCTTTGATGCTCGGGAGTAAATATGAAAATAAAGCTTCACGCAGGAAAGCCCTAATTAGTCTGTCACTCCAAATTTACCCCCCACCCCCCTAACCCCCACCCATCCCCCACTATTTTCTCCCTGACAGAGTCGGTCATGAGTGTCAGATTTAATCTGGTGCAGGGGTCGACTGAGCCCTGGGGTGTATGGAGAAACCCATCATTTTAACGTGTGTGCGCGCTTGTGTGTGTGTGTCTGTGCATGTGTGTCTTCGTGTGTACCTATCTGTGTGTGTCTGTTTGTGTGCTTGTATATATGTGTGTGTGTGTGTGTGTGTGTGTGTGATGGATAGAACAGATAGAGGAAGGGATTGGGCTGGGGAAAAGGAAACAGCCTGACAAATTCAATAAAACACCTCTGAAGAGCGCCTACCAAGCCTTCTGCTTCACTTCCCCTCTCAGAATAAATGTGAGTTTGTCTAAAATCCGCTGCACACTGCATTACCGTTGTATATAATTGTCTCATTTTTTCCGGACCGTTCCTCTGTTCCCTTGTTTCACAGAGTGAATCCAATTACAGGTGTCACATCACTCACGGTGGCGGATGGAGCAGATGATGCGGGGATCTGCGCGATTGATTGGTTGTTTGCGGTGCGATCGCATTGATTATCCATGAGACAGGCCGGCCAACAGTGACCATCACTCACTCCCAAACGAGGCCCCCGATCTCCACATCCTGTTCCAAGGTACACTTAAAGCTTAAACTTAAACTGCGGGGGGAAATGACACTTTATCTATGGCCAGACTCTATTGACAATTTCCTCTGACTGATTCTGAAGCTATAGGCTCCGGATCATTGTGTGGAAGATAGCGGGAAGGAAACCTATCATTACAGAATTGTTTGGAGCGTTTTTGTCAGACGGAGAGTCCAGACTAAGGAAAAAGATACGTATACATTTTGTAAACTAAGCAAAAAAAAACAATAACATCATGAGCCCGTTGCTTGGCCTTGGGGTCACAGCTAAGTAGTGGGGTTAAAGGTGGCAGGGGAATTGATGCCCTCGCCTCAGTTACAAGGGGCGAGGGCAGGACTCGCCCTAATCAAATAGCAGATGCTGACAAAGAATGAGGGTGGCGGTGTAGCTCCTGCGACCGGACATTTGATTTTGGCTTCGCTGTGCCCTATACATCATTTCTCTGGACTGACCTGTTGCACTTATGTGGACAGTTTTTATACACAGCTTATGATAGTTTGGAAGACATGTGCTTTAACCGCTACACTATCAGTCTGATGTTTTCAAGCATGTAAGAGCAATATTTTGGTCAACACATTTCCTCTTCCACCAAGGAGGTGTGTCATGTAACCAATCAGAGGCAAATTTTGATCAGCTGTGTTTGTGCACCATGTGGCCAGAAACTATCTTCAAAAAGAGGAAGTCAAAGAAACAAGGTGAGCTCCATCTAACATCCCAATTCAAGCTTGAGTCTAGCAAAAGTGTTGTGTGTTGAAAGAGAACTATTTATTTATATAAACTGTAATTTGCTTCTTGTGGTTTTGGGTTTTTTTTTTTCTAGCCCTAACCCTAACCCAACTTCAACTGGTGTGCTCTGGAGATTTTAATGTGCAGCCACTAACCATCTTTTTCTCTCCCGTTTTGCCATTGCAGGAGGTCTCCAGATGAGGAGAGCTTGTGTGGACAGTTATCTTGCTGCTTTAGCTGCTCCTGAGCTTATTCACAATATAATGAGGAGTGACAGAAGTTTCCAAAAGATCGACAGAGCCACTCTGATCCAGTTGGCTCATCTTCTTCTGCTTGCATCTTGGAGGCACGGTGGCGCAGTGGTAGCGCTGTCGCCTCACAGCAAGAAGGGTTCGATTCCCGCCTGGGTCGCTGGGGGCATGTGCTCCCCATGCCTTCGGTGCCTAGTGCCCAGGTGGGTTATCTCGTAAAAAAGGGCCTTTCTGTGTGGAGTTTGCATGTTCTCCCCGTGCTCACTTGGGGTTTCCTCTATATAACATTGATAAGAACCCCCCACTAAAAACATGCAAGACGATCGTCGCCTGACCAGCGATGGTCGAAAAAAGAAGTTGGTCCCCGGGCGCTGCGCTGCAAGCTGCCCACTGCTCCTGGCCTGCCCGTGGAGGAGGACGAGCCAGGATGGGATAAATGCGGAGGACATATCTCACGGCGCCATTGGAAGCATGTGTGTGTGTGTGTGTGCAAGCCGCCGTGCACGTGTGTGTGCATTGTGAAAAATGGTTGTTTGTGACAAATAAAGACGGGTTTGTCCGTCCGTTTCCTTCAGAGAATGTCTCCACCTTCTTTGTCATCGCTAAGAGTTCATAATAAACAGATGTCTCAATAAAAGTGATTTTGACTGTATAATTGCTGCGTACATTATTTAAAAACTATAAAAAATGAAAGGAATCTTGATAGAACCCCATATAAAGGTTCAAAGAGGAACCTGTAAAAAATAAAAGGATTGAGGTAGAGCCCCCTGGAAGGGTTCCAAGTGGAACCCTAGTAGAATGAACAGGGGTTCTGTGCAGAACCACCTGGATAGATTCTAGGTATAACCCCAGGGTTCTGTAATGAACCCTGAGGGATGGTTCTTATTAAAACCTCATGATTCTTTACTGAACCCTGCTTAGAGGGTTCCAGATGTAACTACTGTGAGTTCTAAGTAGAACTATTTAGAAAGGGTTCTAGATGAATGAGGACAAGTCAAAGAACCCCATATGGTTCTAGTTAGCCCTTCTATTTCTAAGAGTGTAGTGTGGTATCAATAGCACCATCTGCGGAAGTGGTTGTAAACAAGATGGCGTGATTCACTGTGAAACTGCATCAATATCGATGTAAAAATGTGTTTATTTGCAATCAACAGCATTTGTAATTTGGTATGACATGCTAATTTGACACTTTTTAGTGATAGTTATGAGCCAGAACACCGTTAATCATGCAGCACTCATGTGAGGACAGTGGGACTACATTCCCATGAAATTCATCCACAGAGTGGGGAGAAGTAGGGGAGAACTGGGTCAAAAGTAACACTGTGCCAGTGTTGTTTTTATTGGTTGTTTAAGTTTTTGCACTGCAAGGTTCTTTCATTGAAATAAACAGTTTGATACACACTGGTGACTTGCTATGCAGTAAAAGGTCATTTTAAAAAGTTACATCACCCTAACCCTAACCCTTTTTTCACAAACTATTTCCTTTTTCAAAGACATTGCTTAGTTTCCATAGTTATCAGGTGCTACTACTTCCAAATAGCAAAGAAAAATTAAAAATTCACACAAAATCAAAGTCCGGGTCTCACAAGGGTGGACAACAAATCCACTGCATTCACTGAGTTTCCTAGAAAACCAAGAATGGTGATTTATTCATATGGAGTTAATTTCATGGTTTGTATCTGTTAATGTTTGCAACGTAAGCGGGTCACTTTGATTTGATAAACTCCCATCGCTTCAGCCAATAGCTGCTCAGATTTAAATCTTTGCGGCGCTATAGCCAAGAAAAAAATACCTTCACATTGCATTGTCTGGATAAACAATAATAAAAGCTTTAATCTGTTTTTGTTTTCATGTACACTTGAGGTTTCATTTTCCCCTACACCTGTGAATTCCGCTCAATGCGCATGAACTACCTTGAACTGTTGATAATCAATGTTCGTCCATAAAAACAGCCTGGTTGAGCCGTTTCCCTGGGGTGAGGCGTGCTGGTGTCTTATTTATGAAATTCAATATGCGTGCAGAGAGAGTGGACCGTGGTCCTTGGGGGTATCAGTAATCGTCTGGAATAACTTCCAATTAATGAGCCAGATGGTATTTTCACAGTAACACCTGGGATGTCCAGGCGCTCAGCAGGCAAAAATTAATTCCACTTAGAGTAATATTTCAAAAACCGTTATCCCCTGCATCCCTGTGTCTTCTTTTTCTCTGCTGGCTGAAATAAGCTGTAATAAATACCCTTTGCACCTATCTAATATAGTATGTCGGATCCGCCTGCTCCGGCCCTCTCTCTTGTTTCGGGTCTGGCTGAGAGTGTTTTTAGTCCTTGGTAAAAGACATAACTGTCTGGGATGACTTCCAGAGAAGCACAAGGGCACAAAAAAATGTTTAAATGGCAAATTCCATGTGTTGGTCTGTTTATAACTTAATATGCCACTCAGGCTCCTGCAGCGGGGAGTGGAGTCTCTGGCCCAGTGCACACGGGCTAAATTGTGTTAGTTAGGCAAACACTACAACATGACGGGATTAACCAGGAATGTGAGTACAGACACAGGAGCCGGCAGGAGCCAGCAGGAACCGCGGCTCTACTCGCTATTTTGTCTTGCGTAAAATGAGTAATTATGATTAAGCCCAGTCAATTTGTTGACCACATTGGCTTGCATCGATGAATATAAACGTCAAACACAATGAATTACTCTCTTTTGGGGCTAATTGGAGAAACTGATGCATTTTCTGTTGGTGGGAGTGTGGGTAAAAGGTGTGTGTGCTCTTGAGGTTTCTCTTTGTTGTGAAATTCATCGAAGGTCAGTTTGGTTTGGTTTAGTTTAGTTTAGTTTAGTTTAGTTTAGTTTAGTTTAGTTTAGTTTAGTTTAGTAGCACATGCAAAATGAAAAAACATCAAAAGTAATGCAATCTCAAAATGAAAAAAAAAGAAGAAAAAATCATGTTACATTCAGCATAAAAACATCAATAGTACAAAAATATACATAACAAAAAATAATCATTCACCAATAGGATGCAGCCAAGGCTATCTTACTCCCTCAGGAAATTACCTCAGCATGGGTGGTATGTCAAAAACATTACAGGCCAGACAAACATGGGAGAGAAAATGACCAAGTGGAGCTCCAGACCACAGTACAGAGGTTAGTGTCTTCACACTGGGCTTCAGGAAGCCTGTCTAGTGCTGCTCTCTGTCCAGTTTAATTGAAGGTTTCTTAACTGAATGATGGGGGAACACTTGTGCAACACTATGTATGCATATGTATAGTTTTATTTTTACAAGACCATATCTAACCACAAAAGCATGCACATTGCCTTTCTGTTGTATCAAAGTATTTAGCTAATATCAGGTGGTTTTTGATGCTAATGCTTGGAAGAATTTGATGCATGAGCGCTTTAGTCCTCAGTTTTTTTTTGCTCAGCGGCTCTTCAGCAGCATTGGACATTGTTAGTGCTGGGGATCCAACCAGCAACCTCTCAGACTATTAGGCGGCTTCCCCAACCGACCTGGGACGGGACACGCACAGTGTGTTTGGAGAAAATAAATCCTCCGTCTCAAAGAAACTCTCTGGAGGTTTAATCCAGGAAATCTCTGAGGAAATGGAGAGTCTGATGAGAACATTAGGCCTCCTCTCACATAATTAAACTTCTACTTTGATATAAATCTCTCACTCTTATAAAAGTCTGGGTCACCCTGCACTGCAGCACTGTCAGTTTGATGTTTCTAATAGCAGCCCTCCTACATATCATTTTAAGAGGGACCAAAAAGAATGAGAGCAGAGACTGAGGAGCCGTCTGATTAAGACAGCACTTCACCGACTGGGTTGCACAGCATCATCTGCGCAAATTGGATGATTTTCACCAAGGGCATCAAATGATGGAATAGATTAGTTATCTAAAGATGTCAACTGCATAATATGAATTTTTTTTATGAAAAGTCATCATTCCAGAAGTATAATAGCTGACATTCAAGAGCAAAATGAGTCCAAATGTCTATACTTATTGCCAAAGCATTTCCCATGGCTATGAATTTGAAATGCTTCATTAAAAAAAAAAGAGTGAAGACAGAGTCTTAATAATGAAACTTGGCATGTTTTGTCTTTGCGTCTTTGCAGTAACATTGTGTTTATTGTCATGTGCACAATGGGTGTGCTGTGATGAGCGGCCTTTGATGATCATAAAGGACATCAGAGCTCATCATGATGAGATTGTTGATCATCAGCCAGCACATTGCTCATAATGATCAAAGTCAGCTCAAACGTGTCTCCCCGGGACGTTCTCGTTCCCGTCCTCATGGCTCGCCACTGTCGGGTTTCCCACGTCATCCAGGGGCAGTAGCCCAAGGGCAAGGTCCTCCATATGGAAGACATATGCACCCGACTATTTACCCTGCTGTTCAGGTTGGAACAGACTCTCTGCCTGTACACTCTGATGTAATTAGTAGCCTCCCTTGTCAAGAATGAGGTTACTGTTTATCTAAGTCAAACCCCGTCCATTAAATCATTATTAGCTGGCTAAATGCTGGAGGAGGAGGTTGCTGCGTGGCCAGTTCAGTGAGTTATGACCAAATATTGGTTGTGTCTGACTTTCATATAATTGATAGCTCCGGCCATTCCATAAAGAGCGGTTTCTGTACTGTGGTTTATGTAGGCTTGAAATCAGCGGAAATATGAGATAGAGGAGGCTATGAGTCACAGGAGGACACAGAATGTCCCCACATGAAAACCAGTGGAGACATTGTATATCCATCTAATTTCATGTTGCTAATGTCCACCCTGAACACATTAAGTAATATTTATCAGGGGGAAAAATAGACGCGGTCCTCCTGTGGCCGTTTTTATTACAGCGCAGTATTCTAACAAAAACAAACTCAAAATTCATAATCCTTTTTTTTTTTTCAGGAGAATTGTTTCTTTAAGAGAAATCCATGTTGACACGTGAAGAAAAGAGCTGTGTGTCACGACAAATGGTGCATCTGAACTCCCAACTTCTGAAATGTATGTGAAATATTAAGAGCGTTCCTCTCAGTGTTTGATGTCCGTGGCTCCTGGCCGACCTGCAGAGGACTCATAGGGAAATGTCTGTCTTCAGTGTCTCTAAGCATGTGTGTGTGTGTGTGCACGCATACCTGTGTGTGCATGAATGTGTACATTTGTGTATGTGTGTGTGTGCGTGTGTGTGTGTGTGTGCGTGTCCCTAAGTGGTCCCAATTTGCCAGGAAGTCTGGCTCTGTGGGCAACATGCAGTGATGCATGCTGGGAGCCTGAGGCATGGAGATATTAATTAGCTCAGAGGAAACAATAGTTGACTGGCTGACTTACAGAGAGTGTAAGCACAATAGAGGCTTTCAAAAGGCTCATTTTCATTTAGTTCTACTGTCCTAAAACGAGTTTTGAAGAACTCGTCAGAAAAAATGTGAGATCGACTCTTGTAAAATGATTGATAGCACAAAATTGAGGTAATTATAGTGTATTTTAATGGATATTAGGTAACTTAAGTCTTGCGCTAACAGTGGGATCATTTATATTTTAGAGATGAAAGGAAAATCTTCTAACAAACTATCCTCCAATATACTGTGTCTTGAAGTAGAACTCTTATCTACTGGGATGGAAAACATTAAACACTGCCATATGTAATTTTTAGAATTGGCATGAGAAGCTTATATTACATGTATGATGGAATCCATAGCTACCGCAAGATGAAGCAGGAAACACTGTTCTGGAAAGAGATCCCAGACAAAATAAACTGTCTTGTTTGCAAAGTATTAAAAAGGCAATACTGTTTTGATATGGTTCTGAGTAGAAGTATTCATAATAGGTTTTGAAATATTTTTTTATAACATATTGCAGAGTGATTGGTGCCACAACATCAGATTTGCAGTAAATAATTGTAATTCATTGTGCAGTGAATGGTGTTTTTTCAAGCATATCAACATTTTTTAATCTTATTGGGATAGAATTTTTGATCTATTCTTTGTAACATTATAATTTAATTTGATTTGATTTGGAGTATAAGGGTAGCATTATACTGAATTATTATTGAATAAGAATGTGTAACATCATTTATGAAAATCAAATTATTTCCATCAAGATAAAAAATGTGGTTGGTTAAAACTAATATTCTCAACTGTTTATTTTGACTGTAGTAAAAGTGTTTATCAAGCCGTTTCTAATCAAAGACAAGGAAGTTATAAAAATGAGAACTATGCATCTATGCTATCAATAATTGTTTCTCTTGAGTGGAGAAAAGGATAAATATTCTCTTGGTTCCCGTTCCTCTTGAGCCCAAGCAGCCAGAGAATAACATCTGCTTGTTGACACACTAGTAAATGGTTGCTTGCTGAATTTGAATTACAGTGAACTGGCTTTAAAAAAAAAAAATAAAGTGACTGGATAAACAGCCAAAGTAATATCTCCCATTCCCTCATGATGAATTACCACATTCATGAGTTCCTCTGATTGAAGGGTACAGCATGCTCTGTCCATCACACCCCCCACCCAAGAGATGGATGCTGCTTTTTTTCGGCAGCAAATCAGCAAGTCTAGTGAATTCAAATGACGAGATAGATGGAGGTTACGTCTGATTCATAACACTTCTTTCGCACTGGTTTTTATCCGTTTCTGTTGCCGTTTTACGATCGCGGCGCTGATAGCTTGAGTTCAGTCGGACGCACGATGCACGGCGATGCGTCTCCCTTTTTTGTCACCGTCATTGACACCTACAGGCGGCGAGCAGGTACTAAGAGAGGTGATTTACTAGCACACGCGGAACCTCAAAGGTCCCCGGGATGCAGGCGGAAAGTAGAGCCGGTGCTTTGCGGTGACGAGGTGAGACCTGTTCTCATGAGATGGCATAACGAGCAGCGGCTGTGACCGTAGCTGCGATTTCCGCCCATTAAACAGAAACCCGGGGTTCGCCCTGCCGTCGTTAAAAGGCAGCTGTGTTTGCGTGGGTCAGCGCTGACACGGAGTTGGATTCTGATAGCGTGGCTCAAGCTAATTGTGAGAACACTCATTATATCTGATAAAGAAGAACATAAATCACAAAGAGAGGGTTGACCCGCGGCTGGCCTCAGACATTTTGGCAGGGGGAACTCTCGCAGGGGCCGGCTCAGAACAGCAAAGATCTCATTACATCTTTGTCTTGACAAAGCGCCAGCAGCATCTTTGATACTGGTAGCGGAGCGTTAGGAATCAGCTTTTATACACTGCCTCTGTTCAGCGCGGCCGGATAAAAGGAACCTGAGACTCCACTGACACCGAATCTGATGGTGACTCTCTGATGCTGGTGGGCGGAAGTCTTCCCTACCTCACTGATATGTTCCTCTCTAAAAAGGCCAACATCCAGCGCTGAAAACACACAAGCCAACAGTGACTGACTTCAAAGCAACCATAGAGTTCCCTGTGTAGCATCACAGGAGTGTGTGGTTTGTGATAGCTCCCCTCAGTTCCTCACCACTTCCTATACACACAGATTGTGTCTTTTCCAAGATTTTGTCTCTCAATAACCGCACAGATCATTGCCAGCTCTCATGTGTGGGAACACGGCGACCTGCGGAAGAAGCGTAAACGGTGATGAATAGACTCTTTCACTGGCTATGAAACATTTATTTGCGTTTTCCTGGATTTTGCTCACGAAGCGTTGCCTACCCCGTGGCCACGGTCCACTGGCAGCAGCAACAGCAACAGGGGTGTAAACCCGGGGTAAGACATTAGTAGGCTCATTTCAACCTGGCTCATTGAATTATATGTTTGATTATTTACAAATCCACTATTTCCCGAGCAAATACAAATAGATCACGTTGAGCTCTGGGGCTTTATTCAAGACCGAAACTATTTTATTACCACTCTATGGAATGTGGATTTGAAAGGAAGCAACGAATCACAGGGGAACAAGGAGTTAGAGAGTGAAGGAAATATTATGGAAAACTAAATTAGTCATCATTCCTATATGGAAAATCTAAATCTTTTCTGGGGTCGTAGTTGGTGGAAGAGAGGCAGAGTCTATGTACAGTAGGGGGAAATATTGGTTTAAGGAAGTGTTCGACCTTTGACCCTGACTGCACACTACCTAATTGCCAGAGGGCTGACAGCACACTGTGTGCTTCCAACATCCCTTCAAACACACCTCCTCTCTCTCCTTTTCGCGAAGCAGGCATTTACATTACAGCAGGACTTTGACATGCGCTGTTATTCTAACACATGGCTAATTTTCTCTCTGACACATTGGAAGCCAAGACAAATATTCACTTTCACTCTCCTCTGTGAGTTTAGATTATCGACTGGGTCTTGACAGCGTATGGAAAAAGCAGAGTGGAACATTATGCCTTGTGCAGGCTGCCTAAACTCATCGGAGAAAATCCATATCGTTTCAGACATTCAGAGCTTCATTGGAAGTAAGAGATGGGAACGCGTCCATGTCTTCAGTGAGTGAGATACAGTGTAAACACAGACTATAAGCATTTCCAGCACATTCCAGCACTCTGAGAATCAAGGCGTGGTGGAGTGTAATACTGTATCTGTATTGCTTGAGAGGGATGTTTTTTTTGTCTTTCTTTCTGTGTCAGTCCCTCAGTAAACTCAGCGGTAACTCATGCATCTATCCCACATCTTGTTCCAAGGAAACACAGCTAGATGCCGCACCCCGCCCTCCACCCCCATAATTCAACTCATGACCGCTAGATTGAGACAAATTTAATTTTGGATCAGTCCTGCTAACCTTGCACAACTAATTTCAGTGCTGGGAGGTAGGCCTATTCCAAAGAAACAGTACTGAGGTTTATCTTTTCTTTATTTATTCTCTCTCTCTTTATCTGTTTTTATTTGTTTTTTTTTAATTTATCTTATCCTGTATTTCTTATCTAATGTCTTTATATACCTTGTGTGAAGCACTTCGGATTGCCTTTGTGTATGAAATGTGCTATATAAATAAATGTGCCTTGCCTTGCCTTATGTAACTTCTTGACCTTAAGAAATAAGAATCTGTGTTTTTTGTAAAGGGTGTACAGATATAATGCTCTGTTTTTTTTACAGTCTATCCTTCATATTCTGTTACGTCAACATACAGCCATCTTGGTAGGAAAATAACAGGTGACATCATGGGAATGCTAGGAATTGGGGAATCAAAGGGAGAACAAAAGTATATGTTTTTGTGTAATTTATGAGAGTATGAGAGTAGGAAGCACAGTATAATATAACAAAATGACATAGTAGTTGTATTTACTCAGTCAACAATTAAACAGTAAACATGCCACAAATGAATGATGCAGAGTTGTATTGGGGCAATAAGTAGAAAATATTTTACCTTCTGTTTCTTGATTGTATGCAGCAGGGAGAGGGGAAGAGAAGGGGCCATTCATTGGTGTCATTGTGCGTGACGTACAGACAATTAAACACACACTGCGGCAAAAGTGCACTTCTAAAAAAAAGAAGTGCACAAAGCCTCTTAAAAAGCCTAACCCAGACCCTTCCATTCTAAATAAGTATAGTCCTAAAGTGTTAGAGAAAGTTGTTTACAATTAATTAACCAATATGTGCAGAAATCATTTATTTGAAAAATTCCAATCTGGTTTCTGTTACAAACATAGTGCAGAGTTGTTGGCCACTGGCTGTGTATTATTATTATTATTATTGTTATTATTATTATTATTATTATTATTATTATTATTATTATTATTATTATCACAAATCAAGTTTATTCCTATAGCTCTTAAGTTACAGTCTTAAATGGCTTCACAATGCCCACATTATGAAATAATACATAGATACGACACCTCCCAACCTTAACCTGGGACATGGAAAAATCTCATTATGAAAACAAAAATGGAAGAAACCTTGGGAAGGGCATAAAAAAGAGGGATCTTCCTTCCACGCTCAAGGGTGCAATGGGTGCCAAAAGTGGACAAACAAAGATTGAATACTGATAACAGGATGGAACATCAACAAAATACACAGAATAAACACAGTAAGAATGCTTGAAGCATCCGCATCTGGCGAAGGCCATCAGTTCCAACTTGGTCACCATCGTCACTGTCTTCATCCAGGTCACCATAGGAGCAACGCACGGTGCAAGGACATCAGCACCGTCTTGGTTACCATGGACAACAGCTATCACTGGAAGCGAAGAAGAGTTGAGGACCACAAAGAACACAGATACTGTCCAGTTGCAGCCACAACCTGAAAAGAAAAGAGATAGGAGGCGCACCCATACACACAGCAGATGAACTCATTCACTTACTCACACTCACACAAACAGACACACACCAACATGAATGAACAGGTGCACACAGACCGGGAAAACAGGACACACAAACTAAATTCCCATCAGCAGGAACCTGAACTAGTGCTAACTAACTAGTCTAACCTCACTCAATGGAGAGACTGAGTCACTCCCAGTGATTGTGCAATGCTAAGGTTGGCCAAATGATAAATAAATAGGTTTTAAACCTGGATTTAAAGACATTGCCACTCTAATCGCAGGGAGACTGTTCCAAAGAAAGGGAGCACAGTAAGAAAAAGCTCTGCTAGCCGCAGTTTCCTTTTTGACTGCTGGGATAGATAGGTAGCCAGTGTCTTGCTTTCAGAGAGTATGTTGTGGTATATATGGTGCTATGAGATCTGATAATTACAGTAAGGCGATGCAAGTCCATGTAATATTTTATATTACTCAACAAACTATGGTACTTTTTAAAAGATAACAGGTAAGTTAAATTTTTAGTTGATAAAACAATAACGTTTACAGATTGGATCCTCTATCTGGATCCTCTACTATGAGGAACATAAGGTAATGATGTTTCCAAAATGGACCTATAGCATTTTGGAAATAAACTCTTCATTTTTCACTGGTGTTTATCAGCTGTAGCTACCTGCTCTGTTCAGCCCTGGGAGTGGTGCCTTTGAGTGGCAGTGCATGAGTAATGGATCATAGTTGCTCATCCATCAAACCATGTAGGAAGTGTCTGCATGCCGCGATACCCTACTGATCCCCAGGCTGGTTTGGAACTAGCATGGGAAACTCTGTCTGCCTGCCATCGCTAAACCAGGTGTCACCACACTGTAAAGCTATGCTAATTAAGCAAGCAATAAAAACATTCACCCTAATTAACAAAGAACAGGCATATAAAAGGAAGGAATGTCAAACAGAGGGTGGCCACTCAAACTCCCGCTCACAAAGGAAGGAATGCGGGTCTTATGGAGAACAAACACCAGTTGTGTGTGTGTGTGTGTGTGTGTGTGTGTGTGTGTGTGTGTGTGTGTGTGTGTGTGTGTGTACTGTGCACGCTTGTGTCTATTCTTGTATACATTATGTTTGTGTGTGTGTGTACTGTGCACGCTTGTGTCTGTTCTTATATACATTATGTTTGTGTTCGTGTGTCTGTGTGTGCATCTGTGTGTGTGTGTGTGTGTGTGTGTGTGTGTGTGTGTGCAAGGTGCCTGTGCATGAGGCAGAGGTCACGTTGCCTGAGAATATCCAGCCCTACCAAACGGCCTCTGTGATCTGTATTCTAATTGCACCCTCTGTCATGTCAAACTGATTTGCAGATTATTCACCGTCTTACAGAACAGTCCACTGTGTTCCTTCCTTTGTCTGTGTCATGCACAATGGGTGGGAATGAATTGCATTCTTAGTCTCCTCTTATTTTTCATTAGCAGCAGTATTGTTACAGTTTTAATCTGTTATTCTGCATTTGGACCTCTCTCCTCTGTACGAATGCCTCTTGAGTTGTATACATTACATGCATATATGTACACACATTCTCACACACACATACAGAAATACATACAGTCACACACAAGTTGCTTGCCAGCCATAACTCTTGTCTGCCACTGAAGGCTACTACTGACTGTTCCAGTAACTTTTGTACTACTTTGTACTAATTCTACCTGGGCGGAGGTCATTTCCTCAGTGACTGGTTTGTGTGTGCGTGTGTGTGTATGTGTGTGTGTTGTGAAACTGCCCTGTCTGTGAGCTGGCTCCTGGGACGTCATGCAGTTGCATTTGTGTGTGAAAGTATGTGTGTGCATGTGTGTGTGTGTGTGTGTGTGTGTGTGTGTGTGTGTGTGTGTGTGTGTGTGTGCACGGTGTGCCAAGTGGCCCCCTGAGGCCCCAGGCTGGAAGGAACACCTGCCACTGTACTGCCTGGAGGACGGTCCTATCCCATGTGTTTCGGCTTGCGTAAATCATGTTGTTATTGTGTTGTGATGTAGAGTTACTGTAACCTGACTGCTCAAGGCATGGGAGGATCAGACATATCAGCTTCGTAGACTAAACCCAGCACTAGTCAACACTACTGTCTGTCTACTATTACTACAACTACTGCTACTGCTAAAGCCATTTACTACTACAACTACTGCAGCTGCTACTAAAGCCATACTACTACTGCTACTACTAAAGCCACTACTGCTACTACTACTACTGTTACTGCTACTACTAAAGCCATTTACTACTACCACTAGCCTACTACTGCTACAACTAAAGCCACTAGGTGGTACTACTACTACTACTGCTACTACTAAAACCACTGCCACTACTACTACTACTACTACTACTACTACTACTGTTACTGCTACTAGCCTAAAGCCACGAGGTACTTACTGCTACTACTAAAGCCACTACTACTACTGCTATTACTGAAGCCATAGTACTACTGCTACTACTAAAACCACTACCACTACTACTACTACTACTGTTACTGCTACTAGCCTACTAAAGCCACGAGGTACTTACTGCTACTACTAAAGCCACTACTACTACTGCTACTATTAAAGCCATTACTACTAGGCTACTACTTTGACTATTAAAAGCAACTACTACTACTACTACTGCTACTGCTAAAGCCATTACTACTAACTACTGCTACTAGCCACCACCACTACTACTACTGCTACTATGACAGCCACTACTACTACTACCACTTCTCCTACCATTACTGTTAATGCTATACTGCTGCTACTGCAATCACTACTAGTACTACCAATACTACTGTAACCCAGGCACCTAAATCCTGTGCATTTTGCACAATTTTTTGACACACAAACCACAGCATGTTACCGTCACTCACAGACTTGTTTGAAAGTGATTTCAATGGATGTTTATGTAACCTTTAACATTTTCTTACAAATTAATTGTCACTTATTCTACCATAGCAATGTGTAAAACAATAGTTATTTAATGAAATACATTTTTACTTCAATAAAGTCATTAGATTTGAACAATGAATGAATAAATGCTATTATTTAATGAATTATGGTTATTTTAGTATTAAAGAATTAGTATTCATTTTTTAAATAAGAAAAAAAGTGACCTAATGTAAACAATAAAAACAAAACAGACAGAAACAAAGCACATTACAGTAATACTTAAGAATGTGTAGATTAAAAAACGTGGCCCCAGGTAAATCAGGTAAGTATATTACTCATTTTCTTTTCACATGTAAATCAGATACATATATTGCTCTTTTATTTTCACAGGTAAATTAGTAAAGTATATTGTTTTCACTCATTTCACAATTCAAGCTGCATTCATAGTGTAGAGTACAGAATGTGAATTATAATTGTGTGGCTGCCACATTTTGTCTGATTCATCATATTTGCTTATATCTCTTGACCCGTTTGACTCATATGACTAATATCTACAATATTTATTCATACAATTTACTTAACAAATAGCTTTGCAGACTGTTTTCTAACAAAATGTCAACCCTGTCAGTGCACATGGCAACCCGGTTACTTTGCACAAGGGAACACGGTTGACATTTCAAGCTTATATCAGCCATTATTCCCCATGTGATGGAGAACATGGCAACACATTTCATGCATGCAATGAGGGTTTGCATGCATTTATTAAATAACTTTTGTATAAAATGCGTTGTATATAGGGGGGAATAAATGAAGACCAATGATACTCTACTGTATATTGTACATCCGTAAAAGAGGCAATTTTGCTGCTATTGATTCTTTTTTTTTTTTCCACAGTATGGACTTACTGTACAGTACATGTGTCTGAATAATAGATTTAGCCCATTTCCCTGGCCTCAAGTCAATCACAGCACCGTATTCTGTGTTTTCTCTGGCTCAGTTCTCTCTTTTCAGAAATCCCATTCAGCTCGAAGCCATCTATAGAGAGAGAAGAGGGATGAATCTGTTCTATTCCACTCACTCTTTATTTTTAGGTTTGAGTAGACTTACAGATGGCCTACATAAAACTGAATAGGGCTTCATTTTAACAGCAGGGCAGAGAATTGGCCAGCGCGCCATTGTGTGGTCTCTATTATGGGAATACGGGGAGTCCGGTAATACGGTCTGTCCCTCCCCGTCCACACACACCGCCGACATGATTTTCCATGATGATGTCTGAAATAGGTTTGTCCTTAGGGTTTGCGGCTACGCTGCCACACAGGCAAAGGTTACAACTTCTAAAGAGGTGGTACAATTGTTTGGCTGCTGATATTACATCTCATTCCCTGACGATTCATTTTCCGCGGTCCGTCGCCCAATTCCATCTGTTTGAGCCTTCAGCTAAATTGAAGAGGACAGGAATAAAGTTTGAAGAGGAAGCGTTGAGAATTAAAGTGGAGATTTTATAGGAGCTCTGCCCGTGAGATCAAATTAACAAGCCACATGAGATGTTCTTAAGACTAACACGACAGGAATATTAATCAGCAAAATGTAGGATTATGAATTAGAAGGTGTCAAATTGGTAACATACCAATCTGTTAAGTACGTTGGATAGAGTGGAAATTTTTCACTCAGACTCACATCTCATTTTGACCCCCAGGATACTGAATGCCAGTCAATGTATCCCTCCAGTTCTGTGTTTTTTTTATTTATTTATTTCGCGTTTTTTGGAGAGCACTAGATCTACTTGTCTTAAAAATTCACACAGCTACCTATTTCTACTTGTTTCCTCTGACTTTCCTCTGAGGAAGGACTCCCATTGCAGCCCTATGAGGCACTGTGTTATGGAGTTCCATGGTTATCTCCCATTCTCGCCGACCAAACAACAGTAACAACCAGACTCCACTTCCCCGACACTGACATTTTCTCAAGGTGGCAGGTTTCCTCACAGCTGAGTTAATGAATGTGACATCCCCGTACCTCCCGCTAAGGCATCTGCTGTGTGAGGCCTGCTACAGATGGAGAAGCAGACAGAAAACAGCTTCTGGGCTTACCGTTTCAAAGAAAATTATCAAGTAGGTTTCCTTCGCCCTCTACAACTCCCATCCACCCCGCTTCCTTCACTCTCTCAGGTGGTTTAATAATAACACGCTGATCGTAATCCAGGATTACACATGGATGATCGGCGGTGAATTGTGTACAATACTCCCATGAGTCATAAGAAACGTATCCTTCATAATAATCAGCAGATTTCATTGTCTTAAGTTGATCTACATAACAGCAAGGCGCACACAGCGGGTCTTTCTCTAGCTAATCCTGCCATTGTGAACAGGTCACTGGATTTATCCGCCATAATCTTATGGTGAGAGAGAGTTTAAAGGTAAGAAGAATCCCTCATTTTTATTCACTGAATATATTCTCCAGAGGGAATAGAATGTAACATAAATTGCATATTTACATCAGGTCTACTGAAAATCATAGTTCACATAACCAGAGATGGGAGTCACCCAACTCAAGTGAGGTCAGATGTAGGGTCAAGTCAGACATGAGGTCAAGTCAAGACAACATTAGTTTTAAACTATGAACATTTGCTTTTAGAGTGTATTGTACAACGCTGAATATTGAATTCAAACTGTGTTATATAAAAGAATAGAATATTTTTATCACAAAGGTTGCAACATGGGCATTTTTAATCATTTTTTTTATAAAACAATCAGTGAGTGAAGTAGAGAGAATGGGAAGTGTCTGGTAGACATATTTCCCCCAAACCCAAAAATACCAGACAACAGGAGATTGGTTATCAGTGGGAAGTCTAATGAGATACGGTCCCACAATCTACTATCAATCAACATGGGACAAATACAAAGTACAGTTGATACTGCTGGCTAGCAGTAAACACTTCATGGACACAAACACAGATATGCGACTACATCATCACCCAAAGCCTGGATGGGTGCGGCCCATTCCCAAGGGTGGAAGTAACTAATTACATTTACTCACGTTACTGTAATTGAGTAGATTTTTTAGTGTCCTTGTACTTTTTGGAGTATTTTTTAAAGTCAGTAATTTCACTTTTACTGAAGTACATTTTGCTGAAATATTGTACTTCACTTCATTTTTAAATCACATGCAGATTTGAGTACAGATTTTGTGGCTCTCTATAAGCAACAGAAACTGGACCAATGTAAATTGACAAATTGAGGAACCATTCACAGTGAACGGTCAGTCAGCAAAGAAGATAAGAGTAATCTGGCTTTACTTTGTTTGTGCTTTATTTTGCAATTTAGAAATGTTTCCAATTAAAAGAATCTAGTTTGAACGTTTGTCCTTGTTTTTGTTTTGTTTTATTGTCTTTTATAATGTTGAACTGCTTCTGGTACTACTCCTTATTTGCTTCTGTAAAATATCAGCAAAGTAACAATAGATTTGCTTGAGTGTGACATTCTAGCACTCTTTCCACCATTGTTCCTTTCCTGCTTCCATTTCCTTCCCTGGCTCCTACTTACACTTCTCTGTCATATGTGATCACTGTGGACACCTGAATGTTCAAGGCATCTCTTGTCCAGACACTGTGACTTTGACCCTTGAACTCCTTATATATATATACATATATTATAATGTTGGTAATCTGAGAATATAAGATGCTCTGGTGCTGCTGCTCCACTGCAGCTGGTGGGGATTCAGTGTCTTGCTCAAGGACACTTCAGCAGGACGGACGCTTGGGGGTCACGGGAGATCAAAATGGGACGTTCTGCTTGCAGGAAAGTCTCTCTAACCGCCAGGCCGCTCTGCTTCCTTAAATACTGGCGTACTGAGAGTGAGTTGCGTTCTGTCCTTCAGTTAGCATACCAGACCACAGCGCTGTCTGAGAATAGCCGTGTGGAAGGCCCCCTCAGGACCAAGATGGAGGGTGGCGGTGGGCTTGGGTGTCACCGGTGGTTATGGGAGAGGAGAGAAGGTCATAGAAAACCATTGACATCTAAGGCCGTGCTCACCAGAAACCTCTTTTTACAGCCTTGGCTTTTATTTTTTTCTTCTTCATTGTTCACAATGCTCCCTGACAGCGTTGAGAGGTGAGTGCAGGAAGTTCAAAAATATTTCACCTTTCAGCAGAAAGTGTGCTGCACTCCAGGTTTCAATAGGCCATAGCAACAGCGAGAGCCAAGACCAACGCAAATCTGTGTAGAGCTACTGGCTTAAAAAAAAAAAAAAACAGAAGTGCCATCCATGCTGGATATCTGAGATTTCCATCAAGAGAAAGTAGCATTTCCTCTCAAACGTCAGCAATACACTTTGGCTTAATTGTATCTTATTACCATTGATAAAACAGAGGATTGCTACATTTGGCCAGTTGTTGTTTTGGAACGGTCTGTTCTTGACCTTTTCTTGTCAGTTTCCCAGCGTCTAGAGGATGACACAATCTCACTGCTCTGATAGTGAGCTGTGAAGCTTTCTGCAACAGATTGGTGAAAAGGCAAAGTCACTGGAGAAGGGGAGGGAGGGAGAGAGAGAGAGAGAGAGAGAGAGAGAGACAGAGAGAGAGAGGGAGGGAGGGAGGGAGGGAAAGAAACAGTGAGAGAGATTGAGACAGAGAGAGACACATATTGAGAGATTTAAACAGACAGAAAGAGGAGAGAGAAAGCAGAGAGAGCAAAAGAGTGTATACGAGAGTTTTTTGGCCGGGATCCCAAAAGCATCGCACATTGCCGCAAGATGAATCGAAGCTGTTTCTCTTTTTTTTCAGTTTGTGAATTACCTCCAGATTATAGAGAAACAGCTGTTCACCCACTTCTCTCTGGTGAGGCTGAGTGATTATGCATGTTCAAGTGACAGCCAATACAATATCTACCGCTTGTTGACAGTTGTTCTCCTTCAGTTCAAGTCATGGGAAGACAAAGCCGTCATGCCTTTTTTGATTTGCTTTCCATTTCACAAACTGTCACTCGTTGGCATAATAATTATTACAAATCAGACACAATGATTACAACGACAAAGAAATATTTATTAAATCTTTTTTTTTTTTTTTTTTTTTTTTAGTTAGTCATAGCTGCTCCAACACGTGTATTTACAAACAATGGCCTTTTTGTAGAAAATTCTAGTGAGGAATTGAGCATGAAAGAGGGACATTAGAATAGCCTAGAGAAAAAGGAGGGAGACACAATGAATAGATGAGTATCCTGGGGCATGGGAGAGGAACGAGGGTGGGGGATGGGACTGATATAGGCACAAGGTACAGTTTCTACAATGTTACACTTAAAAAATATGTGCACTTTTTGACACATCCGTGCATCTAGCTTGGGACGACACAAACGCATTACACATCATGTGTCACTAGTGACACATATCGTTGCTAATAATATTTGTGTTGAAAAGTAACAAAAACCCGTCCCAATGCTAGATGCATCGACGTGTTGAAAAGGGACACATCCTTTTTAAGAGTGTACAGAGGATGTAGAATGGACACTGCGGACTTGGAACAAGCATCTTGGGCAAGGATAAATAGGTAACCAGGGACGCAGTGGTGTTAGCTTCGGGCTACATGGTACCAGAAGAAGAAGAAGTGTCCTCATAACAAACTCCCTGCCCACCTTGCAGCACTACTTGTTCAAAAAACAACATGGAACATCATATTCAACATGGAAAAATTGACTCAAGTTACCCCAATTTCTTCTGCTGCCACAAACAAACACATTGCAATCAAGCTTCTATACAAATAATAGTCATTGCATCTCCTGAATTCAGCTCATACAACATTACGGTGCTTGCTACTTGTAGCTTGGCTTGAAAACAGTTGAAGGTGAAGATTAGCGGAGACCACAAACAAAAACAAACCAAGTACAAGGACTCAAAAACATTCCGCACCTAAAAAGACGTTTTGGATGCATACAATACTAAGTACAAGACTGGTAAAAAGAGGAGGGAAATGGGAGGTTTATTTTTCTGGTTCTTGAGATGGGCATGGAAATACATCACTTCTTTCCTCAGGCCCTTTAAATCGCACACTTGATTGTAACCCAGCCCCAACTGCATGTTTGATATGTGCCGAGTTTGCACAAAAATGTTTCACTGCACAAACAGTATCTCGGATTTACAGATAGGGTGCAATGTTGATCCTGTTTTGTTTTGTTTTTTTTCATATAAAAGACATAGAAAATGAAATAAAGCATTTTTTATATCAAACATCGACTTTTTTCTCGCTAAGAACATTAATAATGTGTCTCAGTTAAATCGCCCTTCAAAAGAGGTGTGAAAAAAACTATCTAACACTGTATGTTACATAGACTAATTGTTGGATACACAGTATCCACAAAACTAACTGATTTGTATTTCCCATTGTGGCATGGCTGGAGTCAATGATTTTCAGTGACAGTGGATTTCTACTGTCTGCTGTTGTGGTTAGGCAGAACTCCAATGAGCAGCTACAGGTAGTAAGGTGTTTTTTCAGCGAAACACTGTTAGGGTTGTCTTTCATTTGGCAGTGAGTGAATGTTAAGGTACTGGTGTTGCCGAGAGTGATGGGTGGAAAGGATACGTTTACCGTACGGTCCTGCGTTTTTGAAAAGAACATTGCTATTGATCCCAGCAGGAGCGCTACAAAGCTTCACAGCTCTCCCTCCTTCTCTTTCTCTCTCTCTCAGGTCCACTAGTGGTAGAGTTTCAGTTTGCCGCGGGTGAACAGGACACCTCTCTCTCTCTCTCTCTCTCCCCTTGCTTTTTTCCATCTCTGTTGGTGGTCGATTCTTTCATTCCAGAAATAACCAGTATGAGGCTGCCCCCAGTATATGGTCTGTACTGACGCCACTTTACACAACATCAAAGAGGGCAAACGAAATCACATCCAACCCGCCCCCACTACCACGGGGAAACCTGCTCGCCAACTTGGTCACTGTCTGAATCATCGCTAGCCACAGAAAAGTTGTGCTGCTGTATTTGGGGAACGACACCCCGATCAAAACGACTAAAATCAAATTGCTCTAACTCAACGTTAGGCATGGACACATCCCTGAATTTTGTAGGAAATTTGCCTCTATATACAATAATTGTAATCGTGTTATGACAGTGATTCACAAAAGCAATAGTGGATAGTAACACAGACCGACTTATACAATGTGTGTCATTCATTATGACAAATTCGAAAACACAAATACAAATATTCTACGATTTCTACACCCTGATAGCACATCAGACGTTTTCCTGGACTGGTTAAAACAATTAAAACGATCCACTTAATTCAGCGCTCAATCGATATAGACATGGATATTGTACTCGGTGTACTGTATGATTGTATCAAATGAACCCTGCGTAATATGAGCTAACTAAATGGAAAACTGTGGTGAAGTGTGTTTTTTTTTTATTGCCTTCCTACTGAAGTTACAGAGACTAAACCGGAACAGAAAAAGCACAAGGACTTCACAATAAATAGGAAAATACATTTGCCTGGCAAAATACCATATCAACTTCTACACTCCTCTCAAATATTTTACACCCGTGTTGGCTGCTACACTTGAATTACGTGATTCATTAAAAAAAAAATACATTAATCGATCATTAAATCGCCCCTATCCAGACACAAAGTACTAAAAGATGAGTGCTTCTTTTAATTTTCTTTCTCTCTCCTCTCAAGAGGGGTCCACCATGCAAAGTCTCTGAGACATCAAATCCAACTCCTTTCACCTGAGAGGAAGTTTAACTCATCAAAGGCCCGCCCCATCCCCTCGGCAACAGGGTCTCCTAGCAACAATTGCCCTTCTTTTTCCTTCCCATGGGCCCGTACGTGTGTAATCATCGTCATTAATGGGTTTTTTTTGTGTGTTATAGCTAATGCCTGATCACATCAGTCCCAAAACTTGTCCATACTCTCACAGTCTTCCATTGTAATGTAAAGACTGGATCATATTACATGTTAGGGTCATGTGATGTTTCTGATGCCTTGAACACAGAATCTGTTTAGACTTAATCTGTGTAAACTTTAGAGGGATCCTGCTGTGCTTCTCTGCTGTTCGAGTACTGATTGTGTGTGTGTGTGTGTGTGTGTGTGTGTTTACTGTGTGTGTTTAGGAGCATGTATGTGCGCATGTCTTTGACAGAAATAAATGTTTAATATCTGCACACTGCGAATGGTAGCGGGGCGTAGAGGTACGGTAAGACACCCTGCCTAACTCAGCGGGACACCCTGACCATCAGCGTCCACCGGAAAGTTAAGAATCACACTAATTGGCATTTGACTTTCCAATGTCACAAACAAAGAAGGCTTCCCCGCACAGAAGTCCCTCTCTCTCTTTCGCCCGAGAGAGATTGTCATTGTTTTTTAAAAGTGCTCCTTTGGGGGGAGGGGGTTGCAGGGTTGGGGCGCCTGTGGTCCAATCAGGACAGTCCATTCCTGGAAATTCCTCAGCACCGGGCGCTATAAAGACAAGATGGCCGCCAGGAGGAGGAGGGCAGAGCTGAGCAGAAGGATGGAAGTCTGGCGCCGTCCCGCGGAGTTCACGTCTCCTCGAGAAGGCTCGGCGGACTCGTGACTGGTGTCGTCTGCGTGGAGCGATTGGTGGGACGAGAAGAAAAAAAAAAAAAAAAATGATGATAGGAATCAAAAGGAGTGGAAGTATCATCATTCACATGCAACAACCGAAACATTAATATGTGAAATGGAGTAGTGGTTTTTGTCATTATATCAATTTTCTCTGTGAGTGACGGTCCATTCTGTTAGAACAATGAGGAAATCAGGCTCTGTGAGGAGGATCGTTTGTTAGGCTCCGGCACACGCATGCATGCTTGTAGGCACAAATAAATGAACACATGCACATACACACACACACACACACACGCACACAAACAGATACAAACAAAAACCTACAAAGATACAAACAACTACTGTATATAGACACAGAGATACAAATACTCTCACACTACAAGCAGCTTGGCAGCACGTACACACACACACACACACACACACACACACACACACACACACACACCCATTATGTACTGTACAGTCCTACAAACCTCTAGGTTCTAGGGAATTGTGGATTCTCTCATCAAAATCAACCCCTTCTTGCACGTTCCCAGAGTTTTTCACACAATTGTCTGCAAAAAAAAAAAAAAAAGAAGAAAGACAAGATGTGATGATTGCAGCAGCCGAACGTCATTCACTAGAAAGCCTGATCACAAGCTAGGTTTAGACTAGAATGGAAAAGAGGAGAATAAAAGGAATAGACAAAACAGTAAATTCCCCGCACTCACTTGCAGGCCTGACGAACACTTTCAGTCGAAGGCAGCTTCTTTTCCCCCTGTCATCGATGGTGGAGGCTGTGAAAACATCGCATAGCATTAGGAACAAAACACTTTACGTACACATTTTCCACTTCAAAATCCCCACACTTGATCCACACATTAATTTCTTGACTGCATTATAGGTCGTATCACTCAATAGCTGAAGATTATTCTTCACATCGACAATATGATAATATGCAGTTATACACGTATCACATTATTTTCATACTTTTCCAGATGTTTTGTGCAATTCCAAAACTTTTCAACACGTGGGAATTATCAAATTCATTTTGAATACTTTAACAGACTTTTGTAGGATTCCTATTTCATTCTAAACACACTGGAACCAGGAATATTCTGTGTAGCTCTAATTGATCTAATTTTCACTTTCTGTCCAAGCTATAAAGTCAAAAGTCATTATACATTCGAAACTGAATCATATATTTTTAAAGTAAGGGATAGGCATAAATGAGATGGCTTGGCTAGAAAGTAAAAACCCATTTTCACACTGTATATATATACTTTCACACTGTATCCAGTGACAAAAACATTTACTTGGTTCCTCCTACCCTGTCACATTGTGCCTTGGTATAATATGCATCTGTGTGGATGAATTACTAATGCAAATCCCCACCAGAAACACAAATGTATATTGGCTACTGAGTGAGAGAAACATGCAACTCAAGTTTCCATCAGCTTCAAATAAAACAATCACCTGCCTCTACAGTTTCTATTGGATTCCATCAGACCTGGGTCAAATCATTATTTGAAATACATCTCAAAGTTTGTTTTAGTCAACCTGAAGTGCCAGGTGGGTGGGGTTTGACCTTTTAGTACAATTCTTGTTGGGTAGGCAACAGTATTTTGGCAGCTTTCAGACAACATTCTCTGATTGGATGAATTTGGCCTGGTGCTACGTATCAATACATGTGACAAACTCCACCCATCTGGCCCTTAGAGCAGGGGAAAACGAACGCTGCAAAACAAAAAAAAGTATTTGCAAATACTATTTGACGCAGGTCTGGATTCAAGTCCACATTTGCAACTCAAACTTTGATTGGTTGAATACTACAGACAGATCAGCTAGGGTTGTGAGGGTTAGGCTACATTAAAACTGTAAACTTTTACAGATTGCTGTTTATGTGGTTGAAATTGTAATCAGCATCATAACCAACTGGAAAACCTCAGCTTTTACCAAGTGTGTCATCTAATTATTTGGTTACTTTGTGGTTACTTTGCCTCAAGCAGATGAGCAATTTATTTAATTTTACAGAAACTTCAATAACATGAAGTAACATTGTCATCACCACCATGTCAAACAGTACTTCAGTGTATAAAACGACATGTCAATAATCTCACAGTCTAAAGACCTTTCCCCTCTGAGTAGCAATCCAGCAATAATCCAGCCAGTCACCAGTAATCCAGAATCTAGTCAGGCCAATAGCTATAAATGACTACAGTTACAAATTTTTCTAATCATATTTCTGCAATCCCATTACATGTAATCCATCACTTCCCAACATCCACCGGCTCAGGTCGATAAACTGCCTTCATTCACACAACAGCTCCTGACTAGAAACCACCAATCTGACAAGGCCGACTACTTTTTCATCAGAGGTATTCCACTCTTTTTTTTTAATCTCCTTTAAAATACTATTCTGTTTAGAGAGTTTAGCTTGTCTTCTGAACTTTCCCCTCATCCTGGTGTATGAGTGTATCTTTATATGTAACAAAACAAAAGTCAGTGTCACTCCCATGTTTCTATTTCTGTCTCTAATTTGGAGACAGGCAGTCATTTCTGGAGACGTGTGGCATTCTATTATATTCACCTACGAATCTCATTTCCCGTGGTTCCTTGATTGTGAAAGACAGATAAAAAAAAAAAAAACACAATAACATTAATTTCTGTTGTGATTGTTTTGTAGAGCTAACAAAACCAATTAGTTTTCAAGTAGCGCTGGTCACTAAGTTGCTAATAGAGCGCTGAGGACGTCTCCAGCTGTGACGAGCGACTCGCAGCGTTTTTTGCTTGCATTACTTTTTTTTTTTTTTTGCAAGAATACTTTTTTCTCTCGGTCTTCTCTACCCCACAATAGATTTCCTCTCTTTCCCAGAGTTCTCTTTGTGGGCCCCTATACCCTGACCTCTGTCATTTCCTGTTGCCTGCCAAGTCGCTCAAACTGCTCTTAATCTGACCACACACACACACACACACACACACACACACACACACTCGCACACACAACCTTCGGAGCATGTGTGAAGGATAGAATGAGCAAGAGAAAATGTGGTGATTGTGTCTGTTGTAAGTATGTGTTCGTGCCTGTATGTGTGTGTGTGTGTGTGTGTGTGTGTGTGTGTGTGTATGTATTTGAGGTTTGTGCATCTGTGTCAGTTTGTATATGGACGCTCCCAAATCCTTTCGCCCAGATACTCCACCGCCAGATTGATTCTGGCACAGCGGTAAATTCCTGATAAAAGTGAGCCTTGTCAGTATTTCCACCGGCGTCGGCGTCGTCGACGGCGACCCAGGCTCTCATTTCAAAAGGCAACTTATCAGATGCCAGGTGGCTACGACGCAAGATAAAAATCGTCTTTGGAACTCCGTGATGAGAGTTATATTGGAGCTGAGGCGTCAGAGGGGGAAATAAAACGAGGGGGAAAGGGTGTCAATCACAACGCTTCTGTCTGTGTCAGCGGGTATCGAGTAACTTACCTCACACTCCTACAGTGGCTGGAGACAGACGGAGAACTCTCTCTCTCTCTCTCTCTCTCTCTCTGCCTTGGCCATTGCTGACTCTCTCTCTGCCTATCTCTCTCCATCTTTCTCTCTCTCTTTCTCTGTCTATCTCTCTCCCTCTTTCTCTCTCTCTTTCTCTGTCTATCTCTCCCTCTTTCTCTCTCTCTTTCTATGTGTCACTCTTTCAATTCAATTCAATTCAAGGTGCTTTATTGGCATGAAATACAAAAGTATTTACTGCCAACAAATTCAAATTCAAACAGTATTCAAACTTAAATATACAATTGATATGTCATCATAATTAACAATCCACCAGTCTCTTTCTCTCTATCCTATGTCTCTCTCTCTTACTCTTTCTCGCTCTACCTCTCTCTCTAACATGTATCTCTCTTATCTCACTTTCTTTCTCTCTCTACTGTGTCACTGTCTTTCTCTCTCGTCTCTTTCTCTCTCTCTTTCATCTCACTTTCTGTCTCTCTCTCTACAATGTGTCATTCTCTCTCTCTCTCTTTCCCATCTCTCTCTCTTTCTCTCTCTCTACCATGTGTCATTCTGTCTCTCTCTCTCCCATCTCTCTCTCTACCATGTGTCATTCTGTCTCTCTCTCTTTCCCATCTCTCTCTTTTTCTCTCTCTCCACCACGTGTCACTCTGTCTCTCTCTCTCTTTCCCATCTCTCTTTCTCTACCATCTCACACCATCTCTCTCTCTTTCCCAGCTCTCTCTCTTTCTCTCTCACTACCATGTGTCACTCTCTTTCTTTCTCTCCCATCCCTCTATCTCTCTTTACCATGTGTCATTCTCTCTTTCTCTCTCTCCCATCTCTCTTTCTCTGTCTCTCTCTCTCTCTCTCTCCCTCTCTCTCTCTCTCCCCATACGACCCCCACCCCCACTCCCCCGCCACATCTTACAGATGCAGGAGCCTCCATATACAAACTTACACAGATGCAAACACACACACACAATCACCAAACTCTCCCTCTTTCTCTGGTCTGCCAATGGGGTCAAAGTCTGGGCAACAGCAGCCGCACGCCGCTTCACCCCTGCGCCGCCTGCAACACTAGATGCAGCATTAGTCAGGTCAGCCGGCGCACTGAAGGAGACTCTCAGCTCAGAGTGACGACAGGGTAGTAAACCTCCAAGTCACACTCACACACTGTACACACTCGTACATACAGTCATGTGTTACAGGCCTTGTGATCGCTGTGATCGTGATCGCACATTCTGCGCCGGCGTCTCACGAGGAGAAACACACATGCACAAACTACAGACACACGCACACAGAGACACACACATACTCTCTCACTCAAACGCACGCACACACACACACATGCGCAGACATCACAGATCACCAAACCGGCTCAGATGCCATGTAACCCAAGGCTTTGGTGTGACTGTGAGGCGAATTAGAGAGAGCTCGATATAAATACCACGGGATCAGATGTTTTGCTTGTGATGATCAGTTTATCTTTGGGAACAAAGCCCTTCGTCTTTACCTCAGCCACGAGAAGCTAAAGGGAAACTGTAGGGGCACTGTGCTGGCCGGGGTTCATGTCATTATCGATGTAGATCTGGGCCGGGTGTATGGCGCGGGACCTGGGCTTTTGAAGCAGGAGGGCTTTACAGGGAGACAGTCACCTCTCTCACACAGGGAGAGCCAGACTCTCAACTGTCTCCTCAGAAAATTGGATTTCTATCCCCCGAGATTAGGATCAGGCTTCCCCCTCTCTAGTCACAGCTCTATTAGAAAAACATGCAGCCCTCTAAGGCCACGAGAAGCCCACAGTTCAGACCCAGTCGTCGTCTCTGTGACCTTTGACCTTCTAGGACCGCCACACCACTGATCCCACCAGGATGGCTTCCTGCAGGCGTCTGCCTGCCAGACGGACAGGCCCGCAGCCAACTGCAGGTGTCATCTATTTGACTTGGACCCGCCCCCTCTTCCCTCTGCCCGGGGGGAATGACTATCACCACAGAGGAGGACAAAGGAGTGTCTGTCTCCAGTGAGACAGGCAGACATCAACCCCCCCCCCGAATATGTCACTTATACATGGGCAGTTAACACATTCCCCAGCCGTATTGCATGTACGACACTGGTATTAACTATCAACTATTGTGGCCCTTTTGTTGGATCAGACACGTTGTCAACATGCAATTTGACACTGATAGTGCTGATAACAGAACGTGTTTTACTGTAATGCAACCAGCAATTCTGGATCTTGATATTGCTGTTGGGCAAAAACACAGATTTATCTAAAAAGTGTATTTATTCAGGTACAAAGACAATAATGCTCATTTTCTCACTGACAATCATGTGAGCTTTAAGGGCTCAAGGGTCACAATGAAAATGACCATGTAAGCTTTCAGTTAAAACAAGATAAAGAAACCATAGTGATATGGGGACAAAAGTTTAAACTATGTTAATCGGTCTTGCTACAGGTCCTTTGTATGTTGCCCAAGGTGCCACTTTTGTTATTTCATCCTGTGCTCAGATCCTGTGGTCTTACGAAAAAAGAGTCTTTGGTGAACAAGGATCTAATGGATGAGTCATGACTCTGAGTCATGGAGAGACAGTCCATATGGCCTAGGACTGCTCAAGGCCATATGGACCGCCTCTCTGCCCCTCTCTCCGTCTCTTTATCCCTCTCTCTCGCTGCATGTTCACTACTGAAAGTGCATACTTCACAATCTATCATCGAAGCCTATGAGAGCATCATGTTGACTCAATTTCACACTAAGAGCCTGCCAACTAAAACATTTAAAGGGCCATTAATTAATCTAACACTTTTACCGACCTATCGGCAACCAAAGAATTACAACAAGAATTGATCTTTGGCACAGCTAACGGTGGACTAATTTACACAAATAATAAAGTCACATTTTCATGACAGAGACGAGTAAGCTAGCTAATTAGAGCAGAGATCCAACAGGAACGTTTTAGTGAAGAGGCAAAATATCACCAAGCAAAATACTGTAATAATAATACAGCTTTGTCATTTGCTTGAGAACAACTCAAGAACAACTCACTCACTTGTAGCACCATCCTCCATCGTTTAGCGGTTGAAAATGCGTGTGTGTGTGTGTGAGTGTGTGAGTGACTGTGTCGAGGGGTTGAGAGTGTCTTGAAATTCCAATGGGTGGGGAGGTTGATCCATAATGGAGTATGAGCTGGAGAGTGAGTTTCAAAAGCCAGAAATCTCAGCAAAGGGCAAAGCAATCATTGATTCAGCGGTATTTTATCAATGCAGCCATTTTGTGCTATGGGACAGTAAAGATCTTACTTGTTGCAGCTTTACATCTATGACCAACTAACAGATGCCAAAGTCTAATTCAGTAGAAAAACATTGGTCAGATGAGCCGACCAAACTGCACTCTTTAATGACTGCTGACTTGTCAGGCAGCTCTCTGAATCACCTGCTGTGGGTCTGAGGCCCAAGGCTGCATAAGTTGAGATAACTCTGTAGGGGGAGTGTGGGAAAAAAAACTTTCTACCTCTTCTCCTTGGCTCTTATTTCTTATGCAGCACTTTGTTACATCTATTGTCAAGCCGCTGTGGCGCTGACCCTTGCACTTCTTTGGTTACTTGTAATACTGGTGAACTAGAGATTAAAACTTGTTCTACTGTTGCACTCTGTAAATTTCTCGGAGTAAGAGTGTCAGCTAAATGCCTAAAATGTAGCACGGAGCATGCTGTATCTTATTTAGTCTCTCTCTTCTCCCCCTGTAGGGCACTGACTTCACTTATAAAAACATGACTTCCCAGATGCTTGTTTTTCGAGAGCCTTCTCACGAGCAGGAGAAAGCTGAGCTCAGCCAGTCAGCAACAAAAGACACTTCAGAGGGGAGAGACCTCAACAGTAGAGATGTTTTGCTCCCTCTGGCACATGTTTTGGCTTGGCCCTCATTGCCAGGACTTGCAAAACAAAGTCCTTACATTGCTGTTGTTTTTTTGCATGGTCCCATACCTTGGCATCATTTGTCCTCAAATCATAGGCTTAAATCATCAAAGTATGTTGTGCTTTAACTATACAACTCTATGCTGGTGTTGGACATTTTCATGCTAAAACCCCCTATACTCACATTACATGGCCCTACAACAGCTTTATACAACTAATGAATGTAAAAGTGTGGTGGTTTTAATCTTATACAACAGGTAATTTCAGCAAAGCAATATGATTGGTGAAACTGTTTGATAATTACAGCTTGTCATGCTTTATGAAAAATGGAATTGATTACTATGGTAACTCTTGTGGTAACCAGCGAGCTAGGTAGCATTTTCCCCTGCCGTCTCCTTTTACTATTTTTACAAAATGCGTGCTACTTTGAAGAAAACTTTTCAGTCAGTACTTATACATTAGCAACCATTGTGTAATAATTCCCCAGAGGGCGTCTTTTACTGTTTATGGGTGCTACAGTGATGCAGGTACACATAGAAAAAATAAAAGTGCCGAAAATGGTTCTTCAGAGTGATGCCATAGAAGAACCATTTCTGGATCCACAAAGAACCTTTCAGACCAAGGTTCTTTAAAGAACCATTTCTGCTCTCCTTTGCTTAGACACCTGCATTGTGTTTTTGTTTATCTGCCGTTGTATAGCCTCATTTGCAATTGTACAATATACTGTATACTATGGAGGGGTTTGGTTATTTTCCACATTTATGCCATCACCCACCATCCAATGACTAAGAATTAGAACCATATATGGCTCTTTGGGATGTCAAAAGGTTCTTGAAAGGTTATTTGTGGAACCAGAACTCCTAAGAACCATTTTCAGTTCCAGTTCGCACCTTTATTTTTCTGTGAGTAGATACAAGGTGCAGCTACAGGTATGTGCATACTCACAGATATAGTAGTACTCTCTGCCGGGGCGAAACTCGAAGCCCAGGGAGAAGGGGGTGAAGAGCTGGAACTTCTCTGAGAACTTCAGCGGTCCGTTAGGTGAAAGCGGCCGGTTGCACTCCCAGCGTTTGAAGCCCTTGGCGGTGTGGTCGCAGGAACTGTAGCCATCGTAGTTCACCATGTAGAGGACGTAGCGCTCGGCCCGCTCGTCAGAGACGGGGTCCATGTAGTGCGGACAGTAGACATCAAGGTAGTCGTTTATGCATACGTCGATGTGGTAATCGCCCCGGTAAAACCTGAGAAAGACAGAGAGAAAACAGAGACGTTGTGAGGATTCAGTCAGAGCCGTTTGGGTTGTGAAACCTATCTGCAGAATCCATGAAATAAAATCATGTTTGGTTTAATACAATGAGCACCAATGGAGAACATGACCACTTGTTCTCATGCACTTAGATTCAATTACCTTCATTGTCAACAATGAGGAAAGTTGCTTTGTGTGCAGTCAGCAAATATACCCAGATGATTAATCTAATATTGGGTAGATGATCGAATCGAATAGAAATGTATCAGTTTAGGTGCAACGATAATTCCCACAGTGTTGTCTGCTTTCAATCATACAAGACCTTTCGTGAGCTTGGACTTTTTTTTGTTTTAACAAATTTAGTTATCCACATATTCATGATCTTTGAATGTTACTTTATACTTGTCTGGTGTTATTTTATTAAAGAGAACAGAAAAGAACTAAGAAAAAAATGACATTTTGTGGTTAAATATTTAAAAAAATAGAAAGTACATAACACAGTACATGCCAGATGGGATGTCAAATCTTTGATGCTCAATGTCTCAGAAATGCAGTCCATGCAGACTTTTTTAAGCTTTATTTACCCAATGGAATATTTGCTGAGCATGTTTGCTTCTTCAGCAGTTTTTCCCTTTTTCACATTCAACATGTTGGCAGCTCCTCTGAGGCAGTGCTTTGCTCAAGGGCACCTCAGCAGTAGCTGTTAAGACGGAAGAGCGTTACTCATTCACTTGTTCGGGGAGTCTGTGACCTTTCCGCTGTTGCCACCCCATATAGTCGTCTCCTAAGACTTATGATTACTTCAAGAGCTGATGACAAGGGATTATTCTTTGGGTATCATAGCAGGGCCATAGACTTGAGGCTAGAGGAAAAGTTACCAGATGTGCTCTGACTGTCAAGAGACACTGAAGACAGGCATGCCGCGAGTCTACGAAAGACACATCTAGGGTACTGCTCTTCTGGTTTTGTTTACAGGATCTCATCATGTCATTCTCAATCACCGCAGTCGTCTTGTGAGACTCCCCATCTCAATCCCCAAGCAACACACCCACCCCAAAGAAATCTCTCATGACACACGCTAGTCAGTCCTAAGCCATATATCAATGTTAGTGCTCGGCAACGATGACTTATGCTGGTGCTGAAATTAAAGTCCCCTAGCGCTACAGGGCTAATCCCCTGGTTAGCATGTGCCTTTAGCAGCTTTAAGAGGATCCCTCCAAAGAATGAGATTTTCATTAGTCCAATATGACAAGCTGATGTAGGAGCCCCTTGTGGAATCTGTAAGTCTGGGAAAATAAGGCCCGTTCTCAAGCCTCCCCTTGAAACAGCCCCAAGATTTTTCGCCTGTTGTTTACTGTAAACCGAGTGGACAGGAGAGAAAAAAAAGAAGCACAGCAGCGAGATATGCCAGGTATTCATTCCTGGGGAGAGTGATTGGAAACACATATTCCCATAGGCGCCATATAAGGTTGCATTTCTGAAGCTTTTAGCGGAGACAGATTAGGCTTGGACGGCCGGCCGGTCATGTCTCTATAGCCGCTAATGGCCCGCGGTTCAGTATCACTGACATACTGCGGATGTCTTCAATACTCCACCTCTGTTCATTGACACAGTGTGGGCCGTTAGGGGAGACAGGCCAGGGACCGTGTTGGAGCATGCAGCAAGCTGATGATCTGATACGGGTGAACTCAACGGAGCGCCGTGGGGGGCTTCACCCTGAGGAACCGGGACCCGCTGGCCATGGATCAGATATTATGCCTAGCCCCGCTCCTTGCCAGGGGAGAGGGGAGTAATACTGAGCTGATCTGAGGCCAGGTGAGAGAGGGTTGGGGGTGGGTGGGTGGGTGGGGGGGGGGGGGGGGGGTTGTGTGGGAGAGCAGAGCAGCTGTTGCCACTGACACGTACATGTTCGGGCTTTGGGAGGCGTGAGCAGCATAAAGGGTGGTGTGTGCTCGCTGTGGCCTGCTGGGGGTATCAGGTTGTCATTATACAGATTGTAAATGTGCTGCAGGATTAGTGGCCGTCCTACTGGGTTTGCAGGGGCCGCAGATGAGTGTGTGCGTGTGAGTGCGTGTGTCTATGTGTGTGTCTATGTGTGTGTGTGTGTGTGTGATAGAGGGTGTGTGGGTGTCTTGTGTCATCGTCAGCCAAATTCTCGTCTTTTTCTCTCTCTAATTATAGACTGGTCAAATGTGAAACCAAAGGCCTTGTTTTCTCTCCTTTTTTTCTCATGCTCCAGCACCAGCAGAGTGCTTTGGCTCCAGGCAGACACAGCATGGCCTCCCTCAGCCTCAGTTTCAGAGCCAATCACTGATACCATGACTAACAGGGGTCAACCGGCTCCACAGTATCATTTCCTCAGCCAGCAGCACTGTGGGATAGCCTGCTTTGTCCTTCCATGTCTCTGCTAAGCCGTAAATGCTACTTTCAACCCTGCAAGTGTCAGTGGCTGTTTTCTGCTGTCAATCAAAACGGACCCAGGACTAACCACTAAGATTAACAGGGATTAAGCAGAGGAGTTTCTAACGAATGCCTCTCTGGCAGAAAGGTAGAAAACAGTTTGTGAAAGTGACAACGTGGTGAACTTTGTGTCACAAGTGGGAAATCGCAGCGAGGAGGCAGTGTACGCATATAAGTCTTGACTAGGTGCTTGATACAAAAGGAAAGACGATGAAATACCTGCTAGAAGTGTGAAAAAAAATGATCATGTTGCCCTTCTGTGTTTCCCACATGGAAGTTATAAGAAGGTTTTTGGGTGTCAGTAGTAAAACATTGATAGAGACTGGGTTATAAACAGATGGTTTGACTCTGATGAAAGCGTAGTCGTGTCGAAACCTTAGTGCTCGCACCGACTAAATAAAATTTGAACTATCCCTGTGCTCCAGTGCCTTATTTGGGTAAACTGCCAAGAGACTTTCTTCTGCTGATCTGTCCCACTCTGAGAAAACCTTCATTCAGTCACTGGGCTATAAACATTAGGCATTAAAGGCAGTCTTCAGCACAAGGGTTTCTTCATTTCATTACCAACGAGATTTATTCATCTGTTTTTTTTTCTTTCTAAATCGCTTTGTTGTTATAGGCTATTTAGTGAGTCATTAAGCTTTCACCAAGCTGATCAAGGCAATTTCAACAAGTTGTGTTTTTCTTCTTGTGTTGCTTTGAGCAGTAAAACACAGAGGCAATGAAAACTGATTGGGGGTGTAGTACTTTATAGCAGGGGGCAAAAAGATTGATCAGACATTGGCAAAAGACAACAACATGATTCAGTAGGTCAATGTGTTATTCATGTGTCATAATGAGCCAGTCAGGTTACAAATTGAAAACAACAGCACCTAAATCCTAAATCCATTTGTCTTTGGGATTAATGGTTCCTGATTGGCTAAATTACTCACAGCCAGTTAGAGGGGCTTATCAATGAATCAGGAACTGGAGCTCTTAACAAAGCACACTACTATGGATAATCCCTCTATTCACTCTCTCTCTCTCCCTCTCGTTTCTTTCTTTATCCCCATCTGTTCTCTGTTTCTCTCTTTTGGCCTGGCACAGGTAGGGTATGGGAAAGACAGTAAAGAGAGGAAGAAAAAGAGAGAGTTTGGTGATGTTGGATGTGTGTGTGTAGAAAGATAGAAAGAAATATAAAGAAAAGAGAAGAGAAGAGAAGAGAAGAGAAGAGAAGAAAAAGATAAAGCTGTCCTGTTGTTTTCTCAAACCCATGAATAAAGTTTGGGTCAGACCTGGGGCAGCTTCCCAGGGTTGCGGAACAAAAGGCAGAAAAGACGAGATACTTTCACTCCACAGAACCACATGAAGCTTCTTCTG
The DNA here is from genome assembly GCF_048128805.1 of Centroberyx gerrardi. NCBI lineage: Eukaryota > Metazoa > Chordata > Actinopteri > Beryciformes > Berycidae > Centroberyx > Centroberyx gerrardi. The sequence goes on along the minus strand of NC_135998.1, from coordinate 10,718,076 downwards.
TCCTTTACGGGCCGACACAAAATCTCCTCACAACACATGGAAACGACAAAACAACCCTCAGATAAAAAAAGATTCCACTCAACCGTTGTACTGCGGTATCTCTCAGCGTTTCCTTTGAAAAGACAAGGGCATCGCAAAAAAGCACAGATCCCTCAAATTTACTGTCCCACTAAAAAATCGGTGTGTGCTCCCATCTCTCCTTTAACCAACTTTTTGCACAACACACTATTGAAATGTGTGCAGTTCCTCTTAATGTCCTCTAGGGGGAACTCTTTATGGGACCAAAGGGTAATCCATCTCCGGTCATTTGGCCTGGGGCGGTGATGTCACCAGATGGGGTCTATCTGTCCCGTTGTTTCTCTGCCCTCGGGGCAGGGAGGTCTCGATCGCCCTCCACCTGTCCCATCATTCATAGCTCTGCCGCTGGGAAGCTGTGGCACATCTAGCCAAGTTAAAGCCATTATTACCTTGTTGGCTAATTATATACACACATCTGTCCATGAACATACACACACACACACACACACACATACAGACAGATGCATGCAACCACACACACTTGCACATGCTCACACACATCCATGCATTGGTACACACATAATGTGTCTGCCAAGGGTTCAGTCAGACTGGGCGTTGACAGCAAAAAGAGATGGGAAAAAGGAGGCCGTAAAATATAGACAGTTCTCTGTTTCTTTTTTTTCCCTGTGAATTTTGCTGGGAACAAAAACGAGGGGAGGTGAGTAATTGGCCTCAGATTGAAAACACATTGCTGTTTGTGGGAAGTTACCTCAGACGCTTAAAAAACACCAAAAAATAAGAGACCTGAGTGTAGAGAGAGAAAGAGAGACAGAGAGACATGAACAATGAGAATGGACTAATTATCCGCCTCTACAGCTGCAACCATGCTGTATGGCACGCTGCACGAATGCACATAGCCATAGAATATTTAATGTTAACTGTATCATGTAAAGCGATACATATAATCTGCTCTCCACAGTATGTACTGTACTGTTCCTTTGCACTGCATGTGAGGTCCCGCTGTCATTATACCTTGTGTGCCAGTCTGTACTGTGAAACACTGGCGGTTGTCAACATGTCTCGTCTCCACCAGTGTAACCAAGGCAAATTCCTAAGCTTTTCAAAATAACGTCGATAGATTCAAGGCAATTCTTGGAAATGGATAATTTTGTCAGTGTACAAGCCGAGTGAGACACGCGATTCTCCCCTCCATTATATGAGCGACACTCGGACGAGGCTCTACCGCAGGTTAATTACTGACAATGCTATTCTGGTGTCAGGGGGGCAAAGCAGCAGCATGATGTGAGTGTCAGTCAACACACACACACACACACACACACGCACGCGCACACACACACCCACACACACACACAGCAGGGTTCTGTCATTCAGTCAGTGTTAAACCCCACGGGGCTGACAGACCAAAGCCATAAACCCCCTGTTCCAAAGTGGGTTGTTCAGGTTGCCATGGCGCTAGTTTACAACAACACAATGTTCCGACCACAGAATCTCTGCTTTTTACAAATGCATAGTGTTCATACTACACGGTATACACATGCATGCACGCATATGCATGTCGGCAAACACACAAACACACATACACACATACACACACACTCCCCTACCACCTCCAATGCCACATAACTCCAAGGGGCCCCGACTTGGCCCTGTTAAAATAACCCCACTAAAAATGTCACACTCAGCACCTGCACCTGCCTGGCGGCAAGTGTGCAGTCCTGCCCAATCAATCCACAGGATCCACCTACAGTGCACTACCCATACATATGACTGCATAAAACTATTAGTGAATAGGTACAATGTTAATAGAGAACCAAAGCAGACAGCTAGTTTGGTATCATCCGGCTAGCTGTAATGACGTGCTTGTATCTAGACACCAAGAACACGAGCTTCATTTAAGTAAATGACATATCAGTGAGTGAGCAATGATTTTATGCATTTTTTTGCAGAAATGCTCAAGGTACATTCAACAGTACAAATCTGTGTACCATGAATACCCAGAATACAATGAATAAATACTATAATTCTGGCCAAAGAAGACATTCAGGTGCCATCACCTGGTTTACGAATGTTGACTCACTACTAAAGTCAGCCCACTTAAAATATTGTGATTTTTACCAATCGTGTTCTTTAAAATAAAACAATCAAATTGTTCCTTGAGACTGTGGCCTTATAGAGTAGCTTGTGCAAAACACACAGACAGTGCAATCTCTAAAAGTGAATCATTCTACAGTGATTGTAAATCCCTGGATGCCATCCGTCAGACTAGCTGCTCCAATAGGCTGGGCTGATATTGATCTGACACCTAACACTCTGAGCTGGGGTCAGAGGTTAGTGACAGCCCATTATTCAGCATGAGTCCCAGTATTTGGTCAGTGTCTGAGCCAGGTGACAGGAGTGACCCCGGGGTCGTCCATCTTGGGAGCTGCTGAGGGATGGAAGGTGAAGTTTAAAAAGCCAGTAAAAAGCCAATTGCCTAAGAAATACTGTTCCGCTCTCCACTACCTTTTCCTTTCCCCCTGTGAATTGCATGCCCATCTTCCACATCTTCCTGCTCTACTTGCACCTTACCTCCTTGTTTCTAAAATAAAAACTACCATTCCTCGCTGGCTCTTCACCTGATCAGTCTAGGAATACAGGCCTAGCTCACATCCATTTTCTGGACGCTGTGATTTTTTTAGCCTTACACTTTTCCTTCTCATTGGTTGCTTGTAATGTTTGAAATCTAGGAAGCTTTCTGTACTGTTTCACTCATAGCAAGTTGCTCTGGATATCAGTGTCAGCTAAATAAAAAGTGGATCAATGAGCAGTGGTGGAAAGAGTAACAGAATGTCCTACTCAAGCAGAAATATTGTTACTTTGCTGATATTGTAAGTAGAAGTAAAAGCACTTTTAAAATGTATTCAGAGTAAAAGTTACTGAGTTACTTAGACAGTAACTCTGTAGAAAGTAACAAAAGTTAGTTTTTAGACCCTAAAAGGATGAGAGGACAGAGTTCAAATTAGATTATTTTAATTAGAAAATTTGGAAATTAGACAATAAAGTGCACAAAGTAAATCCAGATTACTCTTCTGTTCACTGTGAACGGCTCCACAATTGGCTAATTCATGATTGTCCAGTTTGCTTATGGAGAGCCTAAAAAAATCTGTACTATATAATGGATGTGATTTAAAATGTAGTGAAGTACAATACTTCAGCAAAAACATACTTAAGTAAAAGTAAAATTACTGACTTTAAAAAATACTCAAAAAGTACAAGTACACAAAAAAGCTACTCAATTACAGTTACGGGAGTAAATGTAATTAGTTACCTCCACCCTTGTCAATAAGTTAATAGAGAGTCCTTAAACTGAGGCAGAAATAAAGACAGATACAGTGCGTAAACATATATACACACATATATGTATGGGACACACATGGGCAACCACACACACACAAACACAGACAGACACAGACACACAAACACAGACACACAAATACTGACACACACTAGCCCAAGCAGCAGTGACTTCTACAGGAAGGGCCCACCTGAAGCGTGTTTGACTAACATGGCCCTGATCCCCGCTCGGCAGGGCTGAGGCTCTGACCCCTGACCTCCCACCCCAGGGGCGATCCGAACCCCCCGTGCTGCCCTATCACTTTACTGCACCCCAGGGAGCAGCAGCCCGGCCTGCCCCGGGCCGAACACACTCTGAACCCAATACCAGGGGGAGGGGATGGTGGTGAGAGAGGAACCCACAACGTCTGGACTCAATCACCCGCCCATGACAAGCCAGCAGAGCCCTCACACACACACACACACTCACACAAACACACACACATGCACACAATACACATATGCACACACCAAACACACCAGCAGTTATCCACCAGTGAGGTCTCACACACATCAAAGTGCGCTGGAATTGATGTGGTTGAGTAATAGGCGTTCTGTGGGGAGCTGGTAAAATACTAAAAACTCATGCTTGGAATATTTGTTGTGTTCAAGGTTCTGAGAAGAGAGAGGGGGAGAGAGAGAGGGGGGGGGGGGATTGTATTCAAGGTTTGGAGAGGAGAGAGAGGGAGAGAGAGAGAGAGGGAGACAGAAAAGTGGCAGGGTGAAAGCGGGAATGGAAGAGGATTAGTGAGAAAAATGTGAAAGAAGTAGCCAAAAAAGATGCGAGAAAAATTGAGGGGTGAGAAAGAGGCAAAAGGGGGAGCTGGAGAGAGAGAGAGAGCACATCCTTGATTTAGATCTCCCATAGCTCCTGTAAAAGAACTGGGCAGTCTGTGTGCGTCTGTGTCTCTGTGTGGGTGGGTGTGTATGCGTGTTTGGGTCTGAACGCAAGTGGCTGTGAGAGAGAGAGAGCGGCGGGAGCGCCACTTAGGAGGCACGACTGTCCCCTTCACGGCCCGCGGCAGGCCCAGAAAAAACAGCACATGTAACATCATGTAACGGCTAAACATAGAGCGCCCTCCGAGTGCCCCGCATGCCAGCGCCAAGCCGAACCACCTGGTCCGCTCAATCTCACCCTGCAGGGCCCCTCTCCTCGCCCCTAACACCCGTAACCCCCCCCCGCACCACCCCCGTCCGCCCGCCCGCCCCTCTTCCCTGTCCCCTTGACACAGAATGTCTGTCAAACCCTCTTCCATCAGAACCAGAGAGTGTCTCAGATTGACAAATACCACCTTAAGAGAGGCCCGGCTCGGATTCACACACGCCGCCTTTAGAAGTCCCTGGGCTCAGATTCACACGCTGCTCCACCTTAAGAGGCAATATTTCATATTCACACCGTCTGTAACATTCCGGTGTCAACTCCAGTGCAGGACATATTCCTCATTCACATATTCAACATCGCCGCACAAGTACAGCGTGTGAGCTAACAGCCCTTCTTTTGGGACTTTCAATGGGCACATTTCAATGCATATAAAATGGTATCCCACAGCTAAATCGCATAAATGGGCCTGTGAGGTGCTCAGAGATTTGAAAAGCACATGTGCATACGCGTGCGCAGACACACTCACACATAGGCAGCAGGAGCTAACAGGTTAGAGAGGCGGCCTTATGACTGGAAGGTTGCTGGTTTGAATCCCTGACTGGCTTAGGACAACATGGAGCCTTGGAAGGAGAATGACAAACTCTTTCTTCCTAAACAACTAGAGCCAAAGAGTATGTGGCAATATGACATTTGCACGCTGCCACATGTACTTTTACTCTTTTACCTCTAATCTTTATATCTGTTTATTTGTTTTTATGTGGTATGTCTTTTTTTTTATGTCTTTTTTATGAGGCACGTGAAAGACAATTTTCATGCTTGTGATAGACAATAAAGCTTTCTGAATCTGAATCAAGATGCCCTTCAGTGGGGCAATTAATCCGCAATTGCTGCAGTGGAGTTGCTCAACA